>NW_016107368.1:5220540-5237016 GCF_001604975.1 Cebus imitator
AAAAAAAAAAAAAAAAAAGAAAAGAAAAGAAAATTTGATTGCCATTATTTAACTTGGATTTTGAAAACTGGCCACTTGTTCAGGTTTTCACAGAACATACTATTGCTCTTCTAAGGCTGAGGGTGCCATGTACCCTGGAAACACCAGTGCAGATCATGTTCAAAACTACCGACTGTCCTACAGGCGATTGACAGTTCCTGAGTTTGGCAGCGTGTTTTTTCTGATTCAGGAGCCTGGAGCCCACACCAGATGCCCGCCCATGACACCCTCCCACATCTTTAAAATGGGTACTTCTGAACCTTGTCCTGGGCTTCTGTTTCCAGGCCAGCGTCCCTGCTGCAGGCCCCGTGTCTCCCCTTCCTGCCTTTCCTCATGCCGTGCCCATCTCTCCTGCATATACCCAGATCCCACCCATCCTTCAAAGCCCCTGTCCATGGCCGCCTCCTTTGTTGCTTGCCCTGGCTTGCTCCCTGCAGGCCTCCTGTTTTAGGGCTCTGTGTTCCTGTGTGTGTGTGAGCCTGCGTTATGCGTCTCTCTTTTTCCACTGTACCTGGCACAGATACATACACATTGAGCTTGACTGGGACCTTAGTGATGGCTCTAGACCAGGGTTTTGAAGGATGGGTAGAATTTGGATATAGGAAGAAGCAAGGAAAGAAGGGAGCATTTCCAGTGCAGGGAGAGAGCCCTGCCCTGGGCATCCCCTAGGCGGGTGTTGGAGGGAGGGCCCCAGCAGCGTGGGTCTGCCCTGCCCTATCCTTCTCCTCCATCCTGAGCCCAGGCACCATCCATGGGGCCAGTCCTTCCAGGGGAGTGGAAGCCGCCATGGGTGCTAGGAGAAGCCTGGCTACCAGACCATGATGGCAGGGTGGGAGAGATTTGAATATTCTTACTGCTTGTAGCTTAGGAAGTGGCAGCACCAGTCCCTTGTCCTCTGGGGCGATGGTAGCAGAGAAGCAAGACCTGGGAGAAGGGCTACGGGCCCGGGAGGCAGGGCTGCTTCCCCCACAAAATACAAGTAAGCACAGGCAGGGCTGCGGCGCACTTTGTGTTGACGTCACAGCAGCAGCCATTCTGGCAGTGAGGGGTCACAGTCATGGTCACAGGCTCTCTCAAGCACAGGGGCACGCTCTCAAAGGCAGGGGAGAGCGTGGGTGTGCAGAGGTGGAGGGAGGGCAGGACATCCTCAGGGAAGGAGTTGCATTCACCACAGGCGAGGCAGGAAGTCAGGTGCTCGTGGGGGGCAGGGGGTCAGGATGGGCAGCGAGGCTGTGCTCCCGGCTGGTAGGAAAGCAGGAATGCAGGTTGACTGGGAAACAGGAGAGGGGGTGCAGAGGCTGTGGTAGCTGCCTGGGCTGTGACACAGCAGTAGCTGTGAGTCAGGGACGTGGGGGAATTTTCTACCAATCTTAAGTCATTTCCCTCTTGGTCCTTTGCTTCTTTTTTTTCTCATTTTTTATTTTTTGAGATGAAGTTTTTGCTCTTGTTGCCCAGGCTGGAGCACAATGGTACGATCTTGGCTCACTGCAACCTCCACTTCCTGGGTTCAAGTAATTCTCCTGCCTCAGCCTCCTGAGGAGCTGGGATTACAGACGCCTGCCACCAAGCCTGGCTAATTTTGTATTATTAGTAGAAACGGGGTTTCACCATGTTGGTCAGGCTGGTCTTGAACCCTCGATCTCAGGTGATTTGCCTGCCTCAGCATCCTAAAGTCCTGGGATTATAGGCATGAGCCACCAAGCTCAGCGGTCCTTTGCATCTTTTCTCCTACCCCTGTCCCCGAGTAAAACCTCCAAATTGTGTGTCACGGCCGTCGAAAGTACATCCAGTGCCGTGAGCCGTTCGGAACCAGGACTTGACCCTGCAGCTGATGTGGAGGCGCTCTGGGCACAGCATGAAAGCGTGCACGTTCAGCCAGCTGTTGACACAATTTTTCCTGGTGCGTGCCGTCCTGTGAGTGCCTCACCAGGGTCCCTTGGGGGTGGGTGTGACTCAGGGAAGGCGTGTTCCTTTTCTTCTCCTTAAAGAAGGGCCTGCCTGAAGCCTCTTACTCCAGAAAAATTGGGCACAGAGGCTGTGTCGCAGGGCGGAAGCGAAACCCCTGACCAGTCCCACACCTGTCATTCCTCGGGACTCAGTTGCGTGGCGCACAGTAGCCTAGGATCGTGGGGTGGCATGCGGTTTCCAAAGCACGTCCATGCCTGAGGCTCATGGTACATCACCTGGCGTCACCTGCGTTACAGTTGAGGAAACCAAGGCTCAGAGGGGTTTGCGTTCCTGCTCCGAGTCAGAGCCCGAGCGGCAGAGCTGGAACCAGATCCAGTCCTAGTGCCGCCCATCGGGCGCACTCACCCCGAGTCAGCCCGCCTGCCTCTTGTGGCGTCTTATTACCTTTGCTCTCATGTGTTACTGCCACACCTGAGGGCAGGGCCGCTTCTTATTTATTTGTTATTTCAACCATTAGTATTTATTATTTCAACAGATACTCAGTGACTGATGCCGCCTGGGCACAAGGCCCTGTGCTGCCTCTGCCAGCCCTGTCCCCGTGCCCAGCCATGATGGCAGGAAGCTGGTGTTTGAGGAGGGGAACTTGGGGTGGGTTTGTGACGAGAGCCTGTCCTGAGTGGTGTTCCTCCAAGGATGATAAGCCACAGCGGGGCAGAAGGGGCCCTGGGAAGCAGGCTGCACTTGCCAGAACCTCCCAGGCCCGGGGCCCAGGTGCACGCTGTCCCTGGGACCCAAACGTGAGTCTTCAGAGAGAAGAGGCTGCAGTTGCCTTGCTGCAGGGGAGATGGTAGGGGGACTCGAGCCATTTGCCCACTCCCTCTGTGCCAAAACCGTGGTCAGCGATTATGAGATTCCCAGCTCCAGGTTTCCACCACCAGTGTCACTGTGTAAGGAGTAGGTGGTGCCTCTGAGCAGTCGGGGGACCCATGTGCCAGAGCCAGTGCATGTGACCCAGTGCTGGGGCAGAAGTGTCCATTGCTAGGTGACAGATGCTGGCATCTAACACTCGCAGAGGGCCCCCGTGTACAGATGTGGCTGGCTGTGCAGAGATGACCGCCCCCCTCACCTCCCCCTGCCCTGCCCCATGCCGCCCAGGATTACTTCCTGCCGGGGTGCTTTTGGTAGCCACACCTCGGAAAACCAGTCATGGTGACTGTGGGCCACCAGGGGCATGAATCACCTGCCACACAGAGCCTGGTGTCCCTGCACAGGTGTGCCAGCTGGGCAATGGAGACAGGTGAAGGCACATTCTTCAGCGCCCACTCACAGCTCTGCCTGCCCGCCACACTTTCTAGAGAACCTTAGCGCTCTCCTCCCTGCCAGCAGGCAGGCAGGGATTTAGGTGGTTTCTGTTTGGCCTCCCTTGCTTGCTTCTCCAGTGTCCTGTCAGCCCAGACCTCAGACCTGCCACTGTCCCCAGGCGTCGTCCTGGATAAGAAACTGCCCAACTGTGGGAGCTGGGTCCCCAGAATGCAAGTCAGGCTCAGCCTGCCTAGCTCACGTTTTGTGGTTTGCAAGTTTTCTCAACCCTGCAGCTCTCTCAGGAGGGAGCCAGATCCAGGCTGGGAATGGGCCTGGCAGCCTCCATCAGCATCAGCCCAGGTGAACTGCCCACGAGCCACAAAAAGGAAGGTGGGGGGAGGAGTGTCATCTGGCCACCTTCCGAGTCACTGCTGGAAGTTGCCGCCGCCAGAGCTCAGCCGCTGTCAAGGGGTGGGATGTAGTGAGGACCCTCAAGAGATTGTTGGGGGTCCTTCATTCTAGGGCGCTAAGTATCAGCAAGTACTTCCTGTGTCCTGAGCTCGGGACAACAGGGGGGCCACTTACAAGCAGGTGGAATGTGGGGTCGTGTGAGGAAGAGGGAAGTGGGGACAGGGCGGCCTTGCAGCCCTGGGGACATTTGGATGGACAGAGGCCTGGTGGCTAAGACCCAGTGTGGGAAGACCAGGGAGGTGCAGTGAGGGAGAAGGAACAGTGAGAGCAAAGGCTCTGAGGTGGGGGCGGGTAGGCCATGAGATGCTGTGTGAAGGGGCAGGGGCTTGAGAGAGGAGGCATCAGTGGTATGATGGCAGAGGGTGAGGAGGCCGCCGACAGAGGGAGAGCCGGTTAGGAGGGCTCCCTGTGGTAGGAGGCTTCTCATTAGTCCTTTAGAAACGGAAGGGTCATAGAGACGCTGGAGAAGGGCTCTGGGCTTTTGGGCCAGCCGCCTGAGCTTTCGGGGTGTGGAGGGAACTCACGGCCCCTCACTGAGACCTGTGCACCTGGAGGCCGAGCATCTCTCTCCAGGCCCCATTTCCAGCTTCTTTCTGCAGGGCTGTGCATTGTCTCAGCCCCGCTGTTGATGAAAGATTCATTTTTTTTTTTTTTTTTTTTTTTTTGAGATGGAGTTTCTCTCTTGTTACCCAGGCTGGAGTGCAATGGCGCGATCTCGGCTCACCGCAACCTCCGCCTCCCAGGTTCAGGCAATTCTCCTGCCTCAGCCTCCTCAGTAGCTGGGATTACAGGCACGTGCCACCATGCCCAGCTAATTTTTTGTATTTTTAGTAGAGACGGGGTTTCACCATGTTGACCAGGATGGTCTCGATCTCTTGACCTCGTGATCCACCCGCCTCGGCCTCCCAAAGTGCTGGGATTACAAGCTTGAGCCACCGCGCCCGGCCTTCGAAAGATTCATTTTTAAGACTGCCTTATGGCTCCTGTGCACGTGCTGGACGCGGATCCTCCACGCTGCCCGCCTCAGGAACACCAGCCTGTGCTTGGTGCTGCTGGCTGGGTGTTTTCCTGCCAGGCAGAGCCTCAGGGGATTTATCACCTCATTTGTTTGTGGGTTGGTTTTTTCCTGTTATAAGTTTTCATGGGAAACTGATTTTACCAGTTGTATGTCACACAGCCCTCCTGCCTGGTCCCCAAGCTGAGAAATTACGACGCATGACTCACGGGGGCTGACTTCCATATTGATGAGTTCGCTCTGGCTAGAGCTCCGGGTGTGGTTTGTCCCTAGGAGGGGAGCCTTGAGCACTCCCTGCATCTCCATGCTTGGGTGAAACCCTGTGCAAAGGTATGGGCGGGAGCATGTGTCCCACATGGCTGAGCCTCTTGGTCAGCAGGCCTGTCCTCCCAGCTCCTGGGAAGGCAGTGTGAGCTACCGACTCCCACCCCGCCTGCTCCCAGATTCCTCACCCAGCCCTGTGGCTCTGCTTCTCCCCTTCCACCTGCCCTAACTGCATTCCAGGCAGAGCCAGGGTCGGTGGGGCCGAGCAGTGGGGATCCCTTGACCTCTGTAAGCACCCCCGCTATCTGGCCTTGGGCCAGGCGCATCCCTCCTAGGCCCTTAGCTGTCCTATTTATCAAGTGGAGACATCTGCGCAGAGGCAGCAGCTGGGCCAGGTGGGGGCTGGAGGGCCCTACTGGCTCTGTCCACTCCTCTCGGGGTTGTCCTGGAGCTCTGCGGGGTTGGCCTCGTGCCACAGACAGTAGGTGTCAGCTTTCCATGGCAGAGGGCACCCCTCTTCCCCCATGCATCAAGGGGCAGGTAGTTCCTCTGGGTGCCCAAGGGGAGCGGGTCGGGTTCAGTGCTGGGCAGACTGGCAGTGGTGATGGCAGCCCCAGGGCTGCTCATCATTCGAGCTGAGCCCAGGCCAGCGCTTACCTTTACCAGACAGGAGATGAGGCTGCTCTGAGAGGAACCGGGATGGAGAACTTGGGTGGCCAAGCCCAGCTCACTGCCCCGCCACCATGTGTTGGGAGGGCATGTGGACTGTGGCTTCTGCCATATGGGCTGTGAGGGAGCCCCCACCAGGGGGCAGTGCTGGCCAGCCTGGGCCCCACATGGCCCCCTAGTGCAGCCTCCCCCACACCCATGTGGAGCTGGGCCAGGCAGGGTGCGTCCGAGGCACGAGTTTCCATGGACTGCTGAGTCATCTCAGGGAGGAGGCCCTTCCCTCAGCCAGGACCCAGGCACCTTCCCAGCCCTGTCGAAGCTGGAGCTGGATCTGCAGGGAAAGGCCCTGGGGACCCCCCACGTCTGCTGACCCCTTACTCCCCGTTCACAGCCTCGTGCTCAGATTCCCTGGCCCTTACCTCAGAGTCCTGAACCGCAGCTCAATGTCGTCATCTGGGAGGCGAGGGAGGGGCTGGGGTGTGGGGCCCTGACCAACAGCATAACATTCTTGGGTGTCTCCTGAGCGCCAGGCACTGCCCGGGTATAAAAGCAATGAGAAGGCCAGTGGGGGTGTCCCGAGAGTAACTTGGTATGGGGCAGGGGCTGGCCATGGCAGAGAGCAAGAGGTGGCCACATGCTCTGTGACTGGCCTGTGACTTGGACTGAGGGTAAAGACCTTGAGCCCCCATGCTCCTGAGCTCCTCAAAAAAGAAATGCCAAAGTGGAGGCCCAGGGATCAGGCCAGAGCCAAGGGGGACGACAGGGGAGAGGCTTGGTTGCCAGGCCATGGCACCAAGAGGCCAGGGAGGAGGCTGGCTGGGGAGAAACACTGATCGCCCCAGCTAGGGCGGACAGGCCAGGTGGGTAGAGGCCTTCTGGGACTTAGGCCCTGCGCAGGGTTGCTTGGGGTTTACAGTCAGCAGCCAGAGCCAGAGGCCTCATCAGAAAGGAGGTGCGGGCCGGACCCTCGCTGGTGACTTCGCTGTCAGCACAGGAGAGGGCTGGCTGGCCCCTTTCTGTCTTGGGGCTGCTGACAGAGCTGCGTCCTCGACCCTGTCCGCAGCCCTGTTGTGGCTGCCGCTGAGCGATTCCCTCCCGTGACCATTGGCACTTCTGTCTGGGTGACTTCTTTCTGGTGACCCATTCCCTCTGCTTCCGGTCCCTTGACGTGTCAGCCTCAGACTCTTGGATGGGGCCCCAGGTGACTTCTGGAGGATTTCTCTTGCCTAAGGTTTTTTCTCCCCCTCATTGTCATGTACCAGGCAAGAGAGCATTGGCTGTGACTTCAAATGGCATAGGCTCACTGCTGTGCACACAGCAAAGCATTTACCTCCCTCTGCCAACCTAGGAGTCCTTTCTTTAGCTCCGAGAGCCAGGAGCCAGGCAGAGCAGGGTGCAGGCAGCTGAGATGTGGCATGAATGGCCAACACCACAGGTGGCAGAAATGCCCCCCCGAGGTGAACTGCGGTGGCCGGGCCTGACCACAGTCCCCAGGCCCCAGGTCTCCTTCCCTACCATGGCATCCAGTCCCACCTCTGGCCAGGAAGTCTGTGGCAGGCATGTCCCCACAGCCTAGGGGCCGTGGGGAACCCGGGCTCTCGGGGAGCCCTCTGTGGCCTGGCCTGAGGCAGAGCCCATTCTGGGTCCGATCCAGAGCAGTATCTCGGCTGCCAGCCCAGGCCCAAGGTACTGCCCCTCTCGCTGAGAGGATGCCTGGGGCTTCCAAAGCCACTGTCCTTTTGCTGCCAGAGCTTAGTTCCCAAAGGAGCCCCTGACCTGCCACAGAGAGTCTGTGGCTGTCCCCAGTGCCCAGTCTGGCCATGGTGGCGGCATCTGGTTTGGGGTTTCCGTGGGAAAACGACTTTAGAAACTTTGTCCTGATTCATTGTTTTCAGCAACCCCATTCCCAAAGGCTGCTTTTTAAAAAACATTCAGACTCAATGGATAGGAGGGGATATCTCTGCTGAGAGGTTGGAGGCTCGAAGGACAGTGGCAGATCAGGGCTTTCTGAACTCTTGGTCTCTGAAGGGAGCCTGGCTGTTGGGATCCTTCCCTGTGTCACACACAGCAGGCAGCGGCCCAGTCAGCCCCGAGGTTTTACAGGAACCCAGGGGGGTGAGGTCTCTCCCTGGTGGGCAGAGCCTCCCTCCTTCCATCTTCCCTTGGGTTTGGGGAGTGGGTTTCTGGCATCTGATTCCAAGCCACTGGGCTGTGAGGGTTACCTGGCACCTGTGGTGCTCCTGTGGCCTCCTCCCACTGCACCTCTCCCTCCTCCTCCTGGCCTCCTCCCTGTGAATGTTCAGGAATGAAGGCTCCTGCTTTTCATCTGGGGGTGCCCTGCAGGCTCCCAGACCTGGAGCCCCCAGGCCACAACCCCGTCCATGTCGGGTGTTTACTCTCACGGGAAAGCTCAGAGCTGCCTGCAGCCAGCTAACCTCTGTTAGGTGAGCTTTCCTTTTTTTTTTTTTTTTTTTTTTTTGAGACGGAGTTTCACTCATGTTACCCAGGCTGGAGTGCAATGGCACCATCTCGGCTCACCGCAACCTCCGCCTCCTGGGTTCAGGCAATTCTCCTGCCTCAGCCTCCTGAGTAGCTGGGATTACAGGCACGCGCCACCATGCCCAGCTAATTTTTTGTATTTTTAGTAGAGACGGGGTTTCACCATGTTGACCAGGATGGTCTCGATCTCTTGACCTCGTGATCCACCCGCCTCGGCCTCCCAAAGTGCTGGGATTACAGGCTTGAGCCACCGCGCCCGGCAGGTGAGCTTTCATAGTCAGTGCATGAGGGCCTCAGATCTGGAGAGTCCCCATGCCACTGGGGCCACTGAAGGTTTCCAGCAAGGACAGATAGAACAGGAAGTCCCCGGTGGCTGGTCACCTGCACGCCACCTTCCCAGAAGTGCACATCCCCTGCCCTTCCAGAAAGCATCCAGCATGTTCGGGTGTCACCGAGGCAGGAGACTGAAAGCACGGGTGGAAAAGGAGCCACGAAGGCCAGTGGCTTCCTGTGCTGCTGGGCAGCAGGCTGCTTCCAGGCTCTGTGCATCTTGGACTTTCTGACCATGGGAAAGAGGCTGCCGTGGCCCTGCGGAGGTGTCCCTGTGTTTGGGCAGTGGCTCCCAGGTGCTAGGCCAGCAGGCAGGGGCGCTGCATTTGGAAAGGGGCTTAGAGACACAGATGCAGTATATCCTCACATCCCTTGCCCTGGCCGCCGCCCTCATCCCATGTCAGGGCTTTCCCCACGCCTCAGGGATCCCTGCGCCCCTGCCCGGAGCCTCCTCCCTGACCCCACACTCTAGCTGTTCTGCACACAGGTCCGCTCAGGACTGTGCTGCTCCTGCAGCCCTACCCCGCTTCACCCTGTTCCATGGCTAACTGGACCTGGAACGCTGCTGCAGTGTTGGAGCTGCGCCTACTGTGGAGGGGCTGAGCACGCGCCTCCTCCTCATCGCCTCAGCTTCCTCCTCCATGTGCCTGGCATGACGGCTGGCACATGGGACTGTGAACAGTGGCACTTGTTCCGTGTGTCCTGCCTGCCCCGTCCCTGGTCCTGTAGGGTGGCTGGGCCTGGACTCCTCCCGTGGTCTCCAGCTCCCCAACCCATGCTCTGTCCTGGGGTTGTTGTCCCCGAGTCCTATAAAGATTCGGCCTTGGCCAGGCACACTGTGTCACACCTGCAGTCCTAGCACTTCGGGAGGCTGGGGCAGGAGGATTGCTTGAGGCCAGGAGTTTGAGACCAGCCTGGACAACATAATAAGGCCCTGTCTCTTTTACAAACAAAAACACAAAAGACCAGGCCTTGTCCCAGGTATTTGCTGTGGTTTACCAGCTGTGCCCACCTGCCATTTCTCCACCCTGTGCCTGGCATTGGGGGAGGCCCCTGTGGTCTGTGCTCTCACAGATGCCGCTGAGGAGGGATTCAAGGAGGGACGAGGAGCACAGGGTGGGCAGTACCACAGCACCTCCGATGCCGATAGGCAATTGTACGCCAGCCAGAGATCCACTCCCCAGCCGAGGGAGGACAAGTGACCTCTGCTGTGAACCTGGAAGTTCTGGAGTGCCACAGCATGTGACTGTGGTGAGAACTGAGGACCCCGGGGCTGACCCCTCCACAGGCAAATGTGGCACATCCCAGCAGGCTGGGCTGCAGCACGCCTCCCCTGCCCTCCCCGACACTGGCTTTCTTCTTTAAAAGAGGAAAAAAAACCTGTTAATTCATCAGAACAAATTGTGTGCTGGGGCACCGAGCCTGAGGCAGGCGTGTGTGTTCCGTGCCATACGGATCAGGTTTCCCCGCTGAGATGTTTAAATCCTAAGGCCGTCCATTGGCAGCAGCCAGCTGGATTTGGAATTTTCCTTCTGCTCCTGCCAAGTGGCCTCCACAGCTGTGCCTTCTGGGTGCAGGGCAGCCGCCCACACCCCTCAGGGTAAAACCTGGGGTTCTCCTGCCTGCCCCAGCCCTGCCCTGACTCTCAATCCACAGCTCTTCACAGTTTCCCACCAGGCATTCTCTGTTCTTCTGTGGGTCGCATCCCTGGTTCCCCTCCAGAGAGCGCCAAAGGCCTAAACTCTAACGAACGCCAGGCTTCAAAGGAATAGCCCCCTTCTCCCCAGCAGACAGGAGTTCTGTGCTCTGGGGTGGAACCCCATCTTTGTGTTCAGCTCGCTCACTTCATAGGTTCCTGGCTCACAGGCGACAGAGTCAGGTCCAGGCAGAAAATGCATGTGGTGGGTACAAGTAGGATGCGTGAGCATGGAGTGGGCAGGCCTCTGCTGGGCACCTCTGGGCAAAAACCCGAAAGACCACGAGCCAGTCTTGCCAAACCCTGGGGAAGTGTCCGGCAGGCAACAGTGGGTTCCTTCCCAAGGCCACTGCCAGGCCTGACAGAGCCAGGGCCTCTCCCACAGTAACTTCTCAGCCCTGCTCCTCACCTGGCAGGGTTAGCGAAGCCCCACGTCCCCCTGCTCCAGGAGGGGACATGTCACAGCCTCTGCGGGAGGCCAGCCGGCACCTGAGGCAAAAGCAGTCTTGGAGAGTGTTCCCTCTTGGACTCAGCCTATGTACGTCCCAGGACTGGGGAGAGGAGGTGCTGGTGTGGCTCTCAGGATGGCAGCCCTCGTGGGGCCCGAGGCTGGTCACTTGGGGTCTGCAGCTGGTGCTCTGACCCTGTCCAGGTGGGGCCATGCGGGAGAGTGGGCAGCGGTCACCCCCCCACCTGCCACCCCAAAGCAGACTTGGTCAGTGGGGGATGGTTTCAAACTTAAGCGCTGTTGGAACCCTGGCTGTGGAGTGGCCCCTTATTTTCCTCTGCTTCCTCTCATGCAGGGTGGGAACATGAGGCAAGCCTTGCGGGTGTGGGGAGACTGATGTGTGGAGCTGTCATTACCACTGCTGAGTCCACTGCGCTTGTCAGGGCTCAGAGTCAGCCTGCAGAGTCTCCCTCGGCAGGACACCGGGACCATGGCCTCAGTCCTCCCTCCCCGAGGGCAGGGTCTCTAATGCGGAGGCATCAGGGCTGGCTACCCGCCCCACAATGGGCTGCTTTCGCCTGGCACCAGGGTTAGGAACACCTGCTCCTGACCCAGGAGATGCTCTCTGGTGAGCCCCCCATGGCGCCCGGCTCTGCTGCAGACTCTCAGTCCCCCCATCCTTGGCAGTGCTGGTGTGGAGGGTGCAGTGGGCAGGGCCCGGCAGGTAGGAGCCCACGCTTGGTTTCCGTGCCTGTGGCCGGTGTTGCACTGGCCCAGTGCTTTGTTTTTCCCGTGTTTCCCTCGTGGCCTCTCATCCCTGTGTCCATCTGTGCCAGCCCCTGTCTCATGAGCCTTGGAGAGAGGGGACCTTAAAAGGTCACTTCCCCTGCCCAGTGCCTGCCCCATGGGGGACCATCAGTCACCACGAGGTACTTGGCTGGAGCTGAGCAGAGAGACCTGGGTAGTTGGGGCACAGCTTCCTGAGTGTCAGGAAGGCAGGGTCCTGGATTCCCAGGTGAGATGGGCAGGTGGGGCTGGGGCCGGAACCAGAGGCCACCAGGTGGGTCCCCAGCCCCTCCCCTCAGAAGCAGGATGTGGTCCCCGCTGGCAGGGCCTGTCTTCCTGCCCTGTGTGAGGTGGGGGGCTGGGGAAGGGCCACGACGGAGCCGCTCCTGCCAGCCCACACACCAGGTCCCGCCTGGGCAGGTCTTGGGACCGGAGTGGCATCGGCCCGGAAGGTGTGGTTTCTCGACCCACTGGCTTCACTTCTCCCGGCTTCCCAGAAGGGTCGTCTTACATCAGCCGCTCATTTCCCTCTCTGGCAGCCACTGGCTCTGAGCATGTCTTTTCTTGCCACAATCAAAAGAACTGAAACTGTCCCAAGAAACAGAGTGGAACGCCCCAAAAACACCTAGGGAGGTAGGCTCCTTCCTCCTAACGCCTTCAGCGAAATGGAGGGCAGCCCCACTCTCCTGCCTCATGAGGGCCACTTCCTGCTTCCTTCCTGCCTCTCATCTGTGCCAGTGTCCCCTCCTGGGCCCAGAGACCAGCCCTCCTGCTATGGATCTGGTGAGGGGATTTCTAAAAAGCTTCCAAGATGCAGCTGAGTTGACAGCCACCAAACCACAGGCAGGAAAGGGATGGGGTCAGAGCTGTGGGGTCCTGTGCTCACTGAATGCCCAGTGTACCCTGCACCGGAAGGCAGAGCCCCACAAAGTGCATGCCGCCCCCATCTCCATCTTATAAAACCAAATGCTGAGGCCTGGTGGGGCAGCTTGAGTGTGAGAGGGCACATGGGGCAGGGCAGGTGGTGGGACCCTGTCAAGCCCCAGGGATCTGACATTTCCTCCCAGCCGGTGGATTGAAAGGGTCTTGATGCATGGGGGCTTCCAGAGCAGAGCCTTGGAGGAGGGCTGGGAGTTCTACAGGAAAGGGGCTGGTGTGTTTCTGGGCAGGATGCCAGGATATGAGAGCAGCTGTGTACTCCAGGCAGGCTGCTGTTTGCAAAGCTTGGGGTTGGGGGCAGTTGCACTCATGGTGCCCTGGGCTATGACCTCCAGGTATGGACCAGAAGACATGCCAGGTGCCTGATGTGGGCAGAGCCTCAGGCTCAAGCAACTTCCTGTTCTTGGGACACTTCTTCCTGGGCTGTGTCCTGATCTCTTGACTGCCCTGCTGGACACCCCCCAGCCCCACATAGCCAATGCAGTGTGGCACCACAGGGACACTCGCGTCGTCCCTTGGCCACGTCTTGCAACAGCTCGGAGCCACCACCAGGACAGGAATGGTGGAGTGTTGGCAGGCAAGCACCAGCTAGACCTGGGGAACACCGTGGATGCCTGGTCCACGGCCCACAGCTCCCATATCAACAGTCACCAGCCCACAGTGCACAACACCTCACACTGCTGCCCAGGCCATGTGTGCGTCTTCACATAAGTGACCAGACCCGGGACGTTAAATTTGCCGACGGTTTCAGAGATGGCACACCCTGTGACACCTGGCCTCCAGAGGGCAGGGCCAAGCATGTGACCTCAGGTGGCCTCCCTCTGGGAGCCTCCATTTGGGGCAGGGCCTGGCAGCCACTCGGCTCCTCATGAAGCACTGTGTGCTGGGAAGGGCCTCACAAGATCTCTCCTCTCCCTGCGAGGCATCTCTTGGCTCCGGGCACACACGGGATGCCTGCGGTGAAGAAGGCAGCGCCTGTGCTCAGACAGCGGTGCTGGGGTTGAGGGGTTCCACCACATTCCTTGGGATATTTCAGAGCTGTTTTTCACATCCCAGGCGCTGTCAGAGGTTTGGGAATTCGGTGCTTGCTTCTGCCTCCCACCACACGAAAGAGACGCCATACGTGCGTGTCATTGTCATCGCTGTTACCATAGCTGACAGCCATGAGGACTGAGGCATGCCAGGCCTGTGCTGACTGCCTTGTGAGCCTCAGTGTCCATGTGGCAATGGCCGGGCTGTGTCATCCCACAGACGCCGGCACCAGGGTGCAGGAGAGTGGCGGCTTCCCTGCCTGGCTTCCTGCTGCCTCTCCCAGCTGAGCTGGCAGGATTTTTTCTTATTTGAGACGGAGTCTCGCTCTGTCACTAGGCTGCTGGAGTGCAGCTTCCACCTCCTGGGTTCAAGCGATTCTCCTGCCTCAGCCTCCCAAGTAGCTGGGATTACAGGTGCACGCCACCACACCCAGCTTATTTTTGAGTTTTTAATAGAGATGGGGTTTCACCATGTTGGCTAGGATGGTCGCAATCTCCTGACCTCATGATCTTCCTGCTTCTACCTCCCAAAGTGCTGGGATTACTGGCATGAGCCACTGCGCCTAGCCAGGATTTTTTTTAAGTAGACCCAAAATATTCAAGGATGGGGGCAGATCCCCACATTGCCGTCTTTGGGGATGTTTGTGTAGGCGCTTTCGGAAGCAGTGTCTGCTGAGCTATGTGTTCCCAGGCTGAGGCTCTGGGCTCCACTATGGCTGAGGTGGGGCCTGCTGTGGTGGGTCCCTGTGGGTGTGTGAGCAGCACTGTGAGTGGCAGTCGGGACACATAGACGAGGGTAGGCCAACTCCGCACTCCCCCTGCAGGCCCACCCTGCTCTGCGTCAGCAAGTGGCCCTAGGGTGCCTTCGGCAGTGCCCGAGGCATGTGTCCTGTTGCCTGGCTTTCTGCCACCTATGGATGTGATGTGGCTGGAAGGTGGCCCAGGCCCTCCTGTCCTCTTCCTCCTCCCCTGGGCTAACAGCATTTCCCCTCTTCTGTCCTCCAGCTGGTCAGTGAGAAGGTTGGAGGGGCTGAGGGGACCAAGCTGGACGATGACTTCAAAGAGATGGAGAAGGTGAGGAAGAAACTGTGTTCTCCGTGTGGTGGTGGCACTTCCCGGCACTTCCGGGCCTGACCTCTGCCGGGCATAGTGGAGGCGGCCAACCCTGAAGGGCCTGGGTCTGTGGAGTGATGGGGCCCGGCAGGCGTGGAGAGCTGGGGTGGTGTGGGGGCCTCATCAGCTGCACTCGACGGGCAGGCAGCCGTGGGGACGTGGCTGAGCTGAAGACATGGAGGCGGGCTGGGGGATCCTAGTGTGGCTGTTAACAGAAGGAGGTGGAGCAGCAGGGGTCTTGTGTACCTTGAGCCTCCAGTGGCTGTGGAGTCTCATATGCCATGTCTCTCCACAGAAGGTGGACGTCACCAGCAAGGCGGTGACTGAAGTGCTGGCCCGGACTATCGAGTACCTGCAGCCCAACCCAGGTGGGTGCTCCAGCCGCTGCCTCTCCAGCCACTGCTAGGGCCTGCCCAGGCCCTCAGAGGGAACGTAGGGGCTGACAGAACCACCAGGCTCATGGGTGGCAGGTTTCAGGCACCGCTGGATCCAGGCAGCAGAGGCTGTGCTTGCTTTTCCACCTCAGCCAGCAGCTCAGCCCCTCTGTTGCCTCACTCAGGCCAGCCGGTTCCTCGAGGCTGTCCCAGCCTTAAACCTCTTCCAGCCAGCAGTCCTGGCAGGGAGCCTCTCCCCCAGCTCACTTGTGGGACCTATTTGTATTGACTGCCCCTCCCCAGAGCCCCTGGCCTGGGTCCCACTCCTGGGACGTTGAGCTGGGTCTCCCAGGCCATGAGGCAGACTTTTCCCCAAATGCGGGCTCCATAGGAGGCAGCAGACATGGGGTGGACCCAAACCCAGCATCATCCTCTCAAGCCCTGCCAGGAGCAGACCTGAGCAGGCAGCGGAAAGGACATAGCTCCTCACCCACCCCAGGAGCCTTGGCCTCCCCACCCCCCAATGTCCATCACCGCTACACATAATCCTTCCTGGCACCCCCCTAGATGAGGGGTTCCTGGTCATAGCCACCTTCTGGGAGGAACAGCCCTTAGAAGGAGGAGGTGTTGTCCCAAGGAGCTTGGTCACCTCTCCGTGCGCTGCCAGCTCCTTCGAGGCTGGTGGGAGCAGGTAAGGGACCCTCCACTGTGCTTTGTGTGGCTTGGACTGTCCGCAGGCACAGGAAGTGAGGGTGGGGCAGGGGATGTGGGGGCTGCAGCCCACTCCCACCGGGCCGTCCTATTCCAGCCTCGCGGGCTAAGCTGACCATGCTCAACACGGTGTCTAAAATCCGGGGCCAGGTGAAGAACCCCGGCTATCCGCAGTCGGAGGGGCTCCTGGGCGAGTGCATGATCCGCCATGGGAAGGAGCTGGGCGAGTCCAACTTTGGTGAGTACTGCTCTCTGGAGGCCATGCCCCCGTGAGGCAGGGCAGGTCCAGGTCCCATCCATGGCCCAGTCCCTGCCTGTGCTGAGCCCTGGGGATGCATGATGGCCCCCACAGCTTTCCAGTTGCAGGGGACTGCACAGACAGAGCCATCCAGCACTGGCTAGCCACTGGCCAGCTGCCAATGGGGCTCCTTCTTATGGCTCCAGATCTTCCCCAGCATCTGTCCTCTCACCACCTTCAGCCTGTTGAGGGCAAACCTGGGCCCTTTTAGGAGCACGAGGAGGGGCTGGTTTAACATCCCACCTGGATTCGGATTGTAGGAGCCTTTGTTCTGCTCTGAGTTCCTGGAGTGTGGGGCCGTTAGAAGTTGGGATGGGGCCAGGCGCAGTGGCTCACACCTGTCATCCCAGCACTTTGATAGGCAGAGGGAGATGGATCACCTGAGGATGGGAGTTCCAAGACCAGCCTGACTAACGTGGAGAAACCCTGTCTCTACTAAAAATAAAAAATCAGCCGGGTGTGGCGGTACATGCCTGTAATCCCAGCTACTTGGGAGGCTGAGGCAGAAGACTCGCTTGAACTCGGGAGGCGGAGGTTGCGGTGAGCTGAGATTGCACCACTGCACTCCAGCCTGGGCAACAAG
>NW_016107368.1:5237081-5253506 GCF_001604975.1 Cebus imitator
TACAGGGTCCTGTGAGCCCCTCTCTACAGGTGTGGCAAGAGAATCACTTGAACCTAGGAGGCGGAGGTTATGGTGAGCCGAGATAGCGCTAATGCCCTCCAGCCTGGGCAACAAGAAAGAAACTCCGAAAAAAAAAAAAAAATAGTAGTGGGGAAAGATCCAGATGTGGTGGTGCACACCTGTGGTCCCAGCTACTTGGGAGGCTGAGGTGCCAGCACGGCTTGAGCCCAGTTGGAGGCTGTGGTTAGGTGGTACTGTGCCACTGCGTTCCAACCTGGGCAACAGAGCAAGACCCTGTCTCAAAAACAAAAGCTAAGGAGAGTCTCAGTCCAGCGGTCCTAGGTCCACTGTGACGGCTTCCCCCACTGCTTCTCCACAGGTGATGCATTGCTGGACGCTGGTGAGTCTATGAAGCGCCTGGCGGAGGTGAAGGACTCCCTGGACATAGAGGTCAAGCAGAACTTCATCGACCCCCTCCAGAACCTGTGCGAGAAAGACCTGAAGGAGATCCAGGTGCTGCCCCTGCGCCAGCCCCGGGCCTGTCCCTTCGTCCTCCTGGATGGGGCAGGCCCCATTCTGCCGCCCTCACCTCACTCGAGCTTCAGCACTGCCCTCTGGGTCTCGCTCAGGCAGGCGAGTCCCCATGGTGCAGGGACGGCAAGTCACACCATGCATAGGGCGGCCGTCCAGCTGCTGCTGGTGTGACCTGTGTCCCCCACTGTCCCTAGCACCACCTGAAGAAGCTGGAGGGCCGTCGCCTGGACTTTGACTACAAGAAGAAGCGGCAGGGCAAGATCCCTGATGAAGAGTTGCGCCAGGCACTGGAGAAGTTCGAGGAGTCCAAGGAGGTGGCAGAAACCAGCATGCACAACCTCCTGGAGACGGACGTGAGTTTCTGGGGCGCTACATCCTTGGGAGGCTGGTGTGGCGGCCTCAAGGGAGTTGAAGGACGGAGACGGCAGCCATCTGGCCGCTGCAGCAGGGGCAGTTGAGGGTGCAGGCCCCAGGCCCCTCTGCCTCCTATGGCTTCACCTCAAGAATCAGGGTGGGCACAGGGCAGTTGTGCTGGCAGGAGCCCCTGAGCCCTGCTGTCCCCACAGATTGAGCAGGTGAGTCAGCTCTCGGCTCTGGTGGACGCGCAGCTGGACTACCACCGGCAGGCCGTGCAGATCCTAGACGAGCTGGCCGAGAAGCTCAAGCGCAGGTGAGCTGGGGCCCTGTGCTGCCACGCGCCCTCTGCAGGCGGGTGTGGGCAGCACACCTTGCTCCGGTGAGTGCCTGGCAGAACAGTGCCCTGGATTCTTCCTGGGCAGTGTGCCAGGATCAAGTCCAGGGAGGGGCTGGTCCCCAGAGGACTGAGGGCTTTGAGGTCAGAGGAGCCAGGGGCCTGAGAACTCTGAAACACCAAGCCTTACCCCTGATGCAGGCCCTTAGACTCCTGATCTCATGCCTGTCCCCTCCCTGGCTGTACTTTCAGCTGCCTCAGGGACACCCAGGCTCCTGTCTCTGAACCTGCTTCAGGGCTTCGGCGTGTGTTGGGCACCAGCTGTGGTGGGAACATAGGGAGGAGGCAGGAGGGATATACTGGGGGTGCTGCAGGTAGAGGCTGTAGCAGGACGCAGCTGCTCACCAGCCTCTGAGGCGCCCCCAAGGTGGGGGTGCAGGCGGGAGGCCCTCTGGGTAGACTTCCCAGTCGAGTCACGTTCCAGAGTCTGGGTGTTAGCACCCCACTGCCGCCCTCTCCCGGGCCAGGTCATTAGGCAGCAGTGTAAACACAAGGGTGGGGCTGCCTCTCCCTTCACAGGATGCGGGAAGCTTCCTCTCGCCCCAAGCGGGAGTATAAGCCCAAGCCCCGGGAGCCCTTTGACCTCGGAGAGCCTGAGCAGTCCAATGGGGGCTTCCCCTGCGCCTCAGCACCCAAGATCACAGGTAATGGGGCGTGGAGCCATCTTCTGGAGGTGGATGCCAGCAGGTGGGGGTGTTTAAGGGCTGGGCCTGTCTCGGGTCTCTGTGTGCCAGGCCCCTGGGTGCAGCTCTCAGCCCTGCTCCATCTGGACCACCAAGGTGGATGGCAAGGGCTGGCCCCAGCCTGCTGCAGAAGAGGCCCTGCCTGACCATACTGAGCCCACAGCCGCTGCGTTTTGTTTGTGTTTAGCTTCGTCGTCTTTCCGATCTTCTGACAAGCCCATCCGGACCCCTAGCAGGAGCATGCGTGAGTGTCCCAGGCTCGCCACAGCCTCAGTGCTGCCTTCTAGCTTCCACCCTGGTCCTCTGCCCAACCCAAGCAAGGAGCCAGGCACGGGCACAGGCCCATACCTTGCAAGACGCCACCCCTCTGGGTCTCAGCCTCACTGTGTGAATGAGGGACTGCTGTGTCCCCGCTGCTGTGTCTGCCAAAGGCATCAGCCCAGCTCTAGGCTGTGTGGTAGCTGCAACGGCTGAGGGTATCTGGTCATTCCTTGTCACCCCAGCAGCAGTGGGTGTCCCTAGTACCTCCCAGGAGCAGCTGTGGTGACCACTTACCAAGACTTTCCCATCCTCCCTCCTGGGCAGCAGTAGAGGCAGGACCCCAGAAGTGGCAGCGGGTGGCCTCCACCCACTCATAGGCTTCAGGCCACGGCAGGTCTGAGTTGAGACCCTAGGCTGGGTGGGGTGGGTTGTAGGAGCCCCAGCCTGGACGCTAGCCCCACATCCTGCCCCCACCCCCAGCACCCCTGGACCAGCCGAGCTGCAAGGCGCTGTATGACTTCGAGCCTGAGAACGATGGGGAGCTGGGCTTCCGTGAGGGCGATGTCATCACGCTGACCAACCAGATCGATGAGAACTGGTATGAGGGTATGCTGGATGGCCAGTCGGGCTTCTTCCCACTCAGCTACGTGGAGGTGCTCGTGCCCCTGCCACAGTGACTCGCCTGTGACCACACCCTGCCCCTCCGTCCACACTGGCCGCCACCCCCTGCAGGGTCTCCTGCATTCAACGGGGCCCCTGCTGCCAGGGCGGTGTCCCAGCCTGCAGGTGCCCTTGAGGTACTCCCTGAGCAGGGCCCCACACTTGGGTTGGGGGGCTCATCTGGGTGGGTGGGGATGCCTGTTTATGCTAGCGCTGACCCCCAATGGTGATGGCTCCCTTCCCAACTCCATGGCACCGGCCTCCTCCCCACTCCCCAACTCCTCGCCCAGCTGGCCGAGGCGGGGCAACACTACGGTGCTCTCAGAAACACTAAAGTTCCTCTGGGCGGCCCCCACCTCCGTCCTGATCCCATGGGGGCTGGCCCACTGCCTGCTCTCGAGTCCTGCGGCCTTAACAGGATGGGATTGACTGTCCCTGTGAGGTGGCTCAGACAGGACGCTGGTTTTTTGAGACAGAGTTTCGCTCTTGTTGCCCTGGCTGGAGTGCAGTGGTGTGATCTCGGCTCACTGCAACTTCCACCTCGTGGATTCAAGCGATTCTCCTGCCTCAGCCTTCCCAGTAGCTGGGATTACAGGCATGCACCACTATGCCTGGCTAATTTTATATTTTTAGTAGAGACGGGGTTTCTCTATGTTAGGCTGGTCTCGAACTTCTGACCTCATGATCTGCTTGCCTCGGCCTCCCAAAGTGAGCCACTGCGCCTGGCCTAAATCCTGGTTTTAAATCCCCTCCCAGCCTGGTGCTGGCGATGGGCCCTCGTCCCACCCCAGAGCCACTGCACCCCCGCCTCGCACACACACTCCTGCAGCCTGGGGACAGAGGCCACCTGTGATCCTTGGCACAGCTCTGCCTGAGGACAGAGAAAATGGCCTCCTGCAGGGCCCCAAGCCCCCAGGCCCCGCCCTCAAGTACCTTTTCAGCTTTTTAACTGCCCCCAGCCAGGCCCACAGAGGCCTGTGTCACTCAGGCACAAGCTGCCACCACCAGCCACCAACACACCCCCTAGCACACCTTACACTTCCAGGGACCACGGCCCCAGCCATGCTGCTGAGGGCCAAGCACAAAGGCTCCGGGGAGCAAAATCTTCCAGTCCCTGGTGGCCAGGCCTCCCCTTGCTGAGCCACTGCCACCCCACCCCACCCTGTGGGAAGTGGCCCAGCCCTTTCCTCTAGACCAAGGCAGGCAGCCCCAGAGTCCCTGAGACCCCTGCCCAGACCAGCAGGGCCGCAGCCCCAACATCTGCTTCCTCTGTTGCCCAATCTAAAAATCGATGAAATGGGGGGGGTCCTCTGGGCCAGGCCACATTCACATTCCCCTCCTACCGTGGCCCGGCAAAGCCTCTGGACCCCAGGCTCTGCTCTGTACCCCCTTTGTCAGCAGTACATGAGGGGCAGACACCCCAGCACAAATGAGTACACAGCAGTGGGCATGGTCCAGGGCAGACTGAAATGTACACCTGAAATTTTGTAAACAGAAGTATTAAATGTCTCTTTCTACAGCCCCTTGCCTCGTCTTGGTGCAGAGGCAGGCCTGCCACCCACACCCCAGCAGGTCCCCTGTGCCTCACACGTGCTGCAGAGCCTGGGTCGGGTGGGACTGGCCCTGAGGCTCCTGCACCAGTTCCCGGGTACAGGGGCTGCGGAAGCCCTGGTACCCTGGAAGCAGGGGTGATGGTGTCAGCCTGGGCACCCAGCCACCTTCACTCTAGCCTTGGGGAGACCAGCACGGCTGGCTGCTGCTTCCATTTCTTTATTACCTGAGCCCATCTGGAGCCCACCCTGCCCTGGGAGGCTCAGCTCCCCTGCTTGAGGACACTGCACACCTGCTCCAGCACATGGCACAGGCTCTGGTCCTTAGGCGTCCTGCTGGCCAAGGAGATCTGAAACGAGAGGGCTGGGCCTCAGGCTGTGCCCAGGGGTCCTGGCCAGGCCCACGCCTCACCGTCCAAGTCCGGCAGCCTGGCTGAGTCCCCTGAGACCAAGGCACTGGGCTAGGGTCCCACAGCACAGCCTGCTGCTAAGCCAGAGGGGTGGTATGTAACAGGACCTGGCTCCTGGGGGTGGCGGTGCTGCGTGGAGGGGTGGGGCTTACATGCAGGTTCCCGATCCTGCCCTCACCTCAGCCCCACGCTGCCTGGGTCCCAGACACCCATGGCAACATCACAGCCTTGAGAGCCAGCCGAGAGCTAAGCAGAACGAGCCCCTTTCTCTGCAGGGTGGGGTCACAGCAGGAACTACCCTAAGACGCTCAGGGACGCCAGGCCCTTAGGGAAACATCCCGGGATCCTGGGCCCTCTGCAGGGAGCCACTCCCACAACCCGCTGCTGGTACCTTGTCCAGTGCTGCCAGGGCTTGAAGTTCCACAATCCAATAAAACCTGGCCTGCACCCTGCTGGGGTGGCCATGGGGTGACCAGGGTCAGGTGTACTCTGCCAGCTGGGCCCATGGGGTTCACCACTACCACCTTTTAGGCTGCCCCAGGGGCCTCTCCTGGGGCCGCATTAGGTCTGCGGGGGATGTGGGGCTCACCTTCAGCTTGTCGAGATAGGTGTGCTCCTGGTTCCAGGGTTCCTGGAGCCTCACGAGGTCAGGGGCGCCCTTGTAGAACTCCACCAGCAGCATCTGCAGGACAGGGCAGCATGCACTCCCAGGCTCCCTCCCTGCCCCTCTCCTGGGTTCCAGTCTCGGGCAGGCCCGAGACACTAACAGATAACCACAGAGATCAGGAGTGACCTTAGCTGGAGGCTCACCTGGCTTAAGGCCAGGAGTGCTCTCTGGAGGGGCAGGCAGCTGCGCTGCCGTGATAGGCCCACCTGGACATGCACTCACTGAGCCCAGTTCTCCAGAACCATACCGGCATGACATGGCCTCTGGTCTATCTCATCCCAGCAGTGACACCTGTGAGGCCACAGGTTTGATGAACTAACTTGGGTTTTGTTGTTTCTTTCTTGAGATGGGGTCTCACTCTGTCGCTGGGATGATCTTGACTCACTGCAACCTCCACCTCCAGGGTTCAACCGATTCTCCTGCCTCAGCCACTGGAGTAGCTGGGACTACAGAAGTCCACCACCATGCCTGGCTAGTTTTTGCATTTTGGTAGAGACTGGGTTTTGTCATGTTGGCCAGCCTATTCTCCAACTCCTGACCTCAGGTGATACACCCACCTCAGTATCCCAAAGTGCTGGGATTACAGGCAGGAGCCACTGTGTCCAGCCTAGTTTATGAATATTGAACGTACAACTGTTAAGTGTTCATCCAGGTACCACCAAAGTCGCTGGGGTTGCTCCACTGGACAGCCTGGCATAAGAGGCCAGCCCCTTGGAGAACAGCAGGCAGTGGATGAGGGAGGGGCCCTGGCAAGAACCTGGGGCTCTGTCCTGAGAGGGATGGATAAAGCCCTGACCCGGGCCCACAAGGCGCCACCAGCCATAGCTTCCTGAGCCCACCAATGTGGAGCAGACCAGCACATCCTGTGCACCCTGCTGCGCACTGCCAGCCCCTTCCTGCAGCGAGCTCACCATCTCGTGAAGGATGTCATTGGTCAGGAAGCTGTCCTGGACGTAGGCCATCTCCACGTCCATGGGGATGCCGTAGTCACTTGGCCTTTGCTGGTAGGGACACAAGTCGGTTAGAGAAGCCTCTCCAGCCCCCAGCCCATGGCAGCTGGGGACAACAGGCGGTGCCCAGGCTGGGAATGGGAGTGCATAACCCAGCCCAGCTCTGCACTGGGATTGGCACCTGGAGGTGGGACCAAGGAGGCAGGGTAGCATCCTCCCTCTTGAGAGAAGCCCAGAAGAGAACCAGGGCCCTGAAAATTACTTTCCAGGGCAGACCTCTGACTTCAGGGCAGGCTTAGGGAATGAAGCCAGGCAGCGTTCAGGATGGGAGCCCTCTTGGTACTCAGCAGCAAACTACACACAGAGGCCCCGTGCCCAGGCTCACCAAAGCCTCAGCCCGGCAGCAGTCACGTCCCCATTTCACAGATGGAGAAACCAGGGCCCCAATGCTCCAGTGGAGCCTGGAATCAGGGGCCCCTGCCAAGTGTGACCCAAATGCCCAGGTACTCCCACCCTGGGCACCCCAGGCCCTCAGGGCAGCCCCACCTACCTCGGGAGGAGGCATCACCCAAAAAGGTGAGATCTTGGATTCGGGGCCTGGGTTGCCAGAGTAGTAAGGAGCTGGTGGAGGAGAGGGAGAGAGGGGCTGGGCCTGGGGGGCTCGGGTGGCCCAGCAATCCCTCTTCTTGCGCCCCCCACTCCCCCAGCTGGTGGCATACAGCAGAGCAGGGCGAGACAGGGCTGGAAGCCGTTGCTGGAGCCCTGAAGCCGCAGCTGGTAGTCCATCTGCGCGTCGATGTCCTGCAGGGATGGCAGCGCCGGGCTATGTGGGTGGCTGTGGTACCAGCCCACCAGGGACAGGCCCCGCAGGAACAGGCTCTGGTAGATCTGGGGACAGAGGCACAGCTCAGGGGACACAGGGATCTGAACGGCTCCAGTGAACTTATGCAGCCGCCCAGTCCTGAATGAGCCCTTGCTGTGTATCCTGAGTCCAGTGGCAGCTAGAGAGACAGCCCACAAGTATATCTATAAATGTAAGACACACCTGGCCACAAAGCGAGTACCTGAAAGTCGTTTTGTTCACCACTGTACCCCAGCTTAAGGAATAATGGCCGCCACACGGTGGGCACTCAATAAAGACAGGCCGGGCACAGTGGCTCACACCCATAATTCCCCCACTGTGGGAGGCCAGGAGTTCGAGACCAGCCTGGCCAATGTGGAGAAACCCCTTCTTTACTACAAATATAAACTTCAGCTGGGTATGGTGGTGGGTGACTGTAGTCCCAGCTACTCGGGAGGCTGAGGCAGGAGAATAGCTTGAACCTGGGAGGCAGAGGTTGAAGCGGGCTGAGATTGTGCCACGGCACTCCAGCCCGGGTGACAGAGTAAGCCTCTGAAATAAAGATACTGGCCAGGCATGGTGGCTTACACAAGTAATCCCTGTACTTTGGGAGGCTGAGGCTAGAGAACTGCTTGAGCCCAGGAGTTTGAGACCATTCTGAGTAACAGCGAGACACTGTCTACAAAAAATATAAAAATTACACCAGGCACGGTGGCTCACGCCTGTAATCCCAGCACTTTGGGAGGCTGAGGTGGGTGGATCACGAGGTAAGGAGTTCGAGACCAGCCTGGCCAACATAGTGAAACCCTGCTTCTAGTAAAAATGCAAAAATTAGCCAGGTGTGGTGGTGAGTGCCTGTAGTCCCTGCTACTCTGAAGGCTGAGGCAGGAGGATCGCTTGAAACCAGGAGGCAGAGGTTGCAATGAGTAAATAACCACACTCTTGCACTCCAGCCTGGGTAACAAAATAAGACTCCATCTGAAAAAAAAAAAAAAAAAAAAAAAAAAAAAAAAAAAAAAAAAAAAAAAAAAAAAAAAAAGAAAAAAAAAAAAAAAAAGCCAAGTGTCGTGGCGTGTGTCTGTACTCCCAGCTACTCTGGAGGCTGAGGCAGGAGGATCTCTTGAACCTGGGCAGTTGATGCTGCAGTGAGCCCTGATTATGCCACTGTACTCCGGCCTGGGCAACACAGCAAGATCGTGTCTGAGAGAGAGAGAGAAAAAAAAAAGGGCAGCTGAGCCTTTACTAGATGAGGCCCGGAAAAAAGCATTCATTATCGGCGGCCCTTCATTTCTTATTGTTTTAGATACAGGATCTTGCTCTGTCACCCAGGCTGGGGTGCAGTGGCACCATCACAGCTCATGCAGCCTCGACGTCGCAGACTCAATCCATCCTCCTGCGTCAGCCTCTCAAGAAGATGGGACTACAGGTGTGTGCCACCATGCCTGGCTGATTTTTTTATTAGAGACGAGGTATTGCTGTGGCCCCAGGCTGGTGTGGAACTCCGAGGCGCCAGCAATCCTCCTGCCTCGGCCTCCCTAAGTGCTGAGATTCCTGGTGTGAGCCCCCATGCCTGGATCTCATGACCTTTCATTTAAGCCGCTCGTTTGACAGACAAGGAAACCCTTGTTTCCTTGTCTGTGAGAGGGGAGGGGCTGGTGAGGTTTCCACGGCAGGGCCAGGTGAGCCAAAAGCAGTGCTCTTAGACCGGGCGTGGCGGCTCACACCTGTAATCCCAGCACTGTGGGAGGCCAAAGTGGACGGATTTCCTGAGGTCAAGAATTCAAAACCAGCCTGGCCAACGTGGTAAAACCCTTTCGCTACTAAAAATACAAAAATTAGCAAGGCATAGAGGCACATGCCTGTCATCCCAGGTAGTCAGGAGGCTGAAGCAGGAGAACTGCTTGAATCCAGAATGTTGGAGGTTGCAGTGAGCCAAGATCACGCCACTGCACTCCATCCTGGGATACAGAACAAGACTCTGTCTGAAGGAAAAAAAATAAAGAAAGCAGTCCTCTTAACCCTTCACTGTGGGGCTTCAGGCACAGAGACGGTGACACTGCCAGCCACTGGCCAGTCACCAGGACAGCTACGTCCCTCCCCAACGCTTCCTAAAATGCCACTTCCCAGGCAGCCCCTCACCTCCTCTTCAATGGCAGCTGCAGTCTCCGCATCCCCGAGCCGGCTCCTACAGGGGAAGGCTCTGAGCACCGTCAGCACTGTGGGGAGGGGTGGCTGTTACCCCGTGGTCCTTGGTCCCTCAACACCCCCCTCCGACCCAGCCCTGGATACCCACTCTGGCTGTTGATGTCCCAGCGGCCCCCCAGGTAACCCACGACTTCACTTCGAGTCAGGTGGCTGTGGAAGTCCTGGGTAGGGAAGGACAGCAGAAGACGGATCAGGCAGGAGCCCTGCCCCAACACTGAAGCCAGCCTGCGCCCTCATTCTCTTTATTCCAGACCGAGTCTTGCTCTGTCGCCCAGGCTGGAGTGCAGTGGCACCATCCCGGCTCACGGCAACCTCCTTCCCAGGTTCAAGTGATTCTCATGCCTCAGCCTCTCAAGTAGCTGGAATTACAGGTGTGCACCACCACGCCCAGCTAACTTTGGTATTTTCAGTAGAGCAGGGGTTTCACCATGTTGCCCAGGCTGCTCTTGAATTCCTGAGTTCAGGTGATCCACTGCCTCAGCCTCTAACAGTGCAGGGATTACAGCTGTGAGCCCCCACACCTGGCCATGCACCCTCCTCGTACATTCATTGAGCACCCACAGTGTACCAGTAGCAAACAAAGCAGCCAAAGTCCCAGTTCTCATGGAACTGACACACCGGGGAGTCCCTCCCGCTGCCCCCCGACTGGGCTCCCCTGGCCCTGGAGCCCCTTGCCCGGGACAAGGTGGGCCACACACCAGCAGGAACAGCACGTTGCTGGAAACAGCCACATTGAACGGCTGGAACTTGTTGATGGCTGCAAAGGACGTGACTTCCACCAGGGTGTGGGGGTTCCTGTAGGGGCCAGGAGGATTAAACAGCCTCAGGAACCACCCCCCAGGCTCTTCCCTTGCCCCACCCCACAGCTCTGAGGATCTGAAGCTCTGTGCCACCCCTTACCCTGCCCTTGCTCCCCTCAGACAAGCAAGAGATCCAGGGGAGCTGGGGCAGGGGCAGGGGCAGGGCTTGGGGTGAGTCTGACCTGGCAGAGTCACGGCTGCCCAGCATGCAGTAGCGGACTGGGACCCGGATCTTGCTGTCCACCCGCTTGCCCAAGGTTGTGGCTTCTAAGAGAGAAAAAGGCAGGATCAGTCCCTCCCCAGCCCAAGGCAGAAATAGCTAGGGGCCCACTGGGTGTGGTGGTGCATGCTTGTAATCCCAGTGCTCTGGGAGGCTGAGGTGGGAGGATCGCTTGAGCCCAGGAGGTTGAGGCTGCAGTGAGCTGTCATCACACCAGCCTGGGTTCCAGAGTGAGACTCTGTCTACAAAAAAAAAAAAATTGGTCAGGTGCAGTGGCTCACGCCTATAATCCCAGCACTTTGGGAGGCCAAGGCAGGAGGATCACGGGGTCAAAAGGGCAAGACCATCCTGGCCAACATGGTGAAACTCCATCTCTACTAAAAACACGAACTTAGGTGTGGCGGTACACACCTGTAATTGGCCTGTAGTCCCAGCTCCTTAGGTGGCTGATGCAAAAGAATTCCTCGAGGCAGAGGAGGAGGCAGAGGCTGTAGTGAGCCAAAGTCATGCCACTGCGCTCCAGCCTGGGCAGCACAGTGAGACTCCATCTCAAAAAAAAAAAAAAAAAAAAAAATTTTTTTTTTTTTTTTTTTTTTTTTTTTTTTTTTTACACTGAGAAGCTGAGGTGGGAGCACTGCTCAGGTCCAGGAGTTCAAGACCAGCTTGGGCAAGATGGTGAGATTGCATCTCTACAAAAAATACAAAAATTAGCCAGGCGTAGTGGCGCACACCTGTGGTCCCAGTTACTCAGGAGGCTGAGGCAGGAGGATCACTTGAACCAGGGAGGCCAAGAATGCAGTGAGCCATGACTGCACTACAGCGCTCTGCCTGGGGAACAAAACAAAACTGTTTCTCAAAAACAACAACAATAAAAACCCACATACAAGGTAAGAAAAGAAAAAAAAAATCAGGGGACAAGTCAAACAGAGGCGATGATAAAAATTAGCACCAGGCCAGTTGGCTCATGCCTGTAATCCCAGCTACTTGGGAGGCTGAGGCATGAGAATCGCTTGAACTTGGGATCCAGAGGCTGCAGTGAGCCAAGATCTCACCACTGCATTCCAGCCGTACTGTACAACAGTGCAAGACTCCATCTCAAAAAAAAAAAAAAAAAACGGGAAGCTCAGGAAACCAGGTGAAATCAGGCAACGAGACAAAGAAATCCCATAGGCAAGCAAGAAGTCAGGCAGAGAGCACAGAAATCAGGCAGTGCATAAAGAAATACAGCAGCGGGGGAGGCAGAGGTTGCAATGAGCCAAGATCAGGCCACTGCACCTAAGCCTGGGAGACAGAATGAGACTGTCTCAGAAAAGGAAAAAAAAAAAAAAAAAACAAACAGGCTCGGTGGCTCACTCGTGTAATCCCAGTACTTTGGGAGGCCAAGGGAGGTGGATCCACCTGAGGTCAGGAGATCGAGACCAGCCTGGACAACACAGTGAAACCCCATCTCTCCTAAAAATACAAAAGTTAACCAGGCATGGTGATAAATCTCAAAAAAATAAATACATAAAATAAAACGAAATAAAATCCAGCATTTGAGCTTGAAAAGTCAGACAGAGTGAAATTGGGCAGTGGGACTAGGAAGTCAGTCAGGCATCTTGGGGGCCCTAGGGCAATTTCAAGGCCCAACCTCTCCCTGGCCTCCTCCCAGACCCAAGCTGTACACTCGTCCTGTCCTGCCTCCCCTCCCCACGCCTCTCACCCGGGTGGGCAGGCTCTGAGGGGCTCTTCCCTGGTGCTCTCCGACTCTTGTCCTCTGCTGAGACCCCTGCCAGAACCTCCTCCTCCTCTTCCTCCATCAGCAACTCCTCCTCCTCCCCTTCGCTGGCCGGGCTCTGGAGGGGTTGGGGGTTGGGAACAGCAGTGGGACCCTCAGCTGGGTGCCCCCTCACTCTCCCTACTAAATCCCAAATCCCACCCCAGCCCTTTGCCTAAGCAGTAGGTGCCATTGCCCCAGGTGACCACTAGAGGGCGGGAGGGAGCAAAGGGGGTCTTTGGCTAAGACTTCAATTTTTTTTTTGGTGATAAGGTCTCACTGTTGCCCAGGCTGGAGTGCAGTGGTGCAACCTCGGCTCACTGCAACCTCCACCTCTCAGGCTAAAGTGATTCTTTTTTTCTTTTCTTTTCTTTTCTTTTTTTTTTAAGACTGAGTTTCGCTCTTTGTTCCCCAAGCTGGAGTGCAGTGTCGCAATCTTGGCTCTCTGCAACATCTGCCTCCCAGGCGCAAGCCATTCTCCTGCCCCAGCCTTCTAAGCAGCTGAGGCTGCAAGTGCCTGCCACCACCCCCGGCTAACTTTTATCTTTTGAGCAGAAATGAAGTTTTGCCACGTTGGCCAGGCTGGTCTCCAACTCCTGACCTCAAGTGATCTGCTGGCCTCAGCCTCCCAAAGTGCTGGGATTACAGGCGTGAGCCACCATATTCTTATCTGTAAAAGGGCACAATGATCTCTAGCGCCATGGGGGTGGCATCAGGGTGAAATGAAATCATGTATGCAAAGCATTTAGCATATACCCAGATGCTCCATTCATACACCCAGATCTATGAATGAGCTAGTGTCATACATTGATTATGTACGGTAACCTTTCAGTAAACTTTCCCCTCAGCCGTGAGCAGTGGTTCACGTCTTTAATCCCACCACTTTGGGAGGCTGAGGCGGGTGGATCACTTGAGGTCAGGAGTTCGAGACCAACCTGGCCAACATAGTAAGACCCTCTCTCTACTAAAAATACAAAAATTAGCCAGGCAATCCCAGCTACTCAGGAGGCTGAGGTAGGAGAATCACTTGAACCCAACAGGCAAAGGTTGCAGTGACCTGAGTCGTGCCATTGCACTCCAGCCTGCACAACAGAACGAGATTCTGTCTCAAAAAATAAAAATAGCTGGGCACGGTGGCTCACGCCTGTAATCCTACCACTTTGGGAGGCCGAGATGGGTGGATCACCTGAGGTCAGAAGTTCAAGACCAGCCTGGCCATCATGGTGAAACCCCATCTTAAAAAATTAAAAAAATAATAAAAATTAAAAAATTAAAAAAAATAAAGGCTGGGCACAGTGGCTCATGCTTGTAATCCCAGCACATTGGGAGGCTGAGGTGAGAGAATCACAAGGTCACGATATTGAGACCATCCTTGTCAACATGGTGAAACCCCATCTCTAGTAAAAGAAATACACATACACACACACACACACACACACACACACACACTAGTTGGGCATGGTGGTGCGTGCCTGTATTTCCAGCTACTTGGGAGGCTGAGGCAGGAGAATCACTTGAACCCGGGAGGCAGAGGTTGCAGTGAACCGAGATCACACCACTGCACTCCCACCTGGCAACAGAGCGAGACGGTCTCAAATAAATAAATAAAATATAAAAGTAAAAAATAACTCTTCTCCAGTTCTATCCTAAACCACCTTTGCGGAGATGACCTCTCTGGGTCACATCTGTCCTCGTCACCTGGGCAGCATCCGACCCAGCCCATCCTCCCACCTACTGGGAACACTGTCCTCACGTGACCCCCAGAGCCCCGCGTGCTTGCCCAGCTCCCTCTCAGCTCCCCGTCTCTCTGTTGCTGGCCCCAGGCTGGGTTTTCAGGCCTCCTCCCTCCACACCCCTTCCAGGTGGCCTCACCCCCCTCTCAGGGCTCCAAATCCCGCCTACACCCAACATTGCCCAAGGTCCTGTCTCCAGCCTGGGCCTCGCCCAGCTCCAGACTCAGGGCCCAGCTGCCCCAACATGTCTCCATGTGGGGGCTCACAGGTTCACACTCAACACAGCCATGCTGGGTCCACTGGACCCCCAAATCTGCCCTTCCCACAAACCCCCATTTTGGCAGCTCCATCCACCCACTTGCTCAAGACCCCACATCTGATCTATCAGCAAATCCTGGCAGATCCACTTCCAAAAATACCTGGAACCTGCCCACCTCTTCCCACCTCCATGGCTGGCCTGGTCCCCCCATCATCCCTCACCTGGACCAGCTCAGTCACCTCTACCCTGGTCCCTGGATCCCATCCTCACCCCTGACAATCTGTCCTCCCCGCAGCAGCCACCAGAGAACGCCTGTAAGCACCTGAGTCAAGTCTTGTCCCGCAACCCTCCATGGCTCCCACCTTCCTTCAGGTCCAGGCCCCACAGGATCCTGCATGACCTCCCCTGGCCCCTTCCCATCCTCCCACCTCCCTCTCTCGCCCTCACTCAATCAGCTCCAGCCACACAGGCCTCCTCTTTATTCCTGCAACACACCAAGCAAAGTCCCGCCCCAGGGCCTCGGAGGGGCATTTTCTCAGAAATCCTCATAGCTCCCTCCGTCCCGCCCCATCTTCAGTTCTCTGTTCAAATGTCACCTTCTCCTCAAGCCTCCCCTGACTACCTTCTTCCCCCACAACTCCCACCCAAAGGCAGGGATTTTTGACTTTTTAGCCCTTTGCTTTATATATAGTGCCTACGACAGGGCTTGCATACGGTTGGCACTTACTGAATACCTGCAGAAAGAATATTTCGTGTGTCAACTTAGCTAGGCCAGAGCGCCCAGTAATTTAATCGAACACTGATCTTGGCATGACTGCGACGGCATTTGTTAGACGTGATTCACATCTACAGTATGGTGACTCTCAGAAAGGACATTACTCTTGGCCATACCCTATGGCTCATGCCTGCAATCCCAGCACTTTGGGAGGCAGAGGCGGGCAGATCAGAAGTTCGAGACCAGCCTGGACAACATGCTGAAACCCTGTCTCTACTAAAAATACAAAAATTGGCTGGGCACGGTGGCTCAGGCTTGTAATCCCAGCACTTCGGGAGGCCGAAGTGGGCAGATCACTTGAGGCCAGGAGTTCAAGACCAGCCTGGACAATGCGGCAAAACCCTGTCTCTACTGACAATACAAAAAAATTAGCCGGGTCTAGTGGCAGGTGCCTGTAAACCCAGCTACTCGGGAGGCTGAGGCAGGAGAATCGCTTGTACCCAGGAGGCAGAGGTTGCAGTGAGCAGAGATCACATCACTGGGCTCCAGCCTGGGCGACAGTGAGACTATCTCAAAAAAAAAAAAAAAAATTATAAAAACAGACCCAGTCACTGAGCCAAGGACTTAGCAGCTTCCCCATTGAGCACTCTTGTTGCCCGATGTTCCCTCCCTCCCACCAGCCTTCTCCGGCCAACACTGCCTTCCACAGGCCATTTCCACCAAGTAAACAGACTCCTGGCCGGGTGCAGTGACTCCTGCCTGTAATCCCAGCACTTTGTTGAGACCGAAGCGGGTGGATCACCTGAGGTCAAGAGTTCACGGCCAGCCTGGCCAATATGGTGAAACCCTGTTGGGGTTTAAAATAAAATCAAAATAAATTAAAATTTTAATTTTAATTTATTTAAAATAAATTAAAATACCAAAATTAGCCAAGCTGATGGTGCATGCCTATAGTCCCAGCTATTTGGGAAGCTGAGACACGAGAATCGCTTGAACCCAGAAGCGGGAGGTTGCAGTGAGCCAAGACTGTGCCACTGCACTCCAGCCTGGACAACAGAGCGGCACTCCATCTCAAAAAAAAAAAAAAAAAAAAAAAGAACCATATCTATGGCCACTATCACCACTCTTTGAACCCCTTTGCTGATGCATATCAGTGATAACCTGCTTCCTGCTAGCACTGAGGACTGTATCCATGTAAGAATTCAACAGAGGTCGGGCGCAGTGTCTCACACCTGTAATCCCAGCACTTTGGGAAGCTGGGATTTTGGGCAGATCACAGGGTCAAGAGATCAAGACCATCCTAGCCAACATGGTGAAACCCCATCTCTACTAAAAACACAAAAACTAGCCAGGTGTGGTGGCGGGTGCCTGTAATCCCAGATACTCAGGAGACTGAGGCAGGAGAATCATTTGAACCCAGGAGTCGGAGG
>NW_016107368.1:5254851-5256917 GCF_001604975.1 Cebus imitator
AAAAAAAAAAAAAACAGAGTTTTGCTCCGTCACCCAGGATGCAGTGCAATAGCATAGTCTTGGCTCACCGCAACCTCTGCCTCCTGGGTTCAAGCAATTCTCCTGCCTCGGCCTCCCAAGTAGCTGGGATTACAGGTGCCTGCCACCACACCCAGCTGATTTTTGTATTTTTAGTAGAGATGGGGTTCTACCATGTTGGCCATGCTGGTCTTGAACTCCTGACCTCAAGTGATCTGCCCGCTACGGCCTCCCAAACTGCTGGGATTGCAGGCGGGAGCCACCGAGCCCGGCCTTGACATTACTCTTGATACATGGGTGGGCTTCATCCAGTTAGTTGAAGGCCATAAAAGCAAAAACAGAAGAAAAAAAAAACAACAGAATTCTGCCTCACGACTATGGCATCTGCTCCTGTTTCCCACCTGCCCTACGGATTTCAGACACAGGCTCCATTTTACATAAGGAAAAAAACTGGCCGGTGCAGTAGCTCACACCTGCAATCCCAACACTTTGGGAAACCCAGGTGGGAGGACGGCTGGAGGCCAGGAGTTCAAGACCAGCCTAGGCAACATGGTGAAACCCATCTCTACTAAAAATCCAGAAGTTAGCCAGGCGTGGTGGTTTGTGTCTGTAGGCCAGCTAAAGGGAGGCTGAGGGGGGAGAACTGCTTGAGCCCAGGAGGTGAAGGTTGCAGCGGGCCGAGAGGCTGGCACTGCACTCCAGCCTGGCCAGAGAGAGAGACCCTGTGTCCCAAAAAAAAAAAAAAAAAAAAAACGAAGGCACACAAAGCATCCTTGGCCAAGTTCACCCGGCCCCTCCGGTCCGTGCCTACATCTCCAGCCCCTCAGCCACCCACAACCCCAGCATGCCTTTCCCCATGCCTACGTGACTGCACACGCCATTCCATCCTACTAAAAAGCTCTTCCCTTCAGCTTGCTCTGACAAACTGCTACTCATCCATCAAAGCCCTAGCTCCCATGTCTCCTCTCTCCACCCCAGCCCTGGAGGGATGGAGGCAGCGTGTCACATGATGAGCACCTCATCCGTGTTTGTATATATTACTATAATACCTCCCTTCTGGGAGAGCCGTGTCAGGCTGGGCACCCCTCATCCCAGTGACCTGGGCGGCTTCCTGGAGGAGGCTGCCGTACGTACCTCATCAGCAGCGGCGGCAGGCGTGTGCAGCTGGTGCAGCCGGAGCCAGGTGGCTTTGTACTTGTCCAGTTTCTGGCCTTTGTACTTGACAGAGGCCCAGCCACAGCCCGACTTCTTGGCAGGGTTCACCAGCTTCTTGCAGTGGGTGGCCCAGGCACTGGGTGAGTTGAAGACCTGCCCCGTCTCCTGCCACATGATCCTTCCGTCCGGCTGCAGGTCCCCGAGGAACTTCTTCCCCTGCAGCCACAGTCGGCTGGCTGGGGCAGGGACCAACACCCAGCACGCCCTCTCTCCCGGGTGTCCTCCCCAGCCCCACGCTCCCTGAGGCATCCACTTGCAGGGCTTCCAGAAACGCCTCCCAGACTGGCTTCCGGGCCCCCTCAGTGCCCGGAGACCATCCCACACACCTCATCAGCCTGCACGAAGCTGCCTCGCAGGAGCACCTGCACCCCGGCCGCCATGACCAAGAACCCCCTAAGATCAGGGACAGGGTCTGGTAGTCCTAATCACTGCTGTGTCTCTAGGATGTGACGCTCAGCAGTTGCTCAATTCAGAAACTCCCATTCACAATGTCAACAATGTGTTCCCATTCACAAATTGACAATAAGGACAACAGTAATAGTAATAATACAGAGCCAGGTGTGGTGGCTCATGCCTATAATCCCAGTGCTTTGGGAGGCTCAGGTGGGTGGATGACCTGAAATAAGGAGTTGGAGACTGGCCAACATAGTGAAACGCCAGCTCTACTAAGAATAAAAAAATTAGCTGGACGTGTGGCAGGTGGCAGGCGCCTGTAATCCCAGGTACTCGGGAGGCTGAGGCAGGGGAATCTCTTGAACCTGGGAGGTGGAGGTTGCAGTGAGCCGAGATTGCCCCATTGCACTCCAGCCTGGGCAAAAAAGCAAGACTCTGTC
>NW_016107368.1:5257227-5265448 GCF_001604975.1 Cebus imitator
AAAAAAAAAAAAAAAAAAAAAAAAAGTAATACCAACCACAGATAAAGCTCTTACCATGTGGCAGGCACCTGGTGAGGGCTTCATTCATTTATCCCTCCCCTAATCTTCCCATGGCGGGGAAATATTCCATTTTACGGTGGCGAAACTACAGGAAGGCCCCGGTGTTGCCCATCTGACCCTGCGTGGGTGACGGCTCCTCTGGGCCTCAGTTTCTCCTTTGCGGGATGGAGTGCTTGGTGACCTATGTCCTCCCCATCAGTAGGACCCATCTGTGCCTCAGATTTCTCTGTCCACATGGGGCTTGTCCAGCAACGAGAGCTTGAAGCCTCAGTTTGCCCTCCCTACACCTGGCTCCCCCATCAAGGGACCTTCGAGCCTCAGTTTCCCCTCCCCACACCTAGTTCCTCCCTCAGCAAGGGAGCTCCAGGCCTCAGGTTCTCCTCCCCACACCTGGCTCGTTCCTCAGCAAGGGAGCTCCAGGCCTCAGGTTCTCCTCCCCACACCTGGCTCGTTCCTCAGCAAGGGAGCTCTGGGCCTCAGTTTCCCCTCCCCACAAGGGCTTGTCCTGCAGCAAGGAAGCTCCAAGCCTCAGTTTCCCCTTCCCACAGCGGGACTCGCCCCTCAGCAAGGGAGCTCCAAGCCTCAGTTTCCACTCCCCACACCGGGGTTTGTCCTGCAGCAAGGGAGCACCGGGCCTCAGTTTTCCCTTCCTGCCCGAGCCGCGACGGGACGAGGGAAGCGGGTGCTCACCAGATAGTAGATGGACAGCACCCCGGCGCCGGGCTCCAGCAGCGCGTCTTTGAGGAGCACCCGCAGCGTGACCGCGCGCCTGGTGAGCGCGCCCCCCGGCCCGCCGCAGCCCCCCGCCCCGGCCCCACCGCCGCCGCCGCCTCCGCTTCCTCCGCTGCCGCCGCCGCCACTGCGGCCACCGCCCGTTCCCGCATTCGGCCGCTCGGGGTCCTCGGCCTCCGCCTCGTCCTCGTCCTCCTCCGGCGCCTCCTCGCCCGCGCAACCCGCCGGGGACAGCGGCTCCGGAGCTGCGGGCGACGAGAAGCTATAGAGAGGCCGCGCGTCCCCCGCCGCGGTAGCCGAACGCCGCGCGCCTCCGCCCTGCAGGGCCCGCCGTACCTGCCATGGCCGCGCCTCCCCGCGCCCCGAGCCGCCGCCTGCGGCTTCTCGGCACGTGACGCGGCCCCGCCCCGGGGAGGGAGGAGGCGCCCCAGCCATTGGCCGCAGCCGGGGCCGGGGGAGGGGCTCGGCGCGCTGGAGTGGGCGGGGAAACTGAGGCCTCGGGGCTGCCCACGCGGGAGAGATCAGGAACTTAGCCTTCCCGGAACATTCGGGAAACTGAGGCCTGACGCTCCGCTCCATGGGATGAGGTGGTGACCGGGAGCTCATTGGTGCCAGTGGGGAAATTGAGGCCTCGCTGTCCAGGGATAGCGGTTGCAAGGTGGAAGCCTGGGGCAGGTGCGCGGGTGGCTCAGCCTGCTGCAGGGAGAGGAGAAGCTGAGGCTTGCGCCCACCGCGCTTAAGGACCTCAGGCCTTGGCCTTTGGGATCAGGAGAGAAACGGGTCCGCGGGGACAATGCAGACTTCAATAGGGAACAGCCTCGCGCAGACACAGGTGGAGTCAAAGCGCCCAAGCCGGCCTCAGTCTCTAAAGGATTAACTCACACCCTCCTGGGCGGCCCTCGACTGATTCCACGATTGGACCGTAGCGGAGCCCGCCAGCCAATGATAAGAGCCCATGTATTTCACCCTCAACCAATCGGTAGCAAGCTGCTGGATTTCCCGCGCCAGCCAATCCGTATTAACTATCTGATTACCCCAGCTGGGATTTGACCAATGGGCAGACTTTCACATAGACCAATCAGACGAAAGCTTTAGTTCTGAGCTCAAACAATCAGAGGCAGGGACTGGACTCAATCGGCCAATCAGCTCCGGGTACAAGGCCAGCCGAGTCCGGCCTTCCATAACCCTTGGGCGGGGCAGGTGGCAGGGCCGGGCAGGTTGCGCGCCCCGTCAGTGCAGTCCCGGCCTTTGTCCTGGACCCTGTACCGGGACCGTCGTCCCCGAGCCCGTAACGCTGGGATTTCCCCACCACCCTGGCACGGCTGAAAGTCCGGGATGGGGACTTCCTGAAGCTACGGGGCACCGCGGGATGGGTTCAAATGGGGGTAGCTTTGCCCAGACCCCCAGTCGAGAAGTGGGGACGGGACAGTAGGGGTGCGGGGGAGACTCTCCAGGGCTCCAGGGAATGCCGTCTAGAAGAAGACTTGACAGAGACCAAAGGCTGGGTACATGTGAACTATTATGATTATTATTGTGCAGTCCAGGCACCCTGTAAGGGCCTCACCCTGACTGTCCAGCCAACCACGGGCATCCCCAAGGCTCCCAACTCAGCATAGCCCAAACCAACCTTGGTTTATTTCCCCAAGTCCTTACAGGCTTCCTCTTTGGCTGTTTTGTCCCCTGCCTTCCAAAACCCTAAGCCACACCTCCAGCCTCTTGCACCTGAATCCTGGCCATCCCAGTGGGTCTCAGGCCTCCAAACTCATGCTCCATTCCCCAGAGGGCTCTTTCTAATATGCACCTATTACCATCTCCCTCCCATATTATGTTTTTTCTTTTTTTGCGGGGGGAGACTAGGGTCTCCCTCTGTCACCAGGCTGGAGTGCAGTGGCACGACCTCAGCTCACTGCATCCTCCGCCTCCGGGGTTCATGCAATTCTGCCTCAGCCTCCCGAGTAGCTGGGACTACAGGCGCGCGCCACCACGCCCAGCTAAGTTTTTTGTATTTTTAGTAGAGTCGGGGTTTCACCATGTTGGCTAGGATGGTCTCCATCTCTTGAACTCATGATCCACCCGCCTCGGACTCCCAAAGTGCTGGGATTACAGGCGTGAGCAATTTTTGTATTTTTAATAGAGATGGAGTTTCACAGTGTAGAGCAGGCTGGTCTCAAACTCCCAACGTCAGGTGACCCACCAGCCTTGGCCTCCCAAAGGGCTGGGATTACAGGCGTGAGCCACGATTTTCTTTTATTTTTGAGACAGGGCCTTGCTTTGTCTCCCAGGCTGGAGTGCATTGATGCAAACAGCTGACTGCAGCCTTGGCCTCTAGGACTCAAATCATCCGCTTGCCTCAGCCTCCAGAGTAGCTGAGACAATAGGCATGCAGCGCCGTGCCTAGCTCATTTTTAATGTTTTTGTAAGAGAATAGGCTCTCACTGTGTGGCCCACGCTGGTCTCCAAGTCCTGGCCTTAAGCAGTCTTCCCATTTGGGCTCCCAAAGTGTTTGGATTAAAGGCGTGAGCCACGGCACCTGCCCTCCTCCCATGCTCTAAATCCTCCTGCGGCTCCACATTGCCTTTGACAAATAAAATGAAAACTGACCGCCGTGGCTGGGTGTGGTGGCTCACACCTGTAATCCCAGCAGTTTGGGAGGCCAAGGCGGGTGGATCACTTGAGGTCAGGAGTTCGAGACCAGCCTGGCCAACGTGTTGAAACCCCATCTGTATTAAAAGTAGAAAAACTTGGGGAGGGAGGGGAGGGTGGGGAGGGATAACATGGGGAGAAATGCCAGATGTAGTATGCGCCTAAAGTTAAACAAGTAAATTTATAAAAATATATATATTATTTTTAAAGACAGGGTTTCACCATATTGGTCAGGCTGGTCTCGAACTCCTGACCTCAGGTAATCTGCCTGCCTCAGCCTCCCAAAGTGCTGGAATTACAGGCGTGAGCTACCGTGCCCGGCAAAAAAAAAAAAAAAAAGAAATCCTTCTATAAAGATTAAAAAAATAAAAAAAGTGGAAAACCTTAAGGCCGGGCGTGGTGGCTCACGCCTGTAACCCCAGCACTTTGGGAGACCAAGGCGGGTGGATTACTTGAGGTCAGGAGTTTGAGACCACCCTGGCCAACACGGTGAAACTTTGTTTCTTTTTTTTTGAGATGGAGTCTAGCTCTGTGGCCAGGCTGGAGTGCAGTGGTGAGGATCTCGACTCACTGCAACCTCCACCTCCCAGGTTCAGCAATCTCCTGACCTCGTGATCCGCCCACCTTGGCCTCCCAAAGTGTTGGGATTATAGGTGTGAGCCACCGAGCCCAGCTGAAACTCCATTTCTACTAAAAAACACAAAAATTAGCTGGGAGTGGTGCCGGGCACCTGTAATCCCAGCTAAAAAGGAGCGAAACCCTGCCTCAAAACAAAAACGAGAAGAAAACAAAAGCTAACTGCTCTGACCTCGCTTGGTACAGCTGATACTATCAACTTCATCAGACAGCTCCGTGGACGAACACACCGTCCAGAGTCCCACGGCCCTTCTGTGCTTTCTAAAACACCTGTTCTGCTGTGTGTACAAAATCCGGACAGTCCAGCCCTGGTAACTTAAGGAAATTGACTTTGTAATGTTAAAACTCCCAAAAACGCAATCTCCAAGGCCAGATGGTGTCATTAAGGAATTCTGCCAAAGGTTCAAAGAAGAATTAACACCAATTTCACATAATCTCTTCCAGAAAATGGAAGAGGTCACTTCCCAGTTCATTATATGGAACGATGACCCTAATACCCAAAACCAGATAAAAATGGTAGAAAGAAAGCAGGCTCCACCCCACATCCCGCATGAATACATGCAAAAACCCTTAACAAAATATTAGAAAATACAACTCAGCAATACAGAAAAGGAATTACACACCGTAACAAGTGGGTTTACTCCAGGGACACGAGACTGGTTCAGTATTCCAAAATTAATCGATTGTCCGCCATATTTAACAGGCTGTAGTAGGCAAAATCATGGTCCCCTAAAGATACCCACACCCCAATCCTCAAAATCTGTGAATATGTTAGGATACATGGCAAAGGGGGTTGAAGATCGAAGGTGGACGCCAGGCACAGTGGCACACACCTGTAACCCCAGCATTTTGGGAGGTCTAGACTGTAGGATCACTTGCACCCAAGAGTTCAAGACCAGCCTGGGCAACATAGCAGGAACCTGTGTCTACTAAGTGATAAATTAGCCGGGCGTGGTGGCACCCAGAGGTCGTACCACCTACTCTGGAGGCTGAAGCTGGAAGATCGCTTGAGCCTGGGAGGTCGAGGCTACAGACTCATGATCGCCCCACTGTACTCCAGCCTAGGCAACATAGTGAGAACTCATCCTTAAAAAAGTAAAATAGGCCAGGCGCGTGGCTCACGCCTGTAATCCCAGCACTTTGGGAGGCCGAGGCGGGTGGATCACAAGGTCAAGAGATCGAGACCATCCTGGTCAACATAGTGAAACCCCGTCTCTACTAAAAATACAAAAAATCAGCTGGGCATGGTGGCGCGTGCCTGTAATCCCAGCTACTCAGGAGGCTGAGGCAGGAGAATTGCCTGAACCCAGGAGGCGGAGGTTGCAGTGAGCCGAGATCGAGCCATTGCACTCCAGCCTGGGCAACAAGAGCAAAACTCCATCTCAAAAAAAAAAAAAAGTAAAATAAGGGCCCGGCGCGGTGGCTCACTCCTGTAATCCCAGCACTTTGGGAGGCCGAGGTGGGTGGATCACGAGGTCAAGAGATCAAGACCTTCCTCACCCAATATAATGAAACCCTGTCTCTACTAAAAATACAAAAATCAGCAGGGCATGGTGGTGCACCCCTGCAGTCACAGCTACTCGGGTGGCTGAGGCAGGAGAATCACTTGAACCCAGGAGGCGGAGGTTGTTGCAGTGAACCAAGATGGCACCACTGCGCTCCGGCCTGTCTACACAGCGAGACTCCATCTCAAAAACAAACACTAGAATGTTCTAGAGCTTGCTAGCAGGATAAATATTTCCATTCCGGGCTGTGGCCAGGAGTAGGCTGCTGTGGTGGCTGTGAGAAATAGACAAGCAGCCTGGAGGTATTGGCCGTAGACGTGCTACAATCAACTTTTTTTTTTTTTTTTTTTTTGAGACAGAGTTTCACTCTTGTTACCCAGGCTGGAGTGCAATGGCGCGATCTCGGCTCACCGCAACCTCCGCCTCCTGGGTTCAAGCAATTCCCCTGCCTCAGCCTCCCGAATAGCTGGGACTACAGGCACGTGCAACCATGCCCAGCTAATTTTTGTATTTTTAGTAGAGACCGGGTTTCACCATGTTGACCAGGATGGTCTCGATCTCTTGACCTCGTGATCCACCCGCCTCGGCCTTCCAAAGTGCTGGGATTACAGGCATGAGCCACTGCGCCCGGCCACAATCAACTATTTGATCAGGATACATCCTTCTGTAAAGCTCCCGGACAGCATGCCCAGGGTGGGGACCTTTCTCAAAAGGAGGGGTGGCTTTTCCGTGTCCTCATCATTTCTTTTTTATTACAAAAAACAAACAAACAAAACTACGATAAGGCTGGGCGCGGTGGCTCCCACCTGTAATCCCAGCACTTTGGGAGGCCAAGGTGGCGGATCATAAGGTCAGGAGATCGAGACCAGCCTGGCTAACACGGTGAAACCCCGTCTCTACTAAAAATACAAAAAATTAGCTGGGCGTGGTGGCGCACACCCCTTTAGTCCCAGGTACTCAGGATGCTGAGGCAGCAGAATCACTTGAACCTGGGAGGCAGAGGTTGCAGTGAGCCAAGATCGCGCCATTGCACTCCAGCCTCGGCGACAGAGCAAGACTCTGTCTCAAAAAAAACAGTAAAACAAATTAGCTGGGTGTCGTGGTGCCCACCTGTAGTCCCAGCTCTTCGGGTGGCTGAAGCACGAGGACCGCTTGAGGCTGGGAGGTCACGGCTGCAGCGAACCATGATTGCGCCACTGTACTCCAGCGTCGATGGCAGAGTGAGACACCATCTAAAAAAAACTTGCAGATGGAATTAAAGTTGCTAGTCAGCTGACTTTAAAATAGGGAGAGTATGGTGGATTACCCAGGTGGGCCCAATCTAATCATTAGCGTTCATCAAAGTGAGAGAAAGGGCCAGGCGTGGTGGCTCACACCTGTAATCCCAGCACCTTGGGAGGCCAAGGCAGGCAGAATACTTGAGGTCAGGAGTTCGAGACCAGCCTGGACAACGTGGTGAAACCCTATCTCTACTATAACTACAAACATTAGGCAGGTGTGGTGGGCGGCGCCTGCAACCCCAGCTAGTCAGGAGATGGAGGCAGGAGAACCTCTTTGAACCCGGGAGGCCGAGGTTGCAGTGAGCTGAGCTCTAACCGTTGCACTCCAGCCTGGGCGACAGAGATTCCATCTCAAAAAAAGAAAAAGAACAATAAATAAATAGCTGGTCACGGTGGCTCACGCCTGTAATCCCAGCACTTTGGGAGGCCATGGCGGGTGGATCATGAAGTCACGAGTTCAAGACCAGCCTGGCCAACATAGTGAAACCCGGCTCTACTAAAAATACAAAAAAAAAAGTAGCTGGGCATGGTGGCAGGCGCCTGTAGTCCCAGCTACTTGGGAGGCTGAGGCAGAATTCCTTGAACCCGGGAGACGGAGGTTGCAGTGAGCCAAGATCACACCACTGCACTCCAGCCTGGGTGACAGAGTGAGACTCCATCTCAAAAAGAAAAAAAGAAACATAAAAATAAAATAATAAATAAATAAACAAAGAGACAGACCACGTCCCTGTATTTGCAGATACAGCCAATATTATTCTCCCATTCGGGCAGCCTCATACTTTATCTCTGTTCTCAGTTCCATGCTGGAGAGGCCGGGATTTCCCTAGGATCACTGGACCTGCCTGGTTCAGCCTCCGCCCAGCCCTGGCAGGGGAGGGAGTTGACGGGCAGACAGAGGAGGGGAAACTCCCCTGGAACCTGTTTCTCAGCTTCCCGGCCCAGCTGGGACACCCGCTGCAAGGAGAGGCCAGGAGGAAGACCCTGGCCCCAACATGGCCTCTGCCCTGAGGCCACCCCGGGTCCCCAAACCCAAGGGTGTCCTGCCTTCACACTACTATGAGAGCTTTCTAGAGAAGAAGGCGCCCTGTGACCGGGTAAGGTAGGGCAGGGGACTGGCCCTGCTGGGCTACCGCGGGCAAGTGCAATACCTCTCTGAGCCCCAGTCTCCCCACTCGCCAAGGGGGGCGGGGTGGGTGCCGGATGGGGCAGGGCATGTGCTGTGGGCTGGGGAGGATTCTGGCCATCTGTCTCTCTGTCTCCACGAGTCTTCGGATTTGGTTTCTTTTTCCCTTCCTCTCTCCCTGGCCCGGTGTGTCTCTTCCGACATCTGTCTCAGTTCTTCTCTCTCTCTCTCTGTCTTTTTTT
>NW_016107368.1:5265583-5267744 GCF_001604975.1 Cebus imitator
CGGGGTTTCACCGTGTTGACCAGGATGGTCTCGATCTCTTGACCTTGTGATCCACCCGCCTCGGCCTCCCAAAGTGCTGGGATTACAGGCTTGAGCCACCGCACCCGGCCTTCTCTCTCTGTCTTAAGCTGGATCACTCTCTTGAACACAAACAAGACCAGGGACTTCCTCCAGGAAACGGGGAGCCCTCTGACTCCCCGGCTTCCTCCCCCTCCCAGCCCAGAGCAAACTCCATGAACCTCAGCGGCTGGGGTCAAGGCCAGGACAGGTGACAAGTGAGGACAGTAAGAACTGGTGGGGGCCACATTCCACAGGACAGATAGTGGCCATGGAAAATGTGTGTGTGTGTGTTTATGTCTTCCTCACAATAAAGTCCCAGCCTCTCCATTCCTCCTAAGGCCCCATCTTTCCCTCCCCATGCCCCAAATTCATTTTCTTTCTTTCTTTCCTTTACAGACAGAGTTGCTCTGTCAGCCAGGCTGGAGTGCAATGGCACTATCATGGCTTACTGGGGCCTCAAACCCCTGGGCTCAAGTGATCCTCCCACCCCAGCCTCCTGAGTAGCTGGCACTACAAGCGTGGCCACCTTTCCTAGCTAATTTTTATTTTTTTTATTGTTTTTTATTTTAAAGATGGGGTTTCACCATGATGGCCAGGCTGGTCTTGAACTCCTGACCTCAGGTGATCCACCCACCTCGGCCTCCCAAAGTGCTAGGATTACAGGTGTGAGCCACAGCGCCCGGCCTCCTAGCTAATTTTTAATTAATTAATTTTATTTTAGTTTTGAGACACAGTCTCGCTCTGTTGCCCAGGCTGGAGTGCAATGCACGCTCTCTGCTGACTGCAACCTCAACATCCCAGGTTCAAGAGATTCTTGTGCCTCAGTCTCCCGAGTACCTGGGATTACAGACACTGGTCATCATGCCCGGCTAATTTTTGTATTTTTAGTAGAGATGGCGTTTCACCATGTTGGCCAGGCTGGTCTCGAACTCCAGACCTCAGGCAATCCGCCCACCTTGGCCTCCCAAAGTGTTGGGATTATAGGAGTGAGCCAACGCACCTGGCCTAATTTTTTTTTGTAGAGATGAGGGTCTGGCTATGTTGCCCAGGCTGGTCTTGAACTACTGGCCTCAAGCGATCCTCCTGCCTCAGCCTCCCAAAGTGCTGGTATTAGAGAAGTGAGCTACTGCACCTGCCTCATTTTCTGATACAAACCAACACAAACACCCCAGCTCCTCCCTGCCCATGCCCTGCCTCTGTCCTGAGGTTCCCTTACCTACAGTGGAGTGAACTTTCCTTCTACCTCCATTCGTCCAAATCCTCCCCAACCAACAACTCCTCTGGAGGCTCCAGATCGCTGTGGTTAGGAAAGATCACGGGGCCGGGAGCGGTGGCTCATGCCTGTAATTCAACACTTTGGGAGGCAGAGGCTGGCAAATCACTTTCAGGTCAGGAATTCTAGACCAGCTTGGCCAACATGGTGAAACCCTGTCCCTCTCTACTAAAAATACAAAAATTAGGCCAGGCGCCGTGGCTCATGCCCATAATCCCAGCCCTTTGGGAGGCCAAGGTGGGCGGATCACTTGAGGTCAGAGGTTCAGGACCAGCTGGCCAAAATGGCGAAACCCCGTCCCTACTAAAAATACAATAATTAGCCCGGCGTGGTGGCGGGCGCCTGTAGTCCTAGCTACTTGGGAGGCTGAGGCAGGAGAATCACTTGAACTTGGGAAGTGTAGGTTGCAGTGAGCCGAGATCGCGCCACTGCACTCCAGCCTGGGTGACAGAGTGAGACTGTGTCTCAAAACAATAATAAATAAATAAAAATAAAAAGTAAAAATAAAAATAGGGCCGGGCGTGGTGGCTCAAGCCTGGAATCCCAGCACTTTGGGAGGCTGAGGCGGGCGGACCATTAGGTCAAGAGATCAAGAACATCCTGGCCCACATGGTGAAACCCCGTCTCTACTAAAAACACAATAAATAAATAAATAAATAAAAATAAAAATATTAGCTGGGCATGGTGGTGAGCACCTGTAATCTCAGCTACTCAGGAGGCTGAGGCAAAAGAATTGCTTGAACCCAGGAGGAGGAGGTTGCAGAGAGCAGAGATGGTGCCACTGCACTCCAGTCTGGGCGACAGAGCAAGACTGTCTCCCCAAACAAA
>NW_016107368.1:5267906-5286374 GCF_001604975.1 Cebus imitator
AAAAAAAAAAAAAAAAAAAAGAGAAGATCATGGGTCTGAATCCAGAAGACCCAGGTTCTAATCCCAGCTCCACACTTTCTTTGCTCCCAGGCCTTATGCAAGTGACTTAATCTTTGAGGCTCAGTTTTCTGTTTTATGAAATAGGGGTTAGGGCTGTAGTCCCAGTTCACATGCTGAGGACTTGACGCAGTGCAGCCCCGCTGCTTCCCATGTAGAAACTCACCTAATGCTCACGAGATCCTCCAAAGTTGGTACCATTATCATCGCCATTTTACAGCTGGGGAAACTGAGACAGAGACAGCTCAAATAACTTGCCCAACAGCACATCGCGGGTACATGACAAAGCAATACGGTAACTGGTAATACGGTGTTTAATTCTGGACTGCTCTGCTCCCAGTGCCTGCTGCAGGGCTGGCACAAAGGAGGCCTTCAGTAAATGTTAGGTGCATGCATGTGTGTATCTGCGTGTGTGTCTACCAATGGACACACAGATGGGTAGATGAACGGGGGATGGGCGGAGGCTTGGTGAATGGATAGATATGGGCCGGATGGTGGCTGAAAGGATGTGTGGGTGTATGGATAAGTGCATACATGAGTGGGTAGATGGATGGGTGGGTGCTGGATGGATGGATGGATGAGTGGGCAGATGGGTGGGTAGACGGATGATGGATGGATGGATGAGTATGAGGATGGATAAGCGATGGATGGATGAGTGGGTAGGTGGATGGATGGATGGGTAGACAGATGGATGAGTGGGTGGATAGATGGATGGACAGATGATGGAAGGATGGATGGACGAGTAGATGGATGGGTGGGTGGACAAACTGATGGGTGGATGGATGGATGGTGGGTGATGTATGGATGGATGAATGGATGGATGACGGATGAATGCTGGATGGGGGATGATGGATGGATGGATGTGTGGGTAGATGGCGGGTAGATGGTTAGATGGATGAATGGATGGGTGAATGGTAGGTGGATGGATGCATGGGGGGATAATGGATGGATAGATGATAGAGGGATGGATAGATGAATGAGTGGATGGATGGGGTTGATAGATGGGTGGATGGTGGGTAAATGGTTAGATGAATGGATGGGTGAATGGTAGGGGGATGGATGCATGGGCGGATAATGGATGGATAGATGATAGAGGGATGGATAGATGAATGAGTGGATGGATGGGGTTGATAGATGGGTGGATGGTGGGTAAATGGTTAGATGAATGGATGGGTGAATGGTAGGGGGATGGATGCATGGGCGGATAATGGATGGATAGATGATAGAGGGATGGATAGATGAATGAGTGGATGGATGGGGTTGATAGATGGGTGGATGGTGGGTAAATGGTTAGATGAATGGATGGGTGGATGGTAGGTGGATGGATGCATGGGCGGATAATGGATGGATAGATGATGGAAGGATGGATAGATGAATGGGTGGATGACGGTTGCATGATGGATGTTCAGTGGGGGATGGATGGATGGATGGATGATGAATGGATGGATAATGGATGGATGCGGTGTGATGGATGGATGGATGAGTGGGTGGATGGTGGGTGGATGGATAGATGAATGGATGTGTGAATGGTAGGTGGATGGATGGGTGGGTAGATGGATGGGTAACTGGATGATGGGTGTGTAGATGGGTGGGTGGGTAGATGGATGGTGGGCGGATGACAGATAGAGGGTATAGGTAGCTGGATGATGGAAGATGGACGGGGACGGGACACCACTAAACCAGGTAGTTCAACTTACCCCTGGAGCCCCCATCTCCATAGACTGGGGGAGCTGCTCTGGGTCCCCAATCACATCAAGGTTCCATTTGGTCCTTTCTCAGAGGAAAACAGGCCCAGATACCAGAATCTGGGCCGTCTCAGGGAGGGTCTTCCTGAGAAGCCAACATTTGATCAGAAACGCAAGGCAGGAGGTGACGAAGATCTGGGGGCAGAGCGGGGCAGAGACCACAGCCAGTGCAAAGGTCCTGAGGCAGGATTGAGTACATGAGAGGCACTGGCTTTGCCGCCTCACCTCCTCTTTCTGCACTTCTGGTCCCCAGGATTACAAGAAGTTCTGGGCAGGCCTCCAGGGTCTCACCATTTATTTCTACAACAGCAACCGGGACTTCCAGGTAAGGATGAGAATGGAGGCTCCAAAACTGGCCTTCCCTTGACCCGAGACCAAGCAGACAATGTTGATGGTGAGGCCAAGGCGGCTGCTACATCATCCGGGGGCCTGGTGGCCAAAGAACTGGAGCCAGACCCTTGCTTCTGTGCCCTCAGCACGTGGAGAAGCTAAACCTGGGAGCATTTGAGAAACTCAAAGACGAGATTCCCTGGGGAAGCTCACGTGACCCTGGCACCCACTTCTGCCTGGTTCTCCGGAATCAGGAGATCAAATTCAAGGTAGGTCCCTTGGTGGAGGGGTGGGGAGAGGAGGTGCTGGCAGAAGATACTTAAATGCTCCCCCTCCATTGTGGTCTTGACCCCAAAGGAGCTGGGTGTGATGGGAGGGTTTATTTTATTTCAATTATTATTCTTGTTTTTGGAGAGGGAGTCTCGCTCTGTTGCCGAGGCTGGAGTGCAGTGGTGCAATCTCGGCTAACGGCAACCTCTGCCTCCTGGGTTCAAGCGATTCTCCTGCCTCAGCCTCTCGAGTAGCTGGGATTACAGGCGTGCACCTCCAAGCATGGCTAATTTTTGTATTTTTGGTAGAGACAGGGTTTCACCATGTAGGCCAGGCTGGTCTTGAAGTCCTAACCTCGTGATCCACCCGCCTTGGCCTCCCAGAGTGCCAGGATTACAGGCGTGAGCCATTGTGCTCTGCCGGGAGGGGTTTTTATTTTTATTTTTGAGACAGAGTCTTGCTCTGGCGCCAAGGCTGAAGTGCAGTGGCGCGATCTCGGCTCACTGCAACCTCTGCCTCCCGGGTTCAAGCGATTCTCCTGCCTCAGCCTCCCAAGGAGCTGGGATTGCAGGCACCTGCCACCACACCCAGCTACTTTTTGTATTTTTGGTAGAGATGGGGTTTCTCCATGTTGGCCAGGCTGGTCTTGAACTCCCGATCTAAAGTGATCCGCCCACCTCAACCTCCCAAAGTGCTGGGATTACAGGCGTGAGCCACTGTGCCTAGTCTATGGGAGGGTTTAGAGCAGGAAAAGTCTGGAATCTGATCTTTGTTTTTCTATTATTTTATTTTGAGACAGGGTCTCTTGCTCATCGCCCAGGCTAGAGTGCAGTGGTGAGATCATAGCTCACTGCAGCCTCTACCTCCCAGGCCCAAGCGATCCTCCCACCTCAGCCAAGCACATGCCACTATTCCTGGCTAATATTTTATTTTTTGTAGAGACAGGGTGCTCACTATGTTACCCAGTCTGGTCTTGAACTCCTGAACTCAAGTGATCCTCCCGCCTTGGCCTTCCAGAGTGCTGGATGACAGACGTGAGCCGCTGCCTCCAGCCTGATATATGGTTTTCAAATGTTCATATAACAGCATCGAAAATTATAGTACCAGCCAGGCATGGTGGCTCATGCCTGTAATCTGAGCACTTTCGGAGGCCAAGTCAGAAGGATAGCTTGAGCCCAGGAGTTCAAGACCAGCCTGGGCAACAAAGCAAGACCCTCATGTCTAACAGAAAAAAAATAAATAAAAAGCCAGGCAAGGTGGTGCATGCCTGTGGTTCCAGCTACTCAGGAGGCTGAGGCGGGAGGATCACTTGAGCCCAGGGGGATGGAGGCTGCAGTCAGCCATGATTTCGCCATGGCACCTGTGCCACCAGAACCAGAGACCCCTGTCTCAAGAAAACAAAAAACAAGACACCCAGAAACCAAACCAAACCAAAACCAGAAAGAAAACAGCCCTTTGGGGCAGGCACACTGGCTCACGCCTGTAATCCCAGCACTTTGGGAGACTGAGGTGGGCTGATCACGAGGTCAGGAGTTTGAGACCAGCCTGGTCAACATGGCGAAACCCTGTCTCTACTAAAAATACAAAAAATTGGCCAGACATGATAGTGGGTGCATGTAATCCCAGCTACTTAGGAGGCTGAGGCAGGAGAATTGGTTGAACCTGGGAGGCGGAGGGTGCAGTGAGCTGAGATTTTTCCACTGCACACGAGGAAGAAAAAAAAGAAAAAGCAAGAAAGAGAAAGAAAGGAGGGAGGGAGGAAGGAAGGGAAAAGAGAAGAAAATAGCCCTTTGAAGTGCCCCAGTTCCATTTCATAGATGAGGAGACTGAGGCTCAGTGACATGATTCTTTTCTTTTGTTCCACAGGTAGAAACCTTGGAGTGTCGAGAGATGTGGAAGGGCTTCATCTTGACGGTGGTGGAGGTAAGTACTGGCTCTCTGCGCCCTCTCTCACGTTCTCTTTTTACCATCCTTCATTCTCCAAACAAACCCAGTTTCGCCATTTTGGCCAGACTGGTCTCAAACTCCTGACCTCAACTGATCTGCCTGCCTCGGATCCCCAAGTGCTGGGATTACAGGTGTGAGCCACAGCGACTGGTCGTATTTCTTATTATTATTTTTTTGAGACAGGGTCTTGCTCTGTTGCCCAGGCTGGAGTGAAGTGGTATGATCATAGCACACTGCAGCCTCCAACAACGAGGCTCAAGCAGTCCTCCTGCCTCAGCCTCCCAAGTAGATGGGACTACAGGCACAGGTCACCACATCTGACTAATTTTTAAAACTTTTTGTAGAGCAAGGGCCAGGTGCAGTTGCTCACACCTGTAATCCCAGCACTTTGGGAGGCCGAGGTGGGTGGATCACCTGAGGTCAGAAGTTCAAGACCAGCCTGACCAACATGGAGAAACCCCATCTCTACTAAAAATACAAAATTAGTTGGGCATGGTGGCACCTGCCTGTAATCCCAGCTACTCAGGAGACTGAGGAAGGAGAATCACTTGAATCCAGTAGGCGGAGGTTGCGGTGAGCCAAGATCGCGCCATTGCACTCCGGCCCGGGCAAGGAAAGCAAAACTCTGTTTAAAAAAAAAAAATTTTTTTTTTGTAGAGCAGGGCTCCCTATGTTGCCCAGGCTTGTCTCCCAACTCCTGTGCCCAAGCCATCCACCCACCTCGGCCTCCAAAAGTGCTGGGATTACAGGCGTCTGATTTCCCTGTTTCTTGGCTTGCCCTGGCAGCCATTGAGTTTGACACCTGCCTGGCCCCTGGAGACTTTTGTTTGAAACCCTAGATTCCAGCATCTACTCTCATGCAACCCCTCTGCACCCTCTGGAAGACCTCCTTGCCTCCGAAAGTGTCAGAGTTTATGGCTCTGAGCTCTGGCCTCAGTTTGTCACTGTGTGACTTGGACACAGCCGTCCATTCACGGCCAGCTGGGTGTGGTCACTGTCCCTTGATCGCCTGCCCCTCAGCTCCGTGTCCCGTCCAACCTGACCCTGCTTCCTGGACACCTATACATGATGGCTGAAGTTTTGGCCAAAGAGGAGGCACGCCGTGCACTGGAGACACCCTCGTGAGTGCCCTGCCAGTCCCAAGGGGCTGCAGGATGGGGCAGGAGGTGGGTGTGCGCTGAGGGTGGGCGGTGAACTGGGTCTTGGATTTTGCATGAGAACTGCATTAGGGTAAGGCCCAAGCTGGGAGTTGGGGGAGGGTTTCCAAGGGGAGGTTTAGGGGCCTAGAGGACTGAATGTGTCTTCAGCGACAGGGCTAGGCCTGAGGAGTGGGGGCAGGATGGGGGGGTCAGTCTAGGTGTCTAGAAGGTGAGGCTGAGGCTCTGGGGAGGGGTTATTTGCCAGAGGGCATAGCCAGGACCCCAGAGGCGGGGCTTGGATGGGGGGCGGAGCATCATCATTGTGGGCGGTTCTTGGGGATTAGGGAGGCAGGCAGGGCCCCTAGGGAAGGCTCCAAGTGCCTGCGAGGTAGCGCTTGGTCTCCCTGGCCTGGGTCTGTGCCTTGGGGTTGGGGCTGTATCTACGGGGTCAGAATTAGAAGCCTGGCTGTCCACGGTGGCTAACGCCTGTCATCTCAGCGCCTTGGGAGGTAGAGGAGAGAGGAGTGCTTGGGCCCAATTCAAAAGCAAACAGTGGCAACATAGCGAGCCCCCGCCTCTTTAAAAAAAAAAATACTAGGCCAGTCCCAGTGGCTCACGCCTGTAATTCCAGCAGTTTGGGAGGCCGAGGCGGGGGGATCACCTGAGGTCGGGAGTTCTAGACCAGCCTGACCAATATGGTGAAACCCCATCTCAACTAAAAATAAAAAAATTAGCCGGGTGTGGTGGTGCATGCCTGTAATCCCAGCTAATCGGGGGGGCTGAGGCAGGAGAATCGCTTGAACCCAGGAGACGGAGGTTGCAGTGAGTCAAGAACGTCCTATTGCACTCCAGCCTGGGCAACAAGAGCGAAACTCTATCTCAAAAAAAGAAACAAAACAAAAACACAGAAAGGCCGGACTGGGTCTGGAGCGCAGAGCAGGGTCTCCTGGGCCTAGGAGACGGAGACCGGGATGGGGATGGGGCTGGGTCTCCGAGGAGGCGGGGTTTACGTGCGGAAGAGCGGACCTGGTCTCCGGGGTCACGATGGGTGACGCGGCCCGCCACAGGTGCTTCCTGAAGGTGAGCCGGCTGGAGGCACAACTGCTCCTAGAGCGGTACCCCGAGTGCGGAAACCTGCTGCTGCGGCCCAGCGGGGACGGCGCAGACGGCGCGTCGGTCACCACGCGGCAGATGCACAATGGGTACGCATGCGCGGCTCCGGAGCCCTGGGTGGGAGGAGGGTGGGCCCGGGGGTGTGGTCAGAAGCAGGGGCGGAGCTCGACCCGCGCTAGTGGATAGGCCTAGCGGCGGAGTCTGAACTTAGAGGGGAGACTGGGGGCGGAGTCAGAGCTGAGCTGGGCGGGTTGGGGGCGGAGTCAGCTGTGCAGCTGCGCTGGGCGGGCTGAGGATGGAGTCAGCTGAGCGGAGGAGACTGGGGGCGGAGTCAGAGCTAAGCTGGGCGGGTTGGGGGCGGAGCCAGCTGAGCTGAGCGGGCTGGGGGCGGAGTCAGCTGAGCTGGGAGGCTGGGGGCGGAGTCAGAGCTCAGCTGGGCGGGTTGGGGACGGAGTCAGAGCTGAGCACGGGAGACTAGGGGCAGAGTCAGAGCTAGACAGGGCGGGTTGGGGGCGGGATCAGAGCTCCGGTGTTGTGGGATCCTGAGGTTGGCCCTGTCCCAGGTATGGGGTCAATACCTGGGGGCGAAGGTAGAGCCCAGGCAGGGCTGCAGACCCCTGTGTAGGAGCAGCCAGGAGGTCTTGGGTTAGGAGCTGGGACAACCTGTAAGTAGACTCAGATCCCTGGGTTAGGGTCGGCTTCTCCAGAAGGTAAGGTACGCAGGAGCCGGGTTTGGGCGTCTGGAAGGGATGAAGTCAAATCCAGGGGTGGAATGGACCCTTTGAATAGAGTCAGGATCTATGGGTAGAGTCATGGCCGTGACCCTTTGGAAGTTGAGTAGGGCTGTGAAGGCGGAGCCACGCTGGGGGCGGAGTCAAATTTTCAATCCCAGTCCAGGGTTAGGCAGGGCAATGTAAAAAGGGGAGTCGGGGACTGGGGGTGGAGCTATTACAGGGGCGGGGCCTTACCCGGGCATTACCCGGGGCGGAGTCTTTAAGGCCTGGTTCTCCCTGGGCGCGGTGCCAGAATGAGGGGCTGGCCTTTTCTGTAGTGGTGCCAGTCTGGCCTGGTCTCTCCCTGGAGAAGGTGCCAAGACTGTGGGTGGGGTCTTCTGTGGGAGCAGTACTGGGAACGGGCAGTCAGTGCTCCGGGGGTATAGAGGGGCTTCGGTCCTCCATAGGGTGGAGCCAGTCAGGGGCGGGCCCTCCTCTGGGGGCGGAGCCAGTCTGAACCCATTTCTATTGGGGGCGGAGCCTCGGTTCGGGGCGGGCCTTCCCGGGGTTGGGGAGCGCTATGGGAGCCTGAGCTGACCGCCTCACTCACTCTCTGCTCGTGCAGGACGCACGTGGTCCGGCATTATAAGGTGAAGCGGGAGGGAACCAAGTACGTGATCGACGTGGAAGAGCCGGTGAGCGTTGGGCCGGAGTCCCCAGAAGTGCTTTTGTGGGGTCTGCGCCCCTTCCCCAGCAGCCTGACCGCTCTCCCGTTCGCCCCAGTTCTCTTGTACTTCCCTGGACGCCGTGGTCAACTATTTCGTGTCGCACACCAAAAAGGCGCTGGTGCCCTTCCTGTTTGACGAGGACTACGAGAAGGTGCTAGGTGGGTGCGGCTTCAGGGAGTTCCGGGGCCCAGTCCTCACCTCTCCCGCCCCAGCCCGGACGGACGGGGCCGCCCTGGCCGCCCCGCTTCCTCCAGGCCGCCCTCTCTGTTCCAGGCTACGTGGAGGCCGATAAGGAGAATGGCGAGTGTGTGTGGGTGGCGCCCTCCGCCCCGGGCCCAGGTGACGTCCCCTCCCCGCGGGCCGAGGTGGGAGGGATCGAGGACCCCACATCCAGCCACACCCCCTCAGTTTGATGGCTGCATTGCTTGTATCTGATGTTGCTCACAAAATTGCAGGGACAGAAATGACTCAGATCCTGCCTTCGGGGTGTCGGGGCGGGGTGGGGAGGGTCCCAGCTTGTAGAGTAGGGTGGTGGACCCAGCTAAACGCAGACACTCTCATCCTGTAGGGTCGAATTTGGGGTGGAGGTAAAACCTGGGCTGGAGAGAGGCACCTAGAGTTTGGGAGGAGATGGGGGCAGAGAAGGGAAAGCTTCCTAGGGGAGGTCTTTGCAAATGGTCCCAAAGGATCTTCTTAGGTAGAAATGGGGATTGAAGGGACAGGGGGTGACCCGGACAAACAGTAGCCCCCTAGAGACCGGGAATCGGGATAGGTGTTGGTGAACAAGTGGAAATCGGTCCTGTTTACGGAGTGGGAGGAGGAGGCAGAGAACACGCTAGAAAGGAATGTAGGATGGGTGATCTGGTCTTCCCTGCACTGGGCATATATAGGGACCCCCAAGTACCATATCCACACACACATGCATGATCCACGAACTGTGACCACCTGCCTAGCCAGAAGCTGGCACACACTTGTGGAGGCATGATAGATCCACACATGGATAAATACACGTGTACCCCAATTCCATTCATATACACGCGCCATGTAGCACAGATATACCTGTCTCACGCCACAATCGTCTGTGCACATAAATGCAGACACTTCCATGCACAAGCACAAAATCAGACACGTATAGATACATGGGCATAACACACTCATCCAGACAAGCACCGAAGCAGATACCTTAGTGGGCGTGCAGTCATGCACGTATACACACAGCAGGCATGTGTGCACAAACCTTGCACTTCGATTTGACTTATGCAGATTCATTTAGTGTACATGTGTATCCCACACGAAAACATACTTTTTTTTTTTGAGACAGCGTCTCGCTCTGTTGCCCAGGCTGGAGTGCAATGGCACCATCTTGGCTCACTGCAACCTCCGCTTCCCAGGTGCAGAGATTCCCCTGCCTCAGCCTTCTGAATAGCTGGGATTACAGGCCTGTGCTACCACGCCTGGCTAATTTTTTGTATTTTTAGTAGAGATGGGATTTCACCATGTTGGTCAGGCTGGTCTCGAACTCCTGACCTTGTGATCCACCTGCCTGAGTCTCCAAAAGTGCTAGGATTACAGGCATGAGCCACCGCACCCAGCCCAGATTTTTTTTTTTTTGAGACAGAGTCGCTCTGTCACCTAGCCTGTAGTGCAGTGGCCCAATCTCCGCTCACTGCAACCCCCGCCTCCCAGGTTCAAGTGATTCTCCTGCCTCAGCCCCCTGAGTAGCTGGGAATACAGGCACCCACCACCATGCCAGGCTAATTTTTATATGTTTAGTAGAGATGGTGTTTCACCATATTGGCCAGGCTGGTCTTCAACCCGACCTCAGGTGATCTAGCCACCCCAGCCCCGCAAAATGCTGAGATTACAGGTGTCAGCCACCACGCACAGGGACACGTCTCCAGTCATGCACACAGCCCCCCCCCGTCCCCCCCGCTATGTCCCTGTATGACATGGGTCTTGACAGCTGACTAACTTTCCCCATCAGGTCCTGCACCCTCCACAAGTGGCCCCAAGCCACCACCTCCTGCGTCTGTGCCTGTGTCCAGCCAGGACAAGCTGCCCCCATTACCCCCACTGCCGCCACTACCAGACCAGGAAGAGAACTACGTGACCCCCATTGGGGACGCCCCAACTGTTGACTATGAGAACCAAGACGGTGGGTGGGGAGCAGAGCTGCTGAGAGCCAGGGGGGTTGCGGGAACAGGTTAACAGCTGATGTGACACATTACACCTTTGTTCACGCAGTGGCTCCCTCCAGTCGGCCGGTCATCCTGAAGCCGAAGAAGTTGCCAAAGGCTCCTGCAAAGCCTCCAAAGCCACCCACTGGACCCAAGCCAGGTAGGGGTCCCCCCCAATCCCTCCCTCACCCGATGGCTGGCCAGCCTCAGCGCTTATCTCTGTTGCTGTTGTTGAAGACGGAGTCTCGCTCTGTTGCCCAGGCTGGAGGGCAGTGGTGCGATCTCGGCTCACTGCAATCTCCGCCTCCCGGGTTCAAGCGATTCTCCTGCCTCAGCCTCCTGAGTAGCTGGGATTACAGGCACCCGCCATCACGCCCATCTAATTTTTGTATTTTTAGTAGAGAAGGGGTTTCACCATGTTGCCCAGACTGGTCTCGAACTCCTGACCTCAAGTGATTCACCCACCTCAGCCTCCCAAAGTGCTGGGATTACAGGCGTGAGCCACCACACCTGGCCTCATCTGTCTTCTCTTCCAGAGCCCAAAATCGTTAATGGTGGCTTTCCCAGGAAGCTGCCAGCCAGCTCAGCCCAGCCTCTCTTCCCCACACCGGGTAAGGGGTCTGCAGGGTCAGGGCGGGGCAGGCTTCCCAGGCGCATGACCCATGCAGTCACACAGGGCCCCAAGCTCCAAAACACCCTGCCTTTTAAGGCTCTGCTGTCTCTTTCTTGAAATTCCTAATGCTTTCAAGCACATTGTCACGTTGCACTGTGCCCTGCAAATCCCAGCCGGTCCTGGGTGGCTGTCAGGGGGCAGGGCACGGACTGGGGATTCCTAAGCCAGCTGCAGCCCCTACTCCTGAACCCCCAGGGCTGGCAGACGTGACCGCAGAGCTACAAAAGAAGCTGGAGAAGAGGCGAGCACTGGAGCACTGAGTCGGACACGCCGGGAACCAGTGGGCCAGTCCCGGGGCACAGCTCAGTGACCAGATTCTTTCTCCCAGGATTAAAACACTGACCCCAGGACCCATGTGTCTGGCTTGGCTTGGGGGAGGAGGGGACGAGGGATCTGTCAGATGTCTGCCTACGGATGGCCCCATTCACTCCCAATGACCCTTAGTGCAGTGAAACCTACCACCATATCCTGGGAGAAAAGCCCATTTTACAGCTGGGAAGGCTGAGGTCCCAGTGCCACACACCAGAGAGGACCACCCAGGCCCAAAGAACCAGCACTGTGGCCTGGCCTGGCCAGTGTTTGACCTTTATTAAGAGGGGAGAAGGCGAGGAGGGCCCGCCAGGGTGCCCACTCCCTCTTGATGACCCCCCCATCAGGAGTTAAGGCTCCAAGCAGCAAGTGACAGAGGAGGTGGCCTGGCTCCAGCAGCCGGGCCTGGCAGTGGCCCCCCCAAAAACACCCCGGCTGGGGGTTGCCTGGGGGCCTAGGTGAGGCTGGTGTTGGAACTGCTGGTAGCACTGCCTCGCTTTTGCAGGCAGCGCACGGAGCTGGGGACCTGCAGGCCTGTTGTCACCTGGAAGCTGCCACACCATACCTGAGGGACAGCGGGGGGAGGCGGGAGGGGCTCAGCTTCGAACCCCGGCACCCAGCACCACCCTCTCCTACCCCTGGACCGCGGCGGGCAGCTCACCGTGAAAGCGGGCAGGAGCGGCTGTGTGAACTTGGTCTTGAAGGTGTGAAGCACTTGTTTGGTGCGGGCGTTGTAGAAGGACAGGAGGCCTGGGGTGGGGACGCAGATGGACAGTGGGGCCAGTCAGAAGTGGGATAGGGGCAGAGGGAGGGGACTCAGGCAGGGGCAGCCAGAGACGGCAGCTGGGGCTTGGGGTCACCTTGGTGGAAGTCACAGTGCACACCCAGGCAGTCGGGCACGGGGGTGTCCAGCACCTTGACCTTGTTGGCGTGCTTGGCCGTGAAGCTGACCTGCAGCCAGTTGTTCACGTGCAGGCACCAGGAGGCGGCTGTCTTGCCCAGCTGCTCAAAGCGGCCCAGGCTGCGGTAGGCCACGCCCACGCCAAACGCTTTGCTGTCGGGCTCATAGCGTACCTCCCAGTAATGCTCCCCACCGTCGATCAGCGTGTCCCCTGGGGCGCAGGGCAGGAGAGGTGGGCAGAGGATCTGGGTAGAACTCAGCCACAGATACCCTTCCACAAAGGGCTAGCCACTGAGGGGCTCCCTACACCACAGCTGCTCCCTCCAGATACTCCTCAGGTTGCTAGCTGTACCCCCAGGTACCCCTTGAGCCCTAGCTATTCCCTTCAGATACTCCTGAAGTTCCCAGGTATTCCCCCCAGATACTCCTTGGGCCCCAGCTATTCCTTCCAGATACTCCACTGTCCCTGTGATTCCCTCCAGATATCCTCAGGTGCCAGTTATTACCCCCAGACACTCCTTGGGATCCCAGCTATTTCCCCCAGATATCCCTGAGAGTCCCAGCTATTCCCCTCAGATACTCTTGAGCCCAGCTATTCCCTCCAGATACTCCTCAGGCTCTAGCTATTCCCTTCAGCTACTCCTCAGTTCCTGCTATTCCCTCCAGATACTCCTTGGACTCTAGCTATTCCCCCCCAGATACTCCCTGGGGACCCAGCTATTCCCCCAAGATACTCCTTGAGGACCCAGCTATTCCCCCCAGATACTCCTCGGGGACCCAGCTATTCCCTCCAGATACTCCTTGGGCTCCAGTTATTCCATCCAGATACTCCTCAGGTCCTAGCTATTCCCTCCAGATACTCCTCTGGCACCAGCTATTTCTCCCAGATATTCCTTGGCATCCCAGCTATTCCCTCCACATACTCCTTGAGGACCCAGATGTTCCCGCAGATACTCCTGAGGCTCCAGCTATTCCTCACAGATACTCCTCGCTCCCAGCTATTTCCCCCCAGATACTCTTCAAGGTCCCAGCTATTACCCTCCAGATACTCCTCAGGCTGCAGCTGTTCCCTCCAGATGCTCCTTCAGCCCCAGCTATTCCCTCCAGATATTCCTTGTGTCCCAGGTATTCCCCCCCGATACTCCTTGGGCTCCAGGTATTCCCTAGGCTTTACCAACTTCCTCTAGAGATTTAGTAAGCCCAGAAACTCCCCAAGCCTCAGTTACTCCTTTCAGATTCTCTACAAGCCCAAGCTACTCCTCCCAGACTCTTCCAGGACATACAAACTTCCTTCAGTTCCTCCGCATGTCCAAATACCTCTCAGTTCTTCCCAGAAACTAGATCCTCCTCCAACCCTTGCTCTCGGAAGACTCATCGTGTTCCTGCAGGCCTCAAGCCCTCCTGGAGTGCAGACGCTCCCCCTAGTTCCGGCTCTGGCAGAGTCTAGAAGCTCCCTCTGGCTCCTGGCTGTGGCCGAGTCCAGACACTCCCGGGACTCAAGACTTTCTCCTCTTGTTCTCTGAATCCAGATTCTATCCAGACCTCAACTCCACACAGAAGGCAGAAGTTCCCCCAAGGCATTCCCCAAGCCAGATACTCTCCAGGCGTCAGTGCATCCTGGAGTTCAGGTGCTCCTCAAGCCTCCATTACACTCTCCAGGAACCCTCTGAATTTGGATACCCCGCGGCTTCAGCTCTGCACACAATCCAGATTCTCTCCAGAGCTGAGATCCTGCCCAGGCCCCAGATCCAGGTTCTTGCCATCTCAGCGACTCCTCCCAATGCAGCTATTCCATGAGCTTCAGTTTCTCCTCACACTCTTGCCCCTCCCAGATCACAGCTGATCTCTGTATCGTATCTCAGCTCTTTTCCAGATACAAGATGAACTCCCATATACATGTCTTCTCCAGGTCTGCTCCTCCCTGATCTCAGCTACTCCCCAAACCACAAATTATCTAGGCCCTTTCCCAAGGATGAGCTCTCTCTCTCTCCCACTAATTTCTGCAACTCCAAAGACAACTCTCTATATCTTCTGCTTCCTCCATAAAGCAAACTCTCACCAATCCCAGGTGCTCCCAAGAAAATCTACATCCTGAGAGAACCATAACTTCCCCTCAGGCCCTCGCTTATCCTCAGGACCCCAGCTACTCCCTAACTTCCTTCTCCCTAGGTACTCTGACCACAATGACTTCCTCATACCTCAGCCTCTTTTTCCAGCTCGATTCTGAACAGTAGCAATTCCCGTAAACTCCAGTTCCTCCACGAACTTCAGCTTCTTCATCGGATGCAATCATTCCTGTGCTGCTATCAACTTCTCCTCAGACTACTCTCTCTGGCTCCTCCACATACCCTCAGACAATCCCCCAAAACTCCTGCCTGGCTTCAGCTCCCCCATAAATGGCTGCTCTATAGGCAACCATTCTTTCCAGCTACTCCCCAAATCCCAGCTACTCCCCAAGTCCCAGCTACTCCATAGGCTCCAGAAAATTGCCCTCAAGCTCCTGCCCAGGCACTGTCTGGTCCAGAGTCTCTTTCCTTCACTCCATAAATTCTGGCTCTCCCCAGCAATCCCTCATCCCCAAATATTTCCATTTGGCAGTGCCAGAACAACAGGTTATTCCAGGAACAACTTTGCTGATGGCCGCCTGTTTCCACAGCCAAAGGCAAAGGTTCTCCCTCAATCTACCATTAGGCCCCTGTCCCAAACTCCCCTATCCCCCTCTTCTCCCCCTCCTTACCCAGCACTGTGTAGGATTCAGCGGTGAAGCGGTCCCGTCCCCCACGACCTGAAGGCATCCTCTTGGGAGATGGAGTACCTCTGTGGAGGGCAGGGAGTGAGCAGGCTCAGCTCAACACTCATCTCCCAGGGTAAGGCTTCCCTAGTCCACGCCAGCCACTATGGGTGTTGGGTCAATCTCCGGCAGTATTGGGCTCTTTCTATACACTGAGTGCCTCATGTTCATGCCAGAACATGCCTGTGCCCTCTGTCATCTGGGAAACTCCTATTCAACCATCAAAACCCCCCTCAAAACCTCCTCTCCCCTCATTCCCTCTCTGGGTTCCCCCAGCCCCAGGTCCCTCCTCCATCCCAGCTCTGACCACACTGGGCTCTGTGTCCATGTCCAGCTTGATCTCTTCCACCAGAGACTTAGGGAGGGGAGGGGGCAGGCTACCTGGCCGGGGAGTTGACAGGAGACGCGGTCCGCCCCTTGCCATCTTTCTCGCGAGCCTTGATATCCTGCACCTTCCCGCCCATAGCGTCCCACTCCACGGAGAGATCATCCACCCGCAGGTTCTGGTGGGATGTGGATGCATCCAGGCGGAACATGAACGCTGGGGCCGGGCAGACGTGGGAGTCACAGAGATGGGGAAACCCAGAGAGACACAGAGAGAGACAGAGAGAGACAGACAGTGACCAAGACAGACCAAGACAGGGAAAGAGAACCAAAGGGCCAAGGAGACAGAGTCCAAGACGGAGACAGACAGACCGACAAAGGCTCAGAGAGAGACAGATACAGAGACAGACAAGCCGAAGGGCAGCAGAGACACAAGATGGCAAAAGGTGGAAGGGACAGAACATGGAGCCAGAGGCGCGAAGGCAGAGGGTTGTTGCCCAAAGGTCTCCCAGGTCTGGAGGCATTTTTTTTTTTAAGACGGGGTTTCACCACGTTGGTCAGGCTGGTCTTGAACTCTGGACCTCAGGTGATCCGCCCGCCTTGGCCTCCAAAGTGCTTGGATTACAGGCGTGAGCCACCACACCCAGCCAGGTCTGGAGGCATTTTCAAGCCAACTGCACTATGCTGTGCTTCCATGGAGGACTAATCCCAAGAAAGGGGTGGAGATACAGCATGAGAGAGTTCGGCTAGACTTCAGAGGGACTTCCTACTAGGGCACGCAAAGGTGTCACTGTGGCATGCTGTGGGATTGGTCTTCACTACTAAAATCTCATCCCTAGCTCTACAGAGGACTTAGCTATTTTTTGGTAAAGAGAGAGTATGTGTGGCTATATATAAAAACCATCAAGGTATACAGGGTAAACCTCAGAAGCAAAAGACAAAAACAGGATTATGGCAGACACTCAGGCTAAGGAAGCCACTGTGGATGGAACTTTGAGCTTCCTGGCAGCCAGGGCAACAAGGCCAGAGAGCTCTGCTTAGAGTATTCTCATGGTCTCTGGGAGTCCTGGGAGGAAGGGGCCATGGACTCAGGGGTAGGGCGAGGGTGGAAGCCAGTCACCTAGTGTCTCCAGAGTCACCGGCTCGGAGAACTCTCCTGCAACTGCCTTGTTACAGGCCTTCACACGGAAATTCATGTATTTCATGTCAAACTTGAGACCTAGGAGGCAAGAGAGGCATTTCAACACTTGTGTATTCTCCAAGACTCTGAGTCATGGGTTGAAGCTGCCAGGTCCCACAGTGATTCCCGACGCCTTTCTAAGAAGCACCTTACAAATATCTTATCCCTGACAAACCATCCTTGCCCTCCTCTCCTAGAGGGGTTATGAATTGCTTGACTCTGCCCCCAGCTTCAGACTGGCTAATCAGGATGCTGTAAAACCCAGTCACTGTGATTGGTTCAGAGATTTGTAATGCCCCACTGTGCACCATCCTGTGTGACACATTTATCTGGGACTCTGTCTCAAATAGATAATAAAAAATAAAAAAATTAGGCTAGGTGTGGTGGCTCACAATGAGAATCCCAGCACTTTGGGAGGCTGAGGCGGGCAATCACTTGAGGTCAGGGGTTAGAGACCAGCCTGGCCAACGTGGTGAAACCCCATCTCTACTAAAAATACAAAAATTAGGCAGGCACCTGTATTCCTACCTACTGAGGAGGCTGTGGCAGGAGAAACGCTTCAACCCAGAAGCTGGAGGTTGCAGTGAGCCAAGATGGAGCCACTGCGTTCCGGCCTGGCAACAGAGTGAATTCCATCTTTTTTTTTTTTTTTTTTTTTGAGACAGAGTTTCGCTCTTGTTACCCAGGCTGGAGTGCAATGGCGCGATCTCGGCTCACTGCAACCTCTGCCTCCTGGGTTCAGGCAATTCTCCTGCCTCAGCCTCCTGAGTAGCTGGGATTACAGGCACGCGCCACCATGCCCAGCTAATTTTTTGTATTTTTAGTAGAGACGGGGTTTCACCGTGTTGACCAGGATGGTCTCGATCTCTTGACCTCGTGATCCACCCGCCTCGGCCTCCCAAAGTGCTGGGATTACAGGCTTGAGCCACCGCGCCCGGCCGCGAATTCCATTTTTTTTAAAGACAGGGTTTCACCATGTTGGTCAGGCGGGTCTTGAACCCCCGACCTCAGGTGATCCGCCCACCTTGGCCTCTAAAGTGCTTGGATTACAGGCATGAGCCACGGTGCCAGGCTGAGACTCCATCTTAAAAAAAAAAAAAGAAAATTAGCCGGGTGCGTCGGTGTACACCTGTGGTCCCAGCTACTCAGGAGGCTAAGGGAGAAGGAGCATGTGAGCCCAGGAGGCTGAAGCTGCAGTGAGCTGTGACTGCGTGACTGCACTCCGGCCTGTGCTAGATAGCAAGAACCTGTCTTTCAAAAAAAAAAAAAAAGGCCAGGTACACTGGCTCACGCCTGTAATCCCAGCACTTTGGGAGGCCAAGGCAGGAGGATCACATAAGGTCAGGAGTTTGAGACCAGCCTGGACAAGATGGTGAAACCCCATCTTCACTATAAAAAGTAGCCAGGTGAGGTGGCACGTGCCTGTAGTCCCGACGACTCAGGAGGCTGAGGCAGGAGAATCGCTAAAATCTGGGAAGCGGAAGTGGCATTGAGCCAAGATTGCACCACTGCACTCCAGCCTGGGTGACAGAACGAGATTCTGTTTCCAAAAAAAAAGCAGTGGGGAAAGAAAGAAGAAAACAACCCCAACCCTCCTGTCTTTCCAAGCAATCAACAAAACAGTAAGTGGATTGCAAACGACCACACGGGTGGCTATTTCATCAGCATCCTCACTCCTGCACACCTTTCGATGAATCCAACTTTCTGCCCTGAGGAATTCACTCACTAGGAAGTCTGTCAAAGGCAGGGAGCCATGGTTGCAAAGCATGGCATCTGGAAGCCTCGTAGTGACAGAAGAGATCTATGATTTGACTGTGGTGTTGCTGGTGACGTGAATTTACACATGGGAGAAAACTGTGTGGAATTATATGTGCACACCCAAATGAGCACGTGTAAACTGGTAAAATGTGGCCGGGTACTGTGGCTCATTCTTGCAATCCCAGCACTTTGGGTGGCTGAGGCGGGTGGATCACCTCAGGTCAGGAGTTCGAGACCAGCCTGGTCAACGTGGAGAAACCCCATCTCTACTAAAAATACAAAAATTAGCCAGGCGTAGTGGCAGGCGCCTGTA
>NW_016107368.1:5287624-5290556 GCF_001604975.1 Cebus imitator
TTCACTATGTTGCCCCGGCTGGTCTCGAACTCTTGACCTCAAATGATCCACCCACCTCAGCCTCCCAAAGTGCTGGGATGACAGGCATGAGCCACCGCTTCCAGCCAGGATGGCTTTTTAATCTCACGAGGCTTTCCCCCTTCAGAACCTACCTCCACCAGCTGGGTGGATTCCCTGGGTTTTTTTCCTTATTCTCTCTCTGTTTTTTAGAGACAGGGTCTCACCCTGTTGCTCAGGCTGGAGTGTGGTGGTATAGTCATGGCTCACTGCAGCCTCCAACTCCTGGGCTCAAACGATCCTCCCACCTTAGCCTCCCTTGGTAGCTGGGACCACCATGCCCTGGTAACTTTAAAAAATGTTTTTGTGGAGATGGGCTCTTACTTTGTTACCCAGGCTGTTCTCCAACTCAGGCCTCAAGCAAACCTCTTGCCTCAGCCTCCCAAAGTGCTGTATTACAGGCATGAGCCACCACGCCTGGCCGGATTTCACTTTCTAACTGCCAAGGAGGACCCCATATACTTGGAGGGTGAATCCAGAACACCAACTCCAGGAGGGAAGAGATTACTATCTGCTTTGTTCGCTGATCCGAGGACAGTATCCAGCTATTTGGGAGGCTGAGGCAGGACTGCTTCAGACCAGAAGTTGGAGACCGGCCTAGGGCACTGGCAAGATCCTTTGTCTAAAAAATACAGGGCATGGCATTCTCAGGCCTCCGCCTCCCCCAGGAGGAATTCAGACACCTGGCCGTCCATTTATTATTATTATTATTATTATTATTATTAATTATGTCTCCCTCTTGTTGCCCAGGCTGGAGTGCAATGGTGCTATCTCAGCTCACTGCAACCTCCACCTCCCAAGTTCAGGCAATTCTCCCGCCTCATCCTCCTGAGTAGCTGAGGTTACAGGTGCCCGATATCACGCCCAGCTAATTTTTGTATTTTTAGTAGAAACAGGTTTTCACCATGTTGGCCAGGCTGGTCTTGAACCACTGACATCAGGTGATCATCCGCCTGCCTCAGCCTCCCAAAGTGTTGGAATTACAGGCATAAGCCATTGAGCCCGGCCACTGTCTGATGCAGGGATCGTCCCCAAGACCCCCGACGACTGACGGCGAGACGGGAGCCTGGAGGGGTGCTGTTCACAGCTGGGTGGAGCTGGTGCATGCCACCCTTACCTGTCAGGGTGTACTCTGTCTGCCGGATGCCCTCGATGACCATCCAGGGCTGGTCCTCCTTGAGGCGGGGTGGGCCCTCGAAGTTGGTCCGCCGGTATTCCAGCACGTAGTGGTCGATCTTGCTGTCCTCGTCCGGCATGCGCCACACCAGGGTCACACAGTTATCTGCCACCAGCGACTCGGCCAGGTCGATCACCGGCGCACTGGGCACTGCCCAGGACGGAAGGGAGAGGGGGGTCAGGGTTCTGTGCCTGGTGCCAGGGGCAGGGGGCTTGCTGCAGCCCCGCCCAAACACACGATTAACAATTTTGGGGGCGTGGCCACAATGGGGTTCCACGTTTGGCGTTGGAGACTCTTTTTTTTCTTTTGAGATGGAGTCTTGCTCTTGTCACTGGAGTGTAGTGTCCTGATCTTGGCTCACTGCAACCTCTGCCTCCTGGGCTCAAGCGATTCTCCTGCCTCTGTCTCCCAAGTAGCTGGGATGAGAGGCGTGCACCAGCAAGCCTGGCTAATTTTGTATTTTAGGAAAGATAGGGGTTTAACCATATTGGCCAGGGTGGTCTCAAACTCCTGACCTCAGGCAATCTGCCCTCCTCAGCCTCCAAAAGTGCTGGTATTACAGGTGTGAGCCTCTGTGCCCGGCCGTGGAGACTCTTGAAGTTTCCACCAAGGGGTAGGAGGGGGAGGGCTGAGCTTTCTCGGGATTCCATCATTTAGAGGCAGAATTATTCCAAATTCTCTACCAATGAGAGATGTGGCTTTCTTTGGGGCTGCATCATAGACAGTGTGGGGTTTCAGCCCATTTCTCCCCAGGGGAGTGGCCTTCACAGGGCTCCAACCCTCAGGACAGGGTTTTCCCAGAAGCTACCACGTAGTAGGCGGGCCCTTCCCATGGCTCTATCCACAGGCAAGGTCTCATGAGGACTCCACTCCCCCAGGACACAGTAGTCTCGGGGATCCACCCCTGGAGACAGGGTTTTCCCAGGATGCCACTACCCAGTGGGTGGGGTCTCCTCATGGCTCCACCCAGGGGTGGGGCTTCATGAGGACTCCAGTCCCCCTTAGGACACGTTATTCTCAGGGTTCCAACCCTAGGGACAGGTGTATTTTCCCACCTGGCAGTGTTAGGGGGGCTTCTCATGGCTCCACCCAGGGGCGGGGCTTCATGAGGACTCCACCCACATAGGGCATGACATTCTCAGGCCCCGCCTCCCTCAGGCAGAATCCAGACACCTGGCCGTCCACCTTACTTCAGGTCCTGTTTCAGGGCCTCCTAGCCTCCCGGGCCATTCCCCTGAAGTCCTGGCCCTCCAGTGCATGCCCCTCTCACCAGGCAGGAACTTGAGCGCCTGCAGCATCTGCCGCTCCTGCGCGAAATCCACCATGAGGTGACTCATGTTATCACTGACCTTCGCTTTCAATGACAGCCGGAAGGCAGGGGCCATGGTCACTCTGTGGGGAAAAAGGTGGCAAACGTTTTCGGGGGGGATGAGGCTGGATCATCTGTGGTACGGGGAGGCCCCTCCCTGGGCACCTGTCCAGGGCTCTGGACTGAGACACCCCCACCAGGCAGCCCCTGTCTTCACACCAGGGGCAGGGCAGTGGGGTGGGGGCCAGACCCCAGCTTCTTACCCGTCTTTGATTTGCTTGGCAGCCTAGAGAGAGGGACAGAACAACATTCAAAGATTTGCTTTTTTGGTTTTTTTTTTTTGAGACAGGTTCTTGCTCTGTTGCCCAGGCTGGAGTGTACTGGCTTGA
>NW_016107368.1:5292011-5297185 GCF_001604975.1 Cebus imitator
TTAGTAGAGACGGGGTTTCACCATGTTGGCCAGGATGGTCTCAATCTCTTGACCTCGTGATCCACCCGCCTCAGCCTCCCAAAGTGCTGGGATTACAGGCGTGAGCCACCGCGCCCGGCCAATTTTTGTATTTTCAATAGAGTCAGGGTTTAACCATCTTGGCCAAGCTGGTCTTGAACTCCTGACCTCGTGATCCACCCGCCTCAGCCTTGCAAAGTGCTGGGATCACAGGCGTGAGCCACCGCGCCCAGCCAGGCACACTATTCTTTACCCGGCAGCATCAGAGGTGCTCACCTGAGGAAAGTCCTCACTGTCCATGGCCTGCAGAGTCTGGTTGGCCGTCTCTAGAAGCTCCTCAGAGCTCTCCAGGGCCCGCGTGCAGGCAGCCAGCTGGTTCTGTGGACACCAGGCACACAAAGAGGAGACAAGTCACTCTACTGCCTCAGGCCCCCCAAGGGCTCCTCACCCCCTTCAGGGTCCAGGGTACCATGCCCTTCTCGAACTCCAGGTGGGAGATGGATGTTGGAGCCTCAAGGGCCCCATCAAATTGGGCCAGGCTCTTGGGAGTATAGAAGTAAACCCTGGAAATCCCTTCCTTAAACACTCACAAGAGGTTGGGTGGGTGGTTCACGCCTGTAATTCCAGTACTTTGGGAGGCCAAGGCGGGAGGATCACCTGAGGTCAGGAGTTCATGACTACCCTGGCCACCATGGTGAAACCCCATCTCTACTAAAAGTGGAAAAACAAGGCTGGGCATGGTGGCTCACGCCTGTAATCCCAGCACTTTGGGAGGCCAAGGTGGGCGGATCACAAGGTCAGGAGTTTGAGACCAGCCTGGCCAATATGGTGAAACCCTGTCTCTACTAAAATTACAAAAAAAATCTGCCAGGCATGGTGGTGGCAGGTGCCTGTAATTCCAGCTACTCAGGAGGCTAAAACAGGAGAATCACTTGAACCCGGGAGGCAGGGGTTGTAGTGGGCTGAGATTATGCCATTGCACTCCAGCCTCGGTGACAAGAATGAAACTCCATCTCAAAAAAACAAACAGACACACAAAAATTAGCTGGGCATGGTGGCGGGTGCTTGTAATCCCAGATACTCTGGAGGCTGAGGTAAGAGAATCACTTGAACCTGGTGGGAGAAAGTTGCAGTAAGCTGAGATTGCACCACTGCACCCCAGCCTGGGCAACAGAGCGGGACTCCGTCTCAGAAAAACAAACCAAAAACTCACATGAGCCAGGAACAGGGGCTCACCCCTGTAATTCCAGCACTTTGAGAGGCCAAGGCAAGAGGATTGCTTGAGCCCAGGAGTTCCAGACTAGTCTAGACAACATAGTGAAAACCAGTCTCCACCAAAAAATACAAAAATTAGCTGGGTGTGGTGGCCCGCTTCTGCAGTCCCAGCTACTTGGGAGGCTGAGGCGGGAGAATCGCTTGAGCCTGAAAGGTGGAGCCTGCAGTGAGCCAGGATTGCACCACTGCATTCCAGTCTGGGTGACAGAACAAGACTCTGTCTCAAAACACAAACAAACCAAAAACTCACATTCCCAGGCCACACCCAGGCTTCTGGGCTCCTGTTCCTTCTGGGACAGGAATCTGCCATGTCAGGAGGTGCCCAGGAGGTCTGGATGCAGCCTGAGTGACCCCAGCTTGGAGTCTGAGTCAGAGCCCATGGAAACCATGGAATGTGTTTGAGTGGAGGTAATGCCTTCAGATCTAGGGGACCAGTGGGAAGGAGTGAGAAACTGGAGGCGCTGAGGGAAGACAGGAGGGTGAAGATCTGAGCTAGACATGGGGGCACCATGATGGAAAGGAGATTCAGAGAGAGCACAGGTGGGCCAGGTGAGCTGGCTCATGCCTGTAATCCCAGCACGTTGGGAGGGTGAGACGAGAGGATGACCTCAGGTCAGTAGTTCAAGACCAGCCTGGACAACACAGTGAAACCCCATCTCTACTAAAAATATGAAAATTAGCCTAGCATGGTGGCAGGTTCCTGTAATTGCAGCTACTCAGAAGGCTGAGGCAGGAGAATCACTTGAACCACCTGAGAGGCGGAGGTTGCAGTGAACCGAGATCATGCCACTGCACTTCAGCCTGGATGACGGAGTGAGACCTCTGTCTCAAAAATAAAGAGAGAGCGCAGGTAGATGTCAGGTTGATGAGTCCATGGACAGGAAGGGGCCAGGGGAGAGATCAGAAACTCAACAGCTCCCGGTTTTGGAGAAAGATGCCCAGGCCACCTATGCTCTGTTGAGTGGGAAAGGCGGGAGGGGAGGAGGATGCCCCCAACCCTCACCTGCAGCTCATAGGTACGGCTGGCACGGTCCTGTTTTATCTTCATAAGCATGCCTTCTTTCAGCTCCTCCAGGAGGGAGAAGAGGGACTGGAACTCCGCTTCGAGGTCTTCTTGCACCTTTGCCGAGTTTGCCTGGCTCGGAACAGCCAGGATTGGCCAAAGCCCATGTACAGAGGGGGAAACTGAGGCCTCCCACAGGTATCAACAGCAATGGGCCAGTTCCTACAGCTGTATCCTGTGCCTCCCTCCACCCGCCGCCCCAGGACTCCCCCAGGACTCCCCCACCGCCTTCACCTCCACATTCAACAGCATCTGTTTCAGGGAGTAGATAAAGCTCTGAATTTCTTCATTCTTCACGGCCAGTGTTGTGATGATCTTCCTCAGGGCCTCCTGCACCACCAGAAGTGTGGACACATACATGTGCATACACGTACACCCACATGTGCACACACACATACACACGTGCACACACACGTGGCAGGCAGATGAGCCCCTCAGCCTGACCAGGCTCTTCCCTGTAGGGTCAGCGCTCCCCTACAGGGATCCAGAGACAGCTATCAAGCTTGTGCACCAGCCAACAGGTGAAGCTCTGGACTGATACAACTCACCTATAGCAGCTGGGAGCCCTAAGCAACCCCATATTACAGGAGAGAAAACTGAGGCTCAAAGAGAACGTCTCAGGAAGGGAAACAACCCGCCCCCAAACCAGGCCTGCCCGAGCACAAAGGCTACAACCCGTCACCTGCAACCTGAAGGTGGGGCGCGAGGGGCCACCCTGGGGACAGAAAACCCCAGAGGAAAAGGATGCCTTTTGGAAAATGGGCTAACCTGGGGAAAGGGTTCTTGGTGGAAGGAAAAACCGTAGGGAAGTGGGATAGCCTGGGACAGGCTACCCACTGGGACAGGCTAGCCTCGCAACAGGGGTGAGCCAGAGAAGGGGAACCCCTGAGGATGGGGCCTACCTGGGGGAGAAGGATAAGCAAGAAAAAAGAAATTACCTGGGCAAAAAAGTGGAACCTGGGAGTCCGAGATGCGGGGCCCCTGGTAAGCGGGGAGGGGGCAGGGAGTCCTGGGGGAAGGGCAGGGGATTCTGGGAGGGAGGATCCTGCTCGGGGCCCCTTGCTCTGACCCACGCTTCCGACGGGCTCGTTTTCACGGGGGCAGGGTCGGTGGGGTCCGCACTGCGGAGCTGGCGTGGCGTCCTCCGGGCGTGGGGCGGGGGCTGGGACGCCTGGTCCGCGGCCGGGAGGGAGGGCGTGGGGGATGGGGGTCCGGGCTGGGACTTGGATATTGGGTGGGTTGGGGGGAGTGTAGAGGGCACGAATCTGGCGCCAAGCCAACATGGGGGGCGCTGCGTCCCAAACTAGAGTATGGGGGCTAAATCCGGGCGGGGTCGCGACGGGGTGGGGCCGCGGCCGCGGAGCAGCTGGGGCGGAGGCGTGGGGGGGGCGCGCTGCGGTAACACCTGGTCCCCTCCCCCGCCCCCGACGCCCGGCCCCGCCCCGCCCCGTCCTACCCTCTGTTCTTCCATGGCTGCAGCCCAGGTCACTCCGGCCCGGCCCGCGGGCCCCGCGCACTCTGGGTCCCCAAGCTGCCTTTGCCGCGGCCGGTAGCCAATGGCCCGCCGAGCCCTCGCCGCCGCCGCGCCCCCGGTTAGCGCTCCATCACCGCGCGTACTGCGCAGGCGCGGCCGCCGCGGCCGCCTGGGAAATGTAGTTCCGCGCTGGGCTCGCCCAGAGCCCGCACGTCCAGCACCTGGGGCTCACCGGGCGCTGTTGGTGGTAACATGTAAGCTGGAGAGAGCCCTGGATCAGAAGACAGGGGGCTCGACCCCCAGCCCTGCCGTGGGACCTCAGAATCATCTCTAGAGATCCTGTGCCTCAGTTTCCCCACTTGTTCACCCACACATGTTATTCGTTGCTACTCAAATTGTCTAGCCTGCCTTCTCGTGCCTTGCATTTGCTGAAAATCTAAGGCTGTTGCCCAAGAGGGTGTTCAGCCTCTAATGCCTTCTTTCCATTTGTCCCTATGTTACAACTGAACTCCTATACACCCCACAAAGCCCCAGGCTCCAACAGCTCCTCCAGAAGTCTTCATGCCAGCCCAGGCACGGAAGCTAAGAATGTCTGTGTCCAGCTCTGGAAGGGCCTAGGGCCTAATCTATCCAGGGTCCCTCAGCAGAGGGAGGGGGGATGGGTGGAGCTTCAGAATGTTCTGGGGAGGGGAAGGAGTGGGCAGGGGAGGCTGGGAGGGTGTGTGTGTCTGCTGGGGACGTGAGGCACAGCCACCGCAGGGCCCTCCCTGTGGTCAGGAGGAACGCGGTGGATGATGTAGGCCTTCTGGGTCCCAGTGAGAAAGGAGGTCACTCTGCAGTTGAGTCTGAGAAGTTGAGGTCTGTGGGTTCGCCACCTCCTCCCAGAAGGCACTACAGAATCAGGGGTGGGGGGTGCAGAACTGTAAGGAACTCGAGCCCATGAACCTCCTCCACGGGACCCCCAAGCTTCTCCCAGGCCATGTAATAGGACCCAAAATTATTAACAGATATCTATTTCTCTGAACCGCAAAGGAAAACTTTATTATTATTAATATTTTTGAGATGGAGTCTCACTCTGTTGCCCAGGCTGGAGTGCAGTGGTGCGATCTCCACTCACTGCAACCTCCACCTCCTGGGTTCAAGCGATTCTCCTGCCTCAGCCTCCTGAGTAGCTGGGATTACAGGCGCCTGCTACCACGCCCAGCTAATTTTTGTATTTTTGGTAGACACGGGGTTTCACCAAGTTGGTCAGGATGGTCTTGAACTCCTGACCTCATGATCATCCTGCCTCAGCCTCCCAAAGTGCTGGCATTACAGGCATGAGTCACTGAACCCATCTTTTTT
>NW_016107368.1:5297730-5299470 GCF_001604975.1 Cebus imitator
AGAGATGGGGTCTCCCTGTGTTACCCAGGCTGGTCTCAAACTCCTGATCTCAGACGATCCTCTTGCCTCAGCCTCCCAAAGTCCCGGGATTACAGGTGTGAGCTGTAGTGCCCAATCAAAAAAAAAGGTATTTTGGGAACAAAACAACTGAGGTAAGGACCCTGTCATTTAACTGCTCAGGCTTATGCTGACCCTCCCCCACAAAGTCACCTGCTCTCTCATTGTGTCTTCCTGTACCCAGATGTGTTTATGTAGAGCCTTCCAGAAAGATCACAGGGGTGCATTCCCGCCACTCACCTAAGTACATTGCCTGCCTGCCTTTCTTTTTCTTCTTCTTCTTCTCTCTCTCTGTCTCTCTCTCACATACACACACACACACACGCACGCACGCACGCACGCACACACAGTTGGAGTGCAGTGGCATAATCTCAGCTCTCTGCAACTTCCACCTCCCAGGTTCAATCCATTCTCCTTCCTCAGATTCCTGAGTAGCCGGGACTAGAGGCACCAACCACCACGTCCACCTAATTTTTGTATTTTTAGTAGAGACAGGGTTTCATCATGTTGGCCAAGCTGGTCTTGACCTCGGATGTGCCACTTGCCTCAGCTTCCCAAAGTGCTGGGATTACAGACGTGAGCCATGTCGCCCAGCCCGTACACTGTCTTTCAGATAGAAAACGCATTGGGGAAACTGAGGCACACAGTTGCAGGAAGTGGAGCCCTCAGCAGCCTGGAACGCCGGACGTCTGCTGTCTGGCCCTGGGTGTCACATCTGCCTCTGCAGCAGGAGGCGGAGATTGTGGCAGGAAGTCTGTGAACTGGGAGGGGGAGAGGGGGCCTGATGGGCCAGGAACGGGGTCCCCAGGCATGATGCTTGTCCTCCTGGTGCAGCTCTGGGGTGAGTACCTGGGCCTCCCTCCCCTCCACACCCCCTCTTGCTGTCATCCCCCGCTGACTGCTCCCCAGCTCAGAGCCCCCCTAAGCTTCAGTCTCTCCTCTCTGCCAGATAAGGCCATCTCCCTCTGAGGGAGTCTCGGTAATGAGACTCAGAACGTTACAGGGGCTGGAGGATTAAGGAAGCATCCTCTGAGGAGGCCCCTAGGAGACAGGCTGACCCTTGCCCTGGACACCGGCCTGGCCTGGCCTCTCTGCTCTCCACCCTCTGCAAGCCTTTAGCTGCCTCCCTTCGCTCAAGCCTGGGGGCCTATCTTTCTCTGTTTCCCCAATGGGAAGCCTGGATCCGACCTTCAGGCCTTTGCAGCTGCTGTTCCAGCTGCCTGATGCCCTTCCCGGATCTCATGTCTCCATCCTCGTCTGCAATTGCATCTCAGATGCCAGGAACTTGCCATAACCTCACCTTCTGCGGGGGTCTAACAGACACGTCAGACGCCTTCGGGCCAAAAGCAAACTTTCCACTCCAGCGGCACCTCCCTCTGTGTTTACAATTAAGGACAAAGGCCGGCTGGGCGTGGTGGCTCACGTCTGTCATCCCAGCACTTTGGGAGGCCAAGGCAGGCAGACCACAAAGTCAGGAGTTCAAGACCATCCTGACCAACATGGTGAAACCATGTCTCCACGAAAAATACAAAAACTAGCCGGGCGTGGTGGCGGGAGCCTGTAATTCCAGCTACTCAGGAGGCTGAGGCAGGAGAACTGCTTGAACTTCGAGGCGGAGGTTGCAGTGAGCTGAGATCGCCCACTGTACTCCAGCCTGGGTGACACAGTGAGACTCCCTCTCAA
>NW_016107368.1:5301340-5303553 GCF_001604975.1 Cebus imitator
TTTTTGAGACGGAGTTTCGTTCTTGTTACCCAGGCTGGAGTGCAATGGCGCGATCTCGGCTCACCGCAACCTCCGCCTCCTGGGTTCAGGCAATTCTCCTGCCCCAGCCTCCTGAGTCGCTGGGATTACAGGCACACGCCACCATGCCCAGCTAATTTTTTGCAGTTTTAGTAGAGACGGGGTTTCACCATGTTGACCAGGATGGTCTCGATCTCTTGACCTCGTGATCCCCCCGACAAGTTGGGTTTCAAACCCAGACTGTGGGCTCCCTCGGGGAGTGAGTCACACAGCCTCACACGCACATACTAAGAAAGGTCAACTCCATCTCTTCTGTCCTCAGCCCTGCAAGGAGCCTCAAGCCTGCGCGTGCAGCAGGGGCCCCAGCGGCTGCAGGTGAGGCAGGGCAGTCAGGCGACCCTGGACTGCCACGTGGACCAGGCGCTGGCCTGGGAACGGCTCCGTGTTGTGTGGACCAAGGATGGGAATGTCACGTGCCAGCCGTACATCACCAATGGTCACCTCAGCCAGGGGCTCTGTGGGCCCCAGGGACGACTCTCCTGGCAGGCACCCAGCCACCTCACCCTGCGGCTGGACCCTGTGAGCCTCAGCCACAGCGGAACCTACGTGTGCAAGGCGATCATAGAGATTCCTGACTTGGAGAAGGCCGAGGGCAATGGAACTTGGCTCTCGGTGGACCCAGGTACCGGAACCGGCGGAGAGAGGGTGGGGCAGTGCAGAGTATCCTAGAACCTTTTTTGTTTGAGACGGAGTCTCACTCTGTTGCCAGGCTGGAGTACCTTGGCGCAATCTCTGCTCACTGCAACCTCTGCCTCCTGGGTTCAAGTGATTCCCCTGCCTCAGCCTCCCGAGTAGCTAGGATTATAGGCATGCACCACCATGCCCGGCTAATTTTTTTGTGTTTTTTTTTAGTACAGAAGAGGTTTCACTGTGTTAGCCAAGAAGGTCTCGATCTCCTGACCCGCCTGGGCCTCCCAAAGTGCTGGGATTACAGGCATGAGCCACTGCGCCCGGCCAGATTCTAGAATCTTAAGATCTAGACTTGAAACTCAAACTGCTAGAATCAAAAAACTAAATTCTTCGTATCAATCTTTTTTTTTTTTTTTTGGAGACCCAGTCTTGCTCTGTCATCCAGGCCTTGGAGCGCAGTGGCACTATCTCGGCTCACAGCAACCTCCACCTCCCAGGTTCAAGAGATTCTCCTGCCTCAGCCTCCTGAGTAGCTGGGATTACAGGTGCTCACCACCTTGCCTGGCTAACTTTGTTTTGTTTTTGAGATGGAGTCTCACTCTGTTGCCCAGGCTGGAGTGCAGTGGCACAATCTCGGCTCACTGCAGCCTCTGCCTCCCAGGCTCAAGCAATTCTCCTGCCTCAGCCTCCTGAGTAGCTGGATTACAGGTGTCCACCACTACGCCCAGCTAATTTTTTGTATTTTAGTAGAGACTGTCTCACCATGTTGGTTAGGCTGGTCTGGAACTCCTGACCTCAGGTGATCCGCCTGCCTCAGCCTCCAAAAGTGCTGGGATTACAGGTGTGAGCTGCTGCACCCGGCCAAATCCTAGAACCTTAAGACTTTTGAATCTCAAGGTCCTAGAAACAAAAAAACTGAATTCTTCATATCGAGGTTTTTTTTTTTTTTTAGACGGAGTTTCGCTGTTGTCATCCAGGCTGGAATGCCTTGGCATGATCTCGGCTCACTGCAACCTCCGCCTCCTGGGTTCAAGCAATTCTCCTACCTCAGTCTCTTGAGTAGCTGGGATTACAGGTGTGGCCACCATGCCCAGCTGATTTTTCTGTACTTCTGGTAGAGATGGGGTTTTACCATGTTGGCCAGGCTGGCCTTGAACTCCTGACCTCAGGTGATCTGCCTGATTTGGCCTCCCAAAGTGCTGCCACTACAGGCGTGAGCCACCATGCCCAGCCAGAATTTTGTAAAAATTTAGACTGTGTAAAAACAGAATCCTGGCTGGGCACAGTGGTGCACACCTGTAGTCCCAGCGCTTTGGGAGGCCAAGGCAGGCGGATCACGAGGTCAGGAGACTGAGAGCGTCCTGGCCCACGTGGTGAAACTCCATCTCTACTACAAACACAAAAATTAGCCTCTTGGGAGGCTGAGGCAGGAGAATCACCTGAACCTGGGAGGCAGAGGTGGCAGTCAGCCGAGATCATGCCACTGCACTCCAGCCTGGCAGCAG
>NW_016107368.1:5304681-5306480 GCF_001604975.1 Cebus imitator
GTGTGACCTTGAGTAAGTGACTTGACCTCTCTGTGCCAGTTCCCTCTGGTGTCAGAATACAGTGAATAGTGTTTCCTCATCAGGTTGGGTGACTTTAGAGGGGCGATAGCTAAAGTACTTGCTATAATCCCAGTGCAGTGGCTCACGCCTGATATCCCAGCACTTTGGGAGGCTGAGGCAGGAGGATTGCTTAAGGCCAGGAGTTTGAGACCAGCTTGGTCAACACAGCAAGACCCCATCTCTACAAAAAAATTCTCAAATTAGCCAGGCATGGTGGCACACACCTATAGTCCCTGCTGCTCGAGAGGCTGAGGTGGAGGATCGCCTGAGGCCAGGATTTGCTGACTGTAGTGACTTATGATCGTGCCACTGCACTCCAGCCTGGGAGACACAGAGAGACCCTGTCTCCAGAAAAACACACAACAACAAAACACAGGGCCTGGGACATAGTAAGTGCTCAAGTAATCTACGTGTGACCTTCTCTGAGCTGAGGTGAGAAAGGGCTTTGTTCATAGCCGGGCGTGGTGGTGCACGCCTGCAGTCCCAGCTACTTGGGAGGCTGAGGCAGGAGAATCGCTTTAACCAGGGAAGCGGAGGCTGCGATGAGCCCAGATTGAGCTACTGCACTCCAGCCTGGGCAACAAGAACAAAACCCCGGCTCAAAAAAAAAAGAAAGGGCTTTGTTCAAACAGGTCTTGGCTGCCTCCTGGGTAGGGGACCCTCGGCAAGAGACTTAGGCTGTCTGAGCCTCGGTTTCCCCATATGTAGAATGGGCATGCCTTGGAGTCCACTCTCAAAAACAGAAACAGGAGCCCAGGACAAAGATGGCAGAGCTCACGATGACAAGTCCCAGCTGGCAGTTTTTCCACAATGACTCACCCAGACAGGGACCACGAGCCTCATTTTTCTTTCTCTTTTCTGAGACGGTGTCTTGCTCTGTCACCCAGGCTGGAGTGCAGTGGCACAATCTCAGGTCACTGCAGCCTATGCCTCCTGGATTTCAGCGATTCTCTTGCCTCAGCCTCCTGAGTAGCTGGGACTACAGGTGCGCAGCACCACGCCCAGCTAATTTTTATCTTTTTAATAGAGACAAGGTTTCACCATGTTGCCCAGGCTGGTCTCGAACTCCTGACCTCAAGTGATCCTCCTGCCTTGGCCTCCCAAAGTGCTCGGATTATAGGCGTGAGTCACTGTGCTCTGCGGAGCCTCATTTTTCAGAAAAGGAAACTGAGGTTCAGAGTGAACACCTGCCCAAAAGCCACAAAGCCTGGCACAAGGAGGAACACTTAAGTCCCCCTTTGAGAGCTCTGTCCTTGGAGGGTGCAGGAGCCTGGTGCCCTCCCATGACATAGATTTCCTCTCTGCAGATGACACCCCACAGAACAGAAACCTGACCCCAAGCTTCCGAGGTGAGCCCTGCCCAGTGTTCCTCCCCCAGCTCTTCCTCCCCTATCACCGCCCCCACCCTCCCGCTTAGACCATCCCTTCTCCCCCCACCCAGGACTCCTCTTCGTGCCGCTGGGGGTGGGGAGCGTGGGTGTGGCTACAATGGTGCTAGGCGCCTGGTTCTGGGGCCGCCGCCACTGCCAGCAAAGGGACTCAGGTAACAGCCCAGGTAAGATGGGGTGGGCGGAGTAGGCGGGAACAGACCCTGCTTGACAAAGACCCACCGCATCCCTGCTCCCGCTTTGGTTTGGGGGAAGGAGGGAGGAGGGATGAAGGCGGGGAAGCCTGGCTCCCATATCCAATACCCATATTTTTCAGAAATAGAGACAAAATTCTTTTTTTTTTTTTTTTTT
>NW_016107368.1:5308635-5353717 GCF_001604975.1 Cebus imitator
AAAAAAAAAAAAAAAAAAAAATTAAGGGTTCTGGGTGCGGTGACTCACGCCTGTAATCCCAGCACTTTGGGAGGCTGAGGAGGGCGGATCACAAGGTCAGGAGATCGAGACCATCCTGGCCAACATGGTCAAACTCTGTCTCTGCTAAAAATACAGAAAAATTTAGCCGGGCATGGTGGTGCATGCCTGTAATCCCAGCTACTGGGGAGGCTGAGGCAGGAGAATCGCTTGAATCCGGGAGGCAGAGGTTGCAGTAAGCCAAGATCACACCATCGCACTCCAGCCTGAGTGACAGAGTGACACTCTGTCTCAGAAAAAAAAAGATTTAAGGGGTCATCTGGGGTCCCAGAGCTCCCAAGGGTAGCTGGAGAGGCCCACTGTGGCCCAAGGACTTTGTGACAACTCAAAACCCGCCTCCCACTTTATACTTTTAGGGACAAATCCAAGGAGCAGAAAGTGAGCAGTGTTCTGGTTTCCATGCAGCCCCGTCTGGAAAGACCCCCTACGGAGGCATCGCCCCCAGGCAGGCCTGGAGGTGGGGGAGGAGGGGGAAGGTCAGGGTCTTCCCGGTGTTTACCAGCCCCCTGGAGTCTCCTGCCCAACTGTCACCTTGAAGCGACACCAGCTAGGCCCGGCTCCCCTCCCCTGCTTCTGCTGTTTCCATGGGGACAGATGTCCTTTCTGCAGATCAAGCCACTGCAGCCCGGAGGAGGGAGCGGGGCTGGCCCGAGAGCCTGGCCCCCCTCAGTCTCTCAATCTTTGCATCTGCTGGTTTCTACTGTGCGGTTTTTATCTGCCCTACCTCGCTCTGTCTCTTATTCTCTGTGTTCTGGTCCCTCCCTATGGGAGATTCAGGCTCCAGCCCCAACTCTGTCCCCAAAACAAAGAGCTGGGGATGTCCTTGGCCCTCGAGGATTTCTTTCTTTTTTATTTCTATTTATTTATTTTTTTTAGAGACAGGGTTTCTCCACGTTGGTCAGGCTGGTCTGACCTCAGGTAATCTGCCCGCCTCGGCTTCCCAAAGTGCTGGGGTTACAGGTGTGAGCCACCACGCCCGGCCTGAGGATTTCTGTGTTTTTTTTTTTTTTTTTTTTTTTTTTTTTTGAGATGATGACTTGCTCTGTCCCCAAGGCTGGAGTGCAGTGGCGCAATCTTGGTGCATTACAACCTCTGCCTCCCAGGTTCAAGAGATTCTCCTGCCTCAGCCTCCCGAGAAGCTGGGACAACAGGCGCCTGCCACCACACCTGGCTAATTTTTTGTATTTTAGTAAAGACGGGGGTTTCACCATGGTGCCCAGGCTGGTCTCGAACTCCTGGACATAGGCAATCCGCCCACCTCGGCCTCCCAAAGTGCTGGGATTACAGACCCATCCGGTCTGGCCTATTTTTTTTTTTTTTCTTTTTTGAGAGGGAGTTTTGCTCTTGTTGCGGAGGCTGGAGTGCAATGGCACCATCTCGGCTCACTGCAACCTACACCTCCTGGGTGCAACCGAGTCTCCTGCCTCAGCTTCTGGAGTAGCTGGGATGACAAGCCTGCACCACCATGCACACCTAATTTTCTATTTTTAGTAGAGACAGGGTTTCTCCATGTTGGTCAGGCTGGTCTCAAACTCCCGACCTCAAGTGATCCGCCCAACTCAGCCTCCCAAGGTGCTGGGATTACAGGTGTGAGCCGCCACGCCTGGCCTCGTCCAGCGTTTCCATTACCCCATCGTTCCCCTCTCCAGGACCCTCAGGGCTCTCCTGCTGGGAGTCAGCGATCCCTTCTTCCCTCTGCAGCACAGAAAGGACACTAAGACAAACAATAACTTATTTATTTTCTAGGCCAGGGGAGGGCTTTGGGATACAATTCTGGGCCCGAGGACTCAAAAGGGGGCCGAGGGTCGCTGTCAGGGGGTCTGCGTGACCACGGGGTACAGAAGAGCCAGATGTTCGGCTCCCTGCACGGGCAGGGGGCGGGAACTGTAGTGGAGGACCAGCTCAGGCACGCTGGGGAAGGGCCCGCTGTGTTGGCCCAGCACCACCTGGTTCTCTCGGGTCCGTGAGAACTTCAGATGCAGGAACCCCTGGCTGCTCCTGGGGGATGAGGGAGAAGGGGCCTCCTGAGCACCCCAGACCCACCCAGAAAGTGACTATCCCCAAATCCACCTCCCACAGTGCCCAGGGCCTGGTGCTCCTGTATCCCCCAAATCCGGTAAACAGCAGTGTGGTGGCTGGTGTAGTTGCTCACATCTGTAATCCCAGTGATTTGGGAGGCCGAGGCTGTAGGATCGCTCCTCCAGGCCAGGAGTTTGAAACCAGCCTGGGAAACAGAGTGAGACCCCGTCTCCACAGGAAAACATTTAAAAATTAGGCACATGCAGTGGCTCACGGCTGTAATCCCAGCACTTTGTGGGTTGGGGGGCTGAGGCAGGCGGATCACTTGAAGTCAGGAGTTTGAGGCCAGCCTGGCCAACATGGTGAACTGTCATCTTTACTAAAATATAAAAATTAGGCTGGGCGCAGTGGCTCACGCCTATAATCCCAGCACTTTGGGAGGCCGAGGCGGGTGGATCACGAGGTCAGGATATCAAGATCATCCTGGCCAACATGGCGAAATCCCATCTCTACTAAAATACAAAAAATTAGCCGGGCACGGTGGCATGTGCCTGTAGTCCCTGTGGGCTGCGGCAGGAGAATTGCTTGAAACTGGGTGTCGGAGGTTGCAGTGAGCTGAGATGGCGCCACTGCAGTCCAGCTAGGTGACAGAGCGAGACTCCATCCCAAAAACAAAACAAAACAAAACAAAATTAGCTGGGCGTGGTAGTATGCGCTTGTAATCCCAGCACTTTGGGAGGCTGAGGAACGTGGATCACCTGAGGTTAGGAGCTCAAGACCAGCCTGACCAACATGGTGAAACCCCGTCCCCACTAACAATACAAAAATTAGCTGGGCATGGTGGTGGGCGCCTACAGTCCCAGGTACTTGGGAGGCTGAGACATGAGAATCTCTTGAACCTGGGAGGCGAAGGCTGCAGTGAGCCGATATTGTGCCATTGAACCCCACCTGGGTGACAGAGCGAGACTCTGTCTCAAAAAAAAAAAAAAAGAAGTAATAATAAGAGGCCAGGTCTGGCGACCCCTACCTGCCTATAATTCCAGCACTTTGGGAGGCCAAGTCAGGCGGATCTTTTGAGACCAAGAGTTTGAGACCAGCCTGGCCAACATGACAAAACCCTGTCTCTACTAAAGATACAAAGATGAGCCAGGTGCGGTGGGGTGTGCCTATAGTCCTTCATCGCCCAGGTTCAAGCAATTCTCCTGCCTCAGCCTCCAAAGTAGCAGGGATTACATGTAGGCACTACGCCTAATTTTTGTATTTTTAGGAGAGAAGGGGTTTCACCATGCTGGCGAGGCTGGTCTCGAACTCCCGACCTGAAGTGATCCGCCCACCTCGGCTTCCCAAAGTGCTGGGATTACAGGTGGGAGACACTGTGCTCCGATCCTATCTTGTGCTCTTAGATCTTGCCCTCAGACACCTGGCAGAATCTTAGGAGTGGTTTATAATTAGAATTTTAGGGATGAAAGTACAAACAAACAGGGTCTCGACCTAAAATGCTTACAGGTACACCCTGAAATTCTGGTTTCGGGTGGACACAATTGATATACCTCCATTTCTGGACTAGGAGAGTCCAAAGGAGTCTTGCACACCTAGTTCCTCATCTTACCCAAGTTCTGGACCTCCTCTATGGCTTCCACTCTGTCTTCATGTATACCTCCAGTGATGGGGGGCTCATTCTCACCAGCTAATGGCCTCCCTGGAAGCTCCACCCTTGCTCCTAGAAGTCCCGCCCTCTGGCCTGGAAGCCCTTCCCATTGGCTGCTGGAGCCACACCTTCCCACTCCCTCTGAATTAACCCAAAAGAGTGACGCATGCAGTCCAGTGACCCTTTGTCCCTGTGAGGCTGAGGTCTCACCTGAGAGACAAGGAGCAGTCCTGGGGGCTGGTCTCACTGAGCCGGACTAGGTAGCTGCCTTCCTTGCAGAGGGACAGGAGGTTCTCCGCATCCGCCCTATTCAGGGGGCCGTGGAACCACCTAGCGGTGCCAACAGGTATCTCATCAAAGGCTGTTGCCCTTCAAACACACGGTGGCTCTCGCCTACTGTAATCCCAGCACTTTGGGAGGCAGAAGCGGGAGGATCACCTGAGGTCAAGACCAGTCTCGCCAACATGGTGAAACCCTGTCTCTTCTCAAAATACAAAAAAATTAGCTGGGCAGGGTGGCGCGCGCCTGTAATCCCAGCTACTCAGGAGGCTGAGGCAGGAGAATTGCTTGAACCCAGGAGGCGGAGGCTGCGGTGAGCCGAGATCGTGCCACTGCATTACAGCCTGGGCGACAGAGTGAGACTCCCAATTCAAAAACAAAAAACAAAACAAACACACTCTGGGGTCTGCTGGGTCCATGCACAGCTGATGCATGGGCTTGTAACATCTGGGCAAATGAAGAAGGAAAATTCCCTTGGATTTTTCAAGAGGAGCCTGGTTATTGGCTGCACCTGACATGGATCTTCACAGCCTCCTTGGCAAGTTCAATCACTTTCACAAGAGCAGTGCTACATCTTATATCTCACCCACCTGTCCCCTTCTTTTCTTTTCTTTTTTTTTTTGAGATGGAGTCTCACTGTGTCACTCAGGCTGGAGTGCAGTGGCACCATTTGGGCTCACTGCAACCTCTGTCACCCAGATTCAAGTGATTCTCATGCCTCAGCCTCCCTAGGCCTCAGAGTTAGCCAGTTCTGCACTGCCCACTGAAGAGCTTTAGGGGTGACTGTGATAACATGACCTGGATTCTGGGGACTTGGGCACTCCCTCCGGGAGCTCCCAGGCTGAAAGGACACAGAGTCAGCGTCTCCCAGCTCATGTGCCGCCCCACAGCACGGAGTTGTGAGCCCACCAAACTCCTACGCCTCCCAGTTCCATCCTAAGAACTTCTGGCTGACAATGATTTCTGTCTCTTGGCTCTGAGGCTGTAAGCTCCACCCAAGTTAAGGAAGGAAATTCCCTTTTCTGTTTGAACCTGAGGCTCAGAGAGGTTAAGTGACTTGCCCAAGGCTACACAGCCAGGAGGGAGGAGCAGGGATTTGAACCCAGAACTTGATACCAGAGAGAAAGGGACCCCATCTGATTCTGTTTTGTGTCTAACTGAGTGTCTGGCACACAGCAGGCTCTGGTGCCCAGTAAAGATTAGTTGAAGAAATAAGTGGATGAATGAACTCAAGTTCCCCCAGTTCCTCTAATCTGGAGAAAACACTTCCACTTGATACACTGGAGTCTACAGCTACGTTCAACGGGGCTCTTCCACCTTCAGTGCCCCACTCACGGCTGTTTCTCCAGGGGCAGGGCTGGGTCCACTCGCTCCGCAGGCTGGGGGCTTCTGGGTGGGGGTCTCCGGAGCTCCTTGGCTGGGCCTGGAGTCCTTTCCCACTCTGGACTGTCAAACTGCACTGCAAGGGATATTTAGAGAGGAAAGAATCAAGTCCAGCCTCCCCTGGAGGGCGGGGCAGGGGCCAGCCAATGGACTATCAGTAGGAAGGCGGGGCCAGATTAGGCAACCTATCAGAGCCCAGGGGCTGGGCTTAAGGTAGGGGCAGGATTGGCCACAGCTGCAACCTATTGGCCTTCAGAAGAAACAGGTGTAGTCATTCATAAATCTGGGAGCAACAAGCACAGGGGGCGTGGCTAGAGGGGGTGGGTTCGAAGTTTCCAGCTAGGGGAACTAAATGCCTAAATCTAGTCCTTAAATCTCTTCTGGGGTTCAGCCTAGACTGAGGACAAGTCCTAAAACTAGAAAATCACCCCCAATCTACAGATAGGGGGACAAAGGCACTGAGCTCCGAATAGCCTCCCAGTCATAAAACTTTGGGGGCAAAGCCGTGTTTGCACAGCTCTTCCTGGTCCAAATTAGTTTATTTTTTAAAGCTGATTTTATAATTATCCCTTTTACAGAAAAGAAAACTAAGGCTCAGAGGCTTGTCCAAGCTCATCCGATTCAGCTAGAAACCGACCTGTGGTTCACTACTAAGAAATGCTGGTCCGGAGTGATCCCAGCACTTTGGGAGGCCGAGGCAGGTGGATCACCTGAGGTCAGGAGTGGGAGACCAGCCTGGCCAATACAGTGAAACTCCGTCTCTCCTAAAAATACAAAATTTAGTCAGGCTTGGTGGCGGGAGCCTGTGATCCCACCTACTCAGGAGGCTGAGGCAGGAGAACCACTTGAACCTGGAAGGTGGAGGTTGCAGGGAGCCGGGATCGTGCCACTGCACACCAGCCTGGGAGACAGAGTGAGACTCTGTCTTAGAAAACAAAAGAGAAGAAAATTCTACCCCCACCACCCCCCACACCCTATTCCAAAAGCAAACCACGTTCCCCTTCCTGCACCACACTCAGCAAGATAAGTAGGTTCTATTCCACTCTAAAAAGTGTTTGCATTTCCAAGGAAGATGCAAGTTGTCTTGGAAGAAAGAATTTAGGACTATCAGTCATTCACACTCTAGTGAGAATTAACAAACTACCAAAGTGGCAAGTGACTGGACTCTACTTAGTACATGGAAACAGGAGACATGACCAGATGAGGAAATGCAGGGATGGGGCACTCAGATGTCAGGGTGTGGGTCTGAGAAGCACCTGCAAACGCCCTGGAGATGTGGTCTTTCTTCCACTCCCAGGGCTGGTCATACTCATCTGCTGGCCGTTCGTCCTCCTGGGGCATCCGGCTCTGCCGAGGCTTCTGCCCAGAAGGGGGCTCCTCTGCTGTCTCTCGGTCCTGTTCCTCATAAGGGGTGTCATAGAGCTGCACCCCTCTGCCAGGCAGTTCTAGGACGCCGGGGACACTGGTCAGTTCCTGCTCCCATCTGGGACCCTGCCACCTTCCCCCAAGCCCTGCCTACTCACCACTCATAACCCGCTGGGCATCATAGGGCTCCATGTACCCATCATCTGGGGGTGCAGGATGAGGCTGGGCATCAAAGGGGTCTGAGTACTCTGTGTCAGCTTCCAGCTGCAGAGGGAAGGAAGGAGGAGGGGACAAGAACTCAAAAGGGGCACCCCCACCAAGTGATGCTGCAGCTCTTGCCTGCCTACAGGGCCATCTGACACCTCTCCAAGACTTTTGATTTTTATTTATTTATTCAGAGATGGAGTCTCACTCCGTTGCCCAGGCTGGAGTGCGCCCGCCACCGCACCTGGCTAATTTTTGTATTTTTGGTAGAGATGGGGTTTTGCCATGTTGCCAGGCTGGTCTTGAACTCATGAACTTAAATGATCCACCTGCCTTGGCCTCCCAAAATGCTGGGATCACAGACATTAGCCACCACACTGGCCCAAGAGTTTTTTTTTTTTGAGATGGAGTCTCGCTCTGTCGCCCAGGCTGGAGTGCAGTATTGCAGTCCTAGCTCACTGTCACCTCCACCTCTGGGTTCAAGCAATTCTCCTGCCTCAGCCTCCTGAGTAGTGGGGACTATAGGCACGGGCCACCACGCTTGGCTAATTTTTGTATTTTTAGTAGAGACAGAGTTTCACCATACTGGCTAGGCTGGTATCGAACTCCTGACCTCATGATCCGCCTATCTTGGCCTCCCAAAGCGCTGGGATTACAGGTGTGAGCCACCATGTCTGGACTTTTTTTGTGTGTGTGTGAGACAAGGTCTTGCTCTGTTGCCCAGGCAGGAGTGGAGTGGTTCAGTCATGACTCACTGCAGCCTTGACCTCCTGGGCTCAAGTGATCCTCCTGCCTCAGCCTCCGGAGTAGCTGGGACTACAAATGTGCACCACCACAACTGGCTAATGTTTTGATTTTTTTTTGGAGAGTCAAGGTCTCACTCTGTTAGCCCAGGCTGGTCTTGAACTCCTGGACTCAGGCAATCCTCCCACCTCTACCTCCCAAAGTGCTGGGATTACAGGAATGAGCTGCTGCACCTGGAAGCCTGGGTTCAAATCTTAGTAAGCTAGAACACTGTGAGACCTTGGGGAAATAACTGCTTTTCTGTGAGCCTCAGTTTCCACTTCTGCAAAATGGGAACGTAGTGGTTGGAAGGGCAGAGTCATAGGGAAGGTGTTTACGTGTCCAGGAGGGGAGGAACTCACTCAGATCTGTTTTAGGAAAGTCCCACCAGGTTCAAAGAGGAAGGGGTGCTGAGGGAGGGGACTGGGGGGGCCGAGAGGATGGCCATGGAGGAGGAGGACCCAGAGACCAAGGAGGGTGGTCGGAGAGACATGAGGACAGCCAGCATTATGTATTGAAAAGGGACAGATATCGGCCAGGTGTGGTGGCTTATGTCTGTAATTCCAGCACTTTGGGAGGCCGAGGCGGGAGGATCACCTGAGGTCAGGCGTTTCAGACCAGCCTGGCCAACATGGTGAAATCCCATCTCTACTGAAAATACAAAACTTAATAGGAAGGTTGGTAGGTGCCTGTAATCCCAGCTACTTGGGAGGCTGAGGTAGGAGAATTGGTTTGAACCCGAGAGGCAGAGGTTGCAGTGAGCTGAGATCCCACCACAGTACTCCATTCAGCCTGGGCGACAGAGGGAGACTCGACTGTGTCTCAAAAAAAAAAAAAAAGAACAGACCTCCCCAAGCAGGTGGAGGACTGGGAAGGGCCTGTCTGGTGCCCCTGTCCCCTCTGTGATCACACATAAAACAAGCTCTCCACGATCCAGGGAGCCCAACCTGAGCCTCCTCTCCACCTAGTCTCCTGGGGCCACCCAGCCACGCACCTCCTCCCCGGGGCCGCGCAGAAGGGCCTTGGCTCTGGCCATATACGCAGCCTCGACCTTGATGAGCCGGTGCTTGGGAGAGCCATACTTAGCATCTCTTGGGTTCTTGGAGTCCCCTGGGCCCGCGGGGTCCAGCTCCAAGCGGCTCTCCGCTGTCCTCATAGGGATCCTTGAAGTCCAGGCTCTTCTGCTCCGGGTAGGCCCTCAGGATGTCGCTCTCGGTGTAGTCCGGGGTGGGCGGCTGCGGAGGGGGTGGGCGGCTGCGGAGGGGGCCTCCGACCGCCACAGCTCAGGTAGTCCGATGGCCACTTGGCCATTTGGGTGCCGATCACTCCCAATCCGGCCACTGTCAGAGGGACCCACACATGCGCTTCTCCGGGCCCCTTTCCCCAGGGAGGAGGAGGAAGAGGAGGAGGAGAGGAAGAGCAGGGAAAGAGGAGAAAGGTCAGGTGCGCCCTGCGGCGGGGCTCTGGATGGATAGAGGGAAGGAAAAAGTGAAGGAGGGGGAGGAAAAGGAGGTGACGGAGGAGGGAGGAGGACAAACCCACCTTAGTCCGGTTGGGGAAGCACCGCGGGGAAAGGGGCGCCCCGCAGGGCCCTGAACGCCTCTCGCTGGGGGTCAGGGCGAGGGGCATCCGCAGAGAGGCGCGGAGTTTCCGAGGGCAGCGAGGTTCCCTGGCGCGGCTCGGCCGCCCGCCGCCTCCGCGAAGCTCGGGGACCCCTTCCTGGGTTCCGGAGATCTGGGCTAGCGCAGCCTACAGACGCTCCCGGCCCCTTGCCCAGCCTGGACGCCGGGGATCTCAGCGCAGCTGGCTGGCTCCCCAGGCGCGCGGGCGCCGCGCTCAAAGTTGGGGCGCCGAGGCGGTGACCCCCGCGGGAAGCATCCTTTGTCGCGCTCCTCTCGACTCAGCGGGGAGCGCCAATCCCGGGGCCACCAGCAGGGCCGCTTCGATCCGGCCCCAGCCACCCGCACAAAGATAAATAAGAACCTTCTACAATCCCCTTTCACGCTTTCGGAGAGTCTTTCCCCGCCGCCGCCAGTGGGCGGCCGGGAGGTGGGACGCTGGGGAGGAGGCGCGCGAGAGCAAGGCCAGGTTCCCACCAGCCGCGGGCCGCGTCCGGGGCAGCTGCGTCAAGGCTCCCCAGCCTCCCCTCCTCCGTGTCCCCCGCCTCTCCCCTCCCCCTGCGCTCCCCTCCCAAGTGACTGAGACCTTCAGCTGTTCTGGGGAGGGAGGGAGCCGCTGCCCGCCGAGGGAAGGGGGGCCGGGGGCGGCAGTATCCGGGGCCGAGGCCAAGGCAGCTGGACACTGACCCGGACGCCCGAGGCTGGTCCCAGTGAGCGCGGAGCGCCGGAGATGGGGACCCGCTGGGAGGGACACAGCTGGGGAGGGGTAGATGGAGGGCAAGGGGAAATTGACGGGGAAATGGAGGACTGGACTTGACAGCCAGAAGGGGTGACAGCCAGCAGATGGGGGTGGGAATGGTCAACATGGAATGTCGAAATGGAACCGATGTCTGGGGATGAAACTGACCAGGAGAGTGGGGGTGTGGAAATTGGTGGAGAGGTCACTGGCTGAATTGATATTGACTCAGCGAGAAGGAAGAGGGGGGCAAAGGAAGGGAGGATGGGGATCGGGCTTCCTGTCCTCCAAGAGGGCTCTGCTCTGCACCGCCCCCCTCCTAACCCACTCCGGGACTAATTGCGGGCAGGGGGAGGGTTTGGGGCAGCTGGCCTGGGGAAGGGAGATGGTATCTGTGTCTGGAGCCTGTCCTGACATCTGTCCCTTTCTGGCTTCTGGGAGGGGGGGTGAAGAGGGGCAGAAGTGAGAGGGGTCTGGCCTGTCCTGGCTGCCTGTTGTCAGCGGCCCTTGTCTGAGGGTAAGAGTGAGAGGTTTTGGGGGTGGTAGAGAAAAAGGGGGCCACTGGCCAATTTTCCAGGGCAGAACCGATTTTTTTTTACCTTCCCCTTAAGGGGGCTTGCCCAGTTCCTCCTAATGGCTGGAGTGAGAGAGGGGTGGTCAGGAAGGATGGGACCCCAGATTCTCTCGTCTTGTGGCCATCCCCATCCCCCTGGTTGGTACAGGTTATAGCTTGGAGGGGACAGTTGGAAGACAAGAAAGAAGTCAGAACCAACGCTGCTATGACTGGGCCTCCTGGCAGGACCCAGGGCTGGGGGCTGGGTCTGTCACTTGCTGAGTCTTGGTTTCCTTATTTGAAAGATGTGGTTTCTACCAGGAAAACCCAGACAGCTTGAGGAAGGATCCCAGCAGAGGGCAAGTTAACACCCAGCTTTCTCATTTTACCAATGGGGAAACTGAGGCACAGAGCCGGGAGGGACTTATTCAGAGCCAATCCACAGCTCATTCTGCCTGGACATAGCCATGGGGACTGGCCTTGGTGGCACTGGAGTCTCTCTCTCTTTTTTTTTTTGAGATGGAGTCTCGCTCTGTCATCCACGCTGGAGTGCAGCAGCCCGATCGATCTCTGCTCACTGCAACCTCTGCCTCCCAGATTCAAGCAATTCTCCTGCCTCAGCCTCCTGAGTAGCTGGGGTTACAGGCACCCACCGCCACACCGGGCTAATTTTTGTATTTTTAGTAGAGACGGGTTTTACCATGTTGGCCAGGCTGGTCTCTAACTCCTGACCTCAAATGATCCACCCACCTTCGCCTCCCAAAGTGCTGGGATTACACACATGAGCCACCGCGCCCAGCCTGGTGTCTCTTCAGGGAATCAGCTCTGCAACTCCTCTCCAAGATGAGCTCCATTTTCCAGATGGGGAAACAGACCTGGAGCCAACAAGGCAAAGCCCCTGAAGGCTGCAGACATCTAGACCCTTCTGTTCCTCCCTTCCCTGCACTGACTGTGTCCTCCAACACAAACCTGTTGAACTCCTTTCTCTTTCTGGAAGTGCATGGCCACCCCCACTTCCGCCCCACCCTATCTGATCAGTGATCATCCCTGACTAGGCATCGTACCCTTGGGGCTGCCAGGGAGCACAGCGTGTAATTGTCTTGCTTTCTGTCAGCTGCAATGCAATTCCGGGGCAGGGGGATGAGCTGTTGACAGATCTCATCAAATCCGACTCATCTCCCTGCCGGATAGAACTAGATATCTGAGGTATAAATAGTTGAAAGGGACCTTCTAATTACAGTCTGTGTTAGGAATAGTAATTAGAGGCCCTGGGACCAGAATCAAACAACGTTTGACTTTCCTGTGCATTGGAGCTGGCTTCTCATGGGGCTTCCCCTCACCTTACCCCAAGGAGGGGAGTGGGGAGAAGCTTGCAGGGAGGGGCAGAAGGAGGTAAAGGAGAAAGAGATCCAGGCTGGAGGTCCGATCACCTTGCCCTGTGACCTTAAATCAGCCGTATAAACTCGTGAGCTTGGGTTTTCTCTTTTTCTTTTCTTTTTCTTTTTTTTTGAGAAAGGTCTCACTCTATTGCCCAGGCTGGGGTGCAGCATTGCAATCATAGCTTGCTGCAGCCTCAACATCCTGGGCTCAAGAAATCCTTCCATCTCAGCCTCCTGGTAGCTAGGACTACAGGTGCACACCACCAGACCCCGGTAATTTTTTGTTTTTATAAAAACAGTGTCTCCCTATTTTGCCCAGACTGGAGTGTAGTGTTGCAATCACAGCTCACTGCAGCCTCAACATCCTGGTTTCAAGCAATCCTCCCATCTCAGCCTCCTGGTAGCTAGGACTACAGGTGCACACCATCACACCCAGCTAATTTTTTTTTATAGAGACAAGGTCTCGCTATGTTTCCTGGGCTATTCTTGAACTCCTGTCTTCAGGCGACCCTCCTGCCTCCCTAAGTGCTGGAAGTGTAATCCCAGCACTTTCCAGAGTGCTGGGATTACAGGCCTGAGCCACCGCCCCTGACTGTAAGCTTTGGATTTCTGGCCAGGAGAGGAGGGAAACCAGGGAAGGCAACCAGGAGGTGGTCATGGAGTGGGCAATAACAAGGAGGTGGGCTGGACAGCGGGACCCTCCTTCCCCAGCATTCACAGTCTGAGAGGCAGTTGATGGGGGACTCCTCCAGGGTGGATGGGGCCCAGGGAACTATCCTCCAGAGATTCTTCCGGCTTCCAGAATCCCAGGCTGTCAGATATTGGCTGATGACAAGGATGTTTTCTCACCGGGTACATGAAAGAATAAGCTCCTGTTAAGCGCTTACGGCCAGGCACTGATTTTGGTTCTTTTTGTTTTGCTTTGTTGTTTTTCGTTTGTTTTTGAGGCTGAGTCTAGCTAGCTCTGTCACCCAGGCTGGAGTGCAGAGGCACGATCTTGGCTCACTGCAACTTCTGCATCTCGGATTCACGTGATTCTCCTGCCTCAGCCTCCCTAATAGCTGGGATTACAGGTGTGTGCCACCCTGCCTGGCTAATTTTTATATTTTTAGGAGATACGGGGTTTCGCCATGTTGGCCAGGTTGGTCTTGAACTCCTGACGTTGTGATCCACCTGCATCAGCCCCGCAAAGTGCTGGGATTAGAGACTTGAGCCACCATGCCTGGCCTCGTTGCTTTTTTTTTTTTTTTTGATATATAATTCACATTGGCTGGGCACAGCGACTCATGCCTGTAATCCCAGCACTTTGGGAGGCCGAGGTGGGCAGATGACCTGAGGTCAGTAGCTCGAGACCAGTCTGGCCATCATGGTGAAATTCCATCTCTACTAAAAATACAAAAATTAACCAGGCGTGGTGGTGAGCTCCTGTAATCCCAGCTACTCCGGGGGCTGAGGCAGGAAAATCACCCGAACCCAGGAAGCGGAGGTTGCAGTGAGCTGCAATTGTGCCACTGCACTCCAGCCTGGGCAAGAGAGCCAGGCTCCTTTTCAAAGAAAACCCAAAAAACATAATTCACAGATCCCACCATTCACCCATTCACAGTGTAAAATTCAGGGTTTTCAGTGTGTCCATGAGGTTGTGCAACCATCACTGCTATCTAATTCCTGAACATTTTCCACACCCCTCAAGGAAACCTCAAATCCAATTAGTTGTCACTCTCCATCTCTCCAAATCCCCTGCTCCTGGTAACCACAAATCATTTCCTGTCTCTGTGGATGAGCCTGTCCTGGACATTCATAGGGATGGGATCACACACTGTGTGGCCTTCTGTGTCTGGCATCTTTCACTGAGCTTGATGTCCTCAAGATACATCCACACTGGGGCTTGTGTTTTTTTCTTTTGAGATGGAGTTTTCCTCTTGTTGCCCAGGCTGGAGTGCAATGGCACGATCTCGGCTTACTGCAACCTCTGCCTTCCAGGTTCAAATGAACCTGCCTCAGCCTCCCAAGCNGCCAGGTTGGTCTTGAACTCCTGACGTTGTGATCCACCTGCATCAGCCCCGCAAAGTGCTGGGATTAGAGACTTGAGCCACCATGCCTGGCCTCGTTGCTTTTTTTTTTTTTTTTGATATATAATTCACATTGGCTGGGCACAGCGACTCATGCCTGTAATCCCAGCACTTTGGGAGGCCGAGGTGGGCAGATGACCTGAGGTCAGTAGCTCGAGACCAGTCTGGCCATCATGGTGAAATTCCATCTCTACTAAAAATACAAAAATTAACCAGGCGTGGTGGTGAGCTCCTGTAATCCCAGCTACTCCGGGGGCTGAGGCAGGAAAATCACCCGAACCCAGGAAGCGGAGGTTGCAGTGAGCTGCAATTGTGCCACTGCACTCCAGCCTGGGCAAGAGAGCCAGGCTCCTTTTCAAAGAAAACCCAAAAAACATAATTCACAGATCCCACCATTCACCCATTCACAGTGTAAAATTCAGGGTTTTCAGTGTGTCCATGAGGTTGTGCAACCATCACTGCTATCTAATTCCTGAACATTTTCCACACCCCTCAAGGAAACCTCAAATCCAATTAGTTGTCACTCTCCATCTCTCCAAATCCCCTGCTCCTGGTAACCACAAATCATTTCCTGTCTCTGTGGATGAGCCTGTCCTGGACATTCATAGGGATGGGATCACACACTGTGTGGCCTTCTGTGTCTGGCATCTTTCACTGAGCTTGATGTCCTCAAGATACATCCACACTGGGGCTTGTGTTTTTTTCTTTTGAGATGGAGTTTTCCTCTTGTTGCCCAGGCTGGAGTGCAATGGCACGATCTCGGCTTACTGCAACCTCTGCCTTCCAGGTTCAAATGAACCTGCCTCAGCCTCCCAAGCAGCTGGGATTATAATCGCCCGCCACCACACTCTGCTAATTTTTTGTATTTTTAGTGTAGATGGGGTTTCACCATGTTGGCCAAGCTAGTCTTGAACTCCTGACCTCATGATTCACTCACCTTGGCCTCCCAAAGTGCTAGGATTACAGGTGTGAGGCACTGTGCCTGGCAATTTTTGTAGTTTTTGTAGAGTCAGGGTTTCTCCATGTTGCCCAAGCTGGTTTCCTGCTCCTGGGCTTAAGCAATCCTCCTGCCTCGGCTTCCCAAAGGGCTGGGATTACAGGCATGAGCCACTGTGCCCCGCCAGCTCTGCCTTCCTTAACTCACAGTCTGATGGCAGAGACATGGCCTCACCCACAGAAGCCCCCAGTCTGATGGAGGAGTTGTGGCTCTGGCTTCAGGGGCTTCCATTTGATGGGAGAGATATGCTCCTACCTTGAGGAGTTCCCAGTCTGATGAAGGAGACACAAACCTATCTTCAAGAGTCTCCAGTCTGATGGGGGAGGCAAGGTTCAACCTTCAAAGGCCCCCTGTCTAATGGAGGAGACATAACCTTGACTTCAAGGGTCCCAGAAGAATGGAAGGCATAGGCCTGCCTTCAAGGGTTCCCAGTCTGATGAGGGAGGCGTAGACCAAACTTCATGGATCCACAGTCTGATGGGGAAGCATGTTCTAAATTTCAAGGCCCCCGGTCCAACACAGGAGGCATGGCCCTAACTTACAAGGTCCCAGTCTGCTGGAGGAGACATGAGCCTTCCTTTTAAGGGCCCCTGTCTGATGGGGGAGGCACAATCCAACCCTTCAAGGACTCCAGACTGACACGCAGGCACAGCCCAGCTCTTGGAGTTGCAGCGGAGCCTGGTGACCAAAGGTGTATCCTCGGAGCCTTGAGATTCAAACCCAGGCCCTGTCCTTCCCTCACCCTGGAGGTCAGGGAGCCTCCGTTATCTGTAGATGGGGCAGCAACAGGGCGTGTGCCCGGTGGGTGTTTGTGGACCTAGTGGGTGTCACCCCATTACCAGATAAAGAAACAAGCTCAGGGAATCCCACCTTCACGTTGGAACTGACAAAAGCTGGGGAAATGGTGTGGCCCCTCTTCTGTAAGCCCAGGCTGGGGCAAGCAGCCGGCTCCAGCAGGAGGTGCCCCCATCGCCCCTCCTCCCCATCCCTCTGATGTGCTCAGGCAGCCAGGCAGCCCTGGAGGAGTTGGTGGAGGAGAGCTGGGACCAGGGCTGACGGCTCCCAAGACAGGATGACAGACACGGGCTGGTGGGGAACAGGTACTGTCAGCAGGATGGGGCAAGGGCAGGCTTCAGAGGATGAGGGAAGGCGGCCCTGGGAGGTGGGGCAGGGAGGGGTCCCTCTGCTGATCAGCAGGGACAGAGCCTGATGCATGGCTGTGCCCGCTCCTCTACTCCCTCAGCCCTGGGAACCCCAACAAGGGAACTGGGGACCCAGAGCAGAACTGCTGATCAAACACAGGGTGAGAAAACAAAGCTTCCCGGGGGGAAAAAAAGAAAGAAAATTCCAGTCGCATATGAAAGAGTGGCTGTGTGTGTGTGTGGTGGGGGGAGGAGGTGGAACCTGGGGTTCCCTGAGCCTGGTTCCTCATTAGGGAATGGGGTGATGACCACTCAGCTCATTTGTGAGCACCTACAACATACCAGGTGGCTTTGGGGTGCTGGGATGCAGGCACTAATCTTTTTGAGATGGAGTCTTACTCTGTCACCCAAGCTGGATGGGATGCAGTGGTGCAATCTTGGCTCACTGCAACCTCCGCCTCCCAGGCTCAAGCAATTCTCCTGCCTCAGCCTCCTGAGTAGCTGGGATTACAGGCGCCCACTACCACGCTCAGGTAATTTTTGTCTTTTTAGTAGAGACGGGGTTTCACCATGTTGGCCAGGCTGGTCTTGAACTCCTGACCTCAGGTGATACACCTGCCTCAGCCTCCCAAAATGCTGGGATTACAGGCATGAGCCACCGCACCCGGCCCAAATACACTTCTATTGTGTATAATATACCCATTCTGTGGTGTTCTGTGAAAGCAGCACAAATGGACAAAGACACAAGCTGCTGGCAAGGTCTTTGTAGGTAAGAAACTGAGTTGTCTTCTGGCCAGTAGCTGTGAGGGACTGAATTCTGTCAAAAACCATAAAGGTTTGGAAGCAAGTCCTTCCCCAGTTGAGCCTTCAGACACCCCAGCCTGAGTCTCAGCCTCAGTCTCTCAAGTAGCACACGCCACCACACCCAGCTAATTTTTTTTGTTTTGTTTTGTTTTGTTTTTGAGCCAGAGTCTCGCTGTGTCACCCAGGCTGGAGCGCAATGGCGTGATCTTGGCTCACTGCAACCTCTGACTTCCAGGTTCAAGCGATTCTCTTGCCTCAGCCTCCCGAGTAGCTGGGATTACAAGTGACTGCCACAACACCTGGCTGATTTTTTGTATTTTTAGTAGAGACAGGGTTTCTCCACGTTGGCCAGGCTGGTCTCGAACCCCTGACCTTAGGTGACCCAGCTGCCTTTTCCTCCCAAAGTGCTGGGATTACATGTGTGAGCCCAGCAGATTTTTGTATTTTTTGTAGAGACAGGGTTTTGCCATGTTGGCCAGGCTGGTCTGTAACTAATGATCTCAAGTGATCTGCCCACCTTGACATCCAAAAGTGCTGGGATTACAGCCATAAGCCATCGCACCCGGCCTGGCCTCTGTCTTGATAGCATTCTTGCTGGATCTTAAAGCAGAAGACCTGATGATACCACACTGAGCACTGTTGTTTTTAAGTTACTCAATTTTGGTATAATTTGTTATGCAGCACCAGAAAACAGAGGGAGAGATGGGCAATAAACACCCCCCAAGGCATCCCCTCTGCACCCCCTTAGAACTCACTTACCTGCTTTATTTTCATTGTCATCATCACCACCTTTGGTATACATTAACTTTATTTGTAAAACTTAATACATAAAAGGTTTTTTTCTTTCTTTCTTTTGGATGACCTGAAGATTCGTGTACATAAAAGTTTTTTGGCTGGTGCAGTGGCTAACTTGCAATCCCAGCACTTTTGGAGGCCGAGGCGGTGAATCACTTGAGGTCAGGAGTTCGAGACTAACCTGGCAACATGACGAAACCCTGTCTCTTATTTTTACAAAGTGCTGGGGTCAGTCACCGGCAAGCCTGGTGGCTCCTGCCTGTGACCCCAGCACTTTGTAAAAATTCAAAAATTAGCTGGGTGTGGTGGTATGTGCCTGTAATCCCAGCTACTCTGGAGGCTGAGGGAGGAGATCACTTGAACCTGGGAGGTGGAGGTTGCAGTGAGCCAAGATCATCGTGCCACTGCACTCCAGCCTGGGTGATAAAGTGAGACTCTGTCATAAAAAAAAAAAAAATTAAAATAAGAGGGAGTGTCAGAAGTGGGAGCTCAACTTTGTTTCTGCCAAGTGCTCAGGGAACATCTGATAACACAGGTTCCTTCCTTCCCTCTGCCAACTCCTTGTGCTCCCCCTTCCGAGGAGGGCCTTCCCAGGCGAGTCCCATCCTTGTTGAGTAGATAGAGCTCAGCCCCTTTGAAGGCAAATTGTAATATCTTTTTTTAAAAAAAATTAATTATTTTTTGAGATGGAATGTCACTCTATTGCCCAGGCTGGAGTGCAGTGGCATGATTTCAGTTCACTGTAACTCCTACCTCCCAGATTCAAGGGATTCTCCTGCCTCAGCCTACCGAGTACTGGGACTGCAGGTGCCCACCATCACACACAACTAATTTTTGTATTTTTAGTAGAGACAGGGTTTCACCATGTTGGCCAGGCTGGTCTTGAACTCTTTACTTCAGGTGATCCACCCACCTTGGCCTCCCAAAGTGCTGGGATTACAGACGTGAGCCATTGTGCCTGGCCTGTAGAATGTTCTAAAAAGAACAATATGAACCTTCTTTGAGTAGGCAGTTCCATTTCTGGCTGTGTGTTCTAAAGAGGTATTTGCCCACATTCATAGCAAAATTATGGGGAATGAAGCCAATGTCCCCAGTAGGGGAAGGCTGAACTCTGGCATAAATAATGGAATGGTATGCTGCGCTTCAAAAGCCTGGACCCCAGCTGGGTGCGGTGGTGGCTCATGCCTGGAATCCCAGCACTTTGGGAGGCCAAGTCAGGAGGATTGTTTGAGGCCAGGAGTTTGAGACCTGCCTGAGCAACATAGTGAGACTCTTTCTCTACCAAAAAAAAAAAAATTAGGCAGGTGTGGTGGCTCTGCCTCTAGTCCCAGCTACTTGGGAGGCTGAGGTGGGAGGATCATTTGAGCCCAGGAGATTGAGGCTGAAGTGAGCTGTGACTGAATCACTGCACTCTAGCCTTGGTGAGAGAGCCAGACTACAACACAAAAAAAAAAAAAAAAAGCCTGATCAGGAGCTGTGGCATGCGTCTATAATGCCAGGACTTTGGGGGTTGAGGCAGGAGGGCTGGTTGAAGACAGGAGGTTGAGTCCAGACTGGGCAACATGGGCAGACTCTGTTTCTCAATGGGTTTGGTTTTTTTGAGGCGGAGTCTTGCTCTGTCGCCCAGGCTGGAGTGCAGTGGCGTGATCTCGGCTCACTGCAATCTCAGCCTTCCGGGTTCAAGCGATTCTCCTGCCTCGGTCTCCTGACTACAGCATGCACCACCACACCCAGCTAGTTTGTTGTATTTTTAGTAGAGACAGGGTTTCACCATGTTGGTCAGGCTTGTCTCGAACTTCTGACCTCATGATCCACCCGCCTGGACCTCCCAAAGTGCTGGGATTACAGGCATGAGCCACTGCACGGGGCCTCAATTTGCTTTTTTTAAAGAAAGAAAGAAAAAAGAAGAAGAAGAGAAAAGAAAAAAGGCCTAGATCGTAAGCCTGGGCACACTCAGTCGACAACTAAGTCTAAAAATCTGGGTAAGGCCCAGTGGCTCCTGCCTGTGTGAGGCCGAGCACTTTGTGAGGCTGAGGCAGGAGGATCGCTTGAGCCCATGAATTCAAGATCACCCTGAGCAACATGGCGAAACCCAGTCTCTCCTAAATATACAAAATTTAGCCAGGAATGGTGGCACACACTTGAGGTCCCAGATACTGGTGAGGCTGAGGTGGATCCAGGGAGGATCACCTGAGCCTGGGAGTTCAAAGCTGCAGTGAGCAGATAATGTGCTACTGCACTCCAACCTGGGGCAACAGAGTGAGATCCTGTCTTAAAAAAAAAAAAAAAAGCCTCTGTGGGCTGAGTGTGGTGGCTCACACCTGTAATCCCAGCACTTTGAGAGGCCAAGGCAGGTGGATCACGAGGTCAGGAGATTGAGACCATCCTGGCTAACACGGTGAAACCCAGTCTGTACTAAAAATATAAAAATTAGCTGGGCATGGTGGAACACACCTGTAGTCCCAGCTACTTGGGAGGTTGAGGCAGAAGAATCGTTTGAGGCAGAAGGATCGCTTGAATTCAGGAGATGGAGGTTGCAGTTTGCTGAGATAGCGCCACTGCACTCCAGCCTGGCTGACAGAGCGAGACTCCGTCTCAAAGAAAAAAAAAAGAAAGCCTCCATGGAATAACCCTTGAATTATGCTAACAGAGGCCTTGTCCTGGGGCCTCCTCATCAGACTCCAGGAGAGAGAAGGGGCCCAGGTTGGTTGGCAGGTTTCCTTTCATTGGTTCCAGACAGTTAGTGGAAAGAAGAGATGAGGCCATTTAGAGGCCAGTGGGCTCGCCCCAAGCCCCAAATGCCGCCACCCTGAGGTAGTATTGGAAGCTGAAACCCCAGGAATGTCGCAGACCTAAGCACAGTGACAGATCGGGGCAGGAGGAGCAGGGGTCCCTGAAAATACAGCACATATACACCATGAAATACAATGCAGCTGTAAAAAAGAATGAGTTCATGTCTTTTGCAGGGACATGGATGAAGCTGGAAACCATTATTCTCAGCAAACTAACACAGGAACAGAAAACCAAACACTGCATGTTCTCATTTGTAAGTGGGAGTTGCACAATGAGAACACATGGCCACAGGGAGGGGAACATCTCATACCGAGGCCTGTCAGGGGTAGGGGAAAAGGGAGGGAGAGCATTAGGATAAACACCTAAAGCATGCGGGGTTTAAAACCTAGATGACAGGTGGACACCTGCAGCAAACCACCATGGCACATGTATACTTGTGTAAAAATCCTGCATGTTCTGCACATGTACCCCAAAACTTAAAGTAAAATTAAAAAAATATTTTAAAAAAGATCAGCCTGGGCAACATGGCAAAACCCTGTCTCTACGATGTACACAAAATAATAATAATAATAATAATGATGAACTGGGAGTGGTAGCACACACCTGTACTTCTACCTATGTGGAAGGATCACATGAGCCCAGGTGGTCAAGGCTGCAGTGAGCCATGACCATGCCACTGCGCCCCAGCCTGGAGAAAAGAGTAAGACCCCATCTTGAGGGAAAAAAAAAAAGAGGAAGAGGAAGGTAGGAGAGTCAGGAGAGAGATTTGAAGATGCTACACTATTGCCCACAGCTACTGAAGTTGGAAGAGGGGCTGTGAGCTAAGGAATGCAGGCAGCCTCTATAGAAGTTGGACAAAGCAAGGAAACAGCTTCTCCCCCAGCATCTCCAAAGGAATGTAGCCCTGACAATACCCTGATTTTATCCTAGTAAGATGCATTTCAAACCCAGACCTCCAGAACTTAAAGATAATAAACTTGTGTTATATTAAGTGGCTAAGTGAGTGATAATCGGCTACAGGAACCACAGAAAACTAATATAAAAACTAAGAGGCACAGTCGTTTCCCATTATCCACAGTGTGGCTTTCACAGTTTCAGTTCCCTGTGTACATCCCAAAAATATCAGATGGAAAATTCCAGAAATAAAACATTCAGTTTTCATTTGCATGCCATTCCAAGGAGCGTGATGAAATGTTACACCATCTCAACTTCCCCACCTGGGGCCATCAATCTCCCTTTGTGTAGCCTATCCTCACTGTCTACACTACCAGTTCTGTCCGGCACTCAGTAGCTGGCTCAGCTATCAGACTATGGCAGTATGTGCATGGGGCAGCAGCGGTGGCATCCCTGGACACTGGCCCCAGTAGCATGGAACCCAGGACCAGATACAGCCGCAGTCAGCCCACACGTGTGGGAGGGCAGGAGGCGCTCAGTCACAACTCTGTGGCTGCACAGTGGCCAGCACCCACACACATGTGCTCTGGGCCAGAGCCAAGGAAAAGTGGACCGTAGGGTGGGATGGCGGGATGGCAGTACACTCCGAGATCCTCATGCCCTCGGGGAGCAGCCCTGCCAGAATCTGTCATGGGCTCAGCCACAGCTGCCACCTGGAAATGGCACAAGTCAGTATCAGTGGCAACCCCTAGCCCTGTTCTCCCCCACAAGCAGCAGGAATCCCAGGGCCAGATGTCACCATGGCGCCTAATTTAGGTGGTCGGCGGCGCAGCTGCAAGGGGGCAGAAACTGGCCCTCAGCCTCATCCCAGGGGCTGCAGTGGGCCCAGAGCCCGCAACCCCATGCTCTGGGCTTGGGCAAAGGAAGCACGGACCTTAGGGTGGGGGGAGGTGCCTTGGGCGACTCCCAGGCTGTCTGAGACCAGCCCTGAGGCCTCCCGTGCATTCTGCTTCACCTGCCATTTATAGATGGCATGTGGCAGCAGTGGTGGCAACCCCAGATCCTGCCTGCCTCCACCAGCAACATGGACCCGAGGGCCAGACCCTGCTGCGGTGCCTAAATCAGGCCTCGAAGCAGGAGGAGGACTGGAACTGGCGCCCAGCCCCATGCCAGTGGCTGCAGGGTACCCTGCGCCCACAACCAGCGCCCTGGACCAGGGCCAAAAAGGAAGACAAGGAGGAGGGGAACTGGCGCTCAGCCCCACCCCCAAGGCTGCACAGCACCCAGCACCCAGACCCTGCACTCTGGGCGGGGGCAAGGAAGATGGACCCTAGGCGGTACACTGCGCAATTCTCGGGCCATCTAGGGCCAGCCTCTGCCTTGGGCTCAGCTGCAGCTGCCACCTGCACACGGCTATGCAGCAGCCACAGGGACAACCACTGACGCTGCCCGCCTGCTCTACTGCAGTAAGGATCCCAGGGCCAGAAGCCTCCACAGCTCCTCACACAGGCAGTTGGCCCTGGTGCAGCAGGAAAGCAGGAACCGGCCAGTTGGCCTCGAGGATCGAGCGGCTGCACAGCACCCAGCGACCACCACCCGTCGCTCTGTCCATAGGCCAAGGAAGAGGGGCCCTAGGCTGGGAGGGCAGTCTGCTGGACGGCCCTCGGGTCTTCTGGGACTAGCCCTGCCAGCCGACGCCATGGGCTCAGCCGCCCCTTGCGGATGGTGCACGTCAGCAGCGGTGGCAATCCTGGACATGCATGCAGTGGCCAGCAGCACAGAACCAGGGGCCAGATGCCACTGTGGCCCTAACTGAGGCAGTGAAGCCCCAGCTGCAGGAGGGCAGGAAGTGGCGCTCAGCCCCATTCCAGTGGCCGCACAGTGTAGAGACCCACAGCCCAGCACTCAGGGAGCCACCAAAAAGGCACGGATCCTAGGGTGGGAGGGGAGTATTCTACGACCCTCAGGCCTCACTCAGGTCTGGAACCTGCACTGCCACCCTCTGCCACGGGCTCAACTGCAGCTGCCACCTGCACATGGCGCGGCAGAAGTGGTGGCAACCCCAGCTCTGCCTGCCATAACCAGCAGCAGTAGGGGACCGAGGGCCCGAGGCCGCCTCAGAGGCTGCCACCTGGCCACCTCTGCACCCTGTCCCTGCCCTGGTGGCAGCCAGCCATGCTCCTACCTCTCCGGTGCTCTGCAGTCTCTGTCCCTGCCACCCACCGCAGCGAGGCGAGCCGTGGTGCCACAGGCTCCAGCCTCCAGCATGCGGCAGATGGCTCTTTCTTCTCCTGGCATGGAGCAGCTGGGCGGGCAAAGCCAGAAAAGCCTAGAACAGAACACAGAGAGTGGTAGTGTTAGACCCCCACCTTGTCATGCTGACCACTGGGTGGCATGGGCCAGTTTCAGTGAAGGCACTCACACCCACCCTCCAAAGTCCACAGCATGTCTTTTTGGCCCGAACTGGCTAGGGAGTGGAGACTGGAGACACCATGGTGCCTGGGCTTCCCACTCCATAGAAACCACTGGGACCACCCAGGCTGTGCTCGGGAAAGAGAAGCAGCAGAAACTCAGCCCCGGCCAGCCCTCCCCACCAATGTGCTGGTTCCCATTCCTGAGACCTCCACCCACAGGGCCCTGTCACCCCATGGTGTCTGCTACTGCATGCCTGGGCATCCTTGGCAGTCTCTGCAACACAGAATGTGAGGGCTCAGGCCTGGGAACCATGATGGGTCTGGGGGCCCTGCTGTGATCAGGATTTTCACAGAAACATGTGCCCACCACACAGGAGGAGGTGGCCCTTTAGAGTTTAGAGTCCAGGGAGAGGAGGACCACTCCTCTCTCAGAGACCACCACTGTCACTGAAACCTTCAATGCCTGCCACCGGCAGTGCAGCTTCTGACAGAGCCCCTAACCTGCTGCCACTGGCAGTGTAGCCCCAGGATAGTGCCCACACCCCATTCCCCACCACCGGCAGGGTAGAACGTGATGGCAGCCCCTAACCTGCCCCTGCCTTAGACACTGCAGCACTCAATGGCACCCACAAACCAACCCCCTGCCATGGGCAGCACAGCCCGGGATAGCACCCTAACAGGCTCCCTGGGGTGGGCAGTGTAGCCCCAGATAGCATCCCCAAGCAGACCCCCGCCACAGGCAGTGGTGCCCCCATATGGCACCCAAACCAACCCCCAACTGCAGGCACTGCAACCCTGAATAATGAGTGCCCTAACTCACTCCCCGTCGGGAACAGTGCGGCCCTGGATAGCACCTCCAACCAACTCCCTGCCTTGGGCAGTGCAGCCATGGAGAGCACTCCAAACTCCCTCTCCACCTTGGGAAGCACCACCATGGCTAGCTCGGGTAGCCCGATAGCGCACCCAACCCGCCCCTGCCACAAGCCATGCAGCCCGGAATAGCACACTCACCCTGTGGGGACTGTCCCTGCCAACCATGTGACCAGATCCTTTGAGGCCCCATGTGTTCCCTGCCAGCACCTGGGCCTGGAGCCACAGATGTGCTGTGTGACCCAGGCCAGCCCTTGCCTTCGGGGTCCCCCTCCGTGAGAGTGGCCCTGGCCACTTTTGGTTGTAGCGGTCACCAGACTGCGAGGACCCTGGTTACAGCAGCGGGCAGCTTGTGGATCCTGCACTTTCGAACTTATGTTCATCTTCCCTGATTCTTCTCCCACCTCCCACCCTGGGCCTAAGGTCCCCTTTGCTGGTTCCTGACCACAGAGTCCCACCAGAGGGGCAGGCAGCAGCCCTGGGTGCCCCTGACACACCAACCTCACACTCATTAGTGGGCTGGGAGGCTCGTCCTGGAGGCTGCTCTGGAGAGTGAGTCGGGACACCAGACGTGAACACAGGGGTGATATCAAGGCTGAGCCACGTGCTGGTGGGGCCCCAGTCCATCCCAGAACAAGCAGGAAGGGAAGGGTCTGGGGAAGATGCCATCTCTTCCCCACCAGGAGATCCGGGAAGGAGCTGTCCCGCCTCTGACCCAGGGCCAGTACAGGACAGCCCCACATTCTCAGGCTACCATGGGGCAGGGAGGCTGCTGGGATCCATCACTCCTCCAGCCTGAGGGGAGCCTACCACCCCCTCAGTCCGTGAGGCCCCTGCAGACCCAGCCCCTGCAGCAGCACAGAAGTCACCTTAGTGAGAATGGGGAATGCAGTCAGCCGGAGCCCAGGCGGGGTCTCCATAGGGTTTACTGTCCTTCAAAGGCTCTGGGTCATGATCCAGTTTGGAAACCAAACAAAGTGGGGGGACAGGGAGAAGAGGGGGTCCTTCATGTCCCTGTCAGCCTCCTCCAGGCCCAGCCCTTCTGGAAGTCGCCCTCAGGAGGAGTGGACGCGGAGCCCTTTCCTGTACCCTAGCATGGCATATGCAGAAGCCAACACCTCTGCAGGGAAAGCAGGTGTATTGGGAACCTCTCCGTGGAAGTCATGAACACATGGGGGCTGTAATCACCCACGCGGGACAGGTTTGTTCTGTAGGTGTCCAGTTTTATTTGAGTAGAACCCACTGTCTCCCCGAGGAGAGGTGTGAGAAGCCTGGTCTGGTTCAGCAGGACCTCAGTTCCTGCGGCTGTGGATGGGGCCACCCGAGGTGCTTGCCACCTATGGCCTGTGGTGGTGGTGACCAGCTGGGGACACAGGCTTCTTGGGACGTGGATCCAATTGCTGTCTCTGCTGCCCAAGTCCAGAGATCACCGTGGTTGGAGCCGGTGGCCGCTGCTGGTGTGGAGGGGAGCTGTGGGGGCCAGGGCATGCTGTCGAGCCACACGGAAGTCCAGCCAGGCTGGAGGCACGTGGGGGTGGAGAGAAGGCCGCGGGCCCACGGGGCTGTGGTGAAGGAGGAACAAGCGCATGTGGCCTGGGTGCAGGGCGTTTTAGGGGAGGCAAGGGCTCTGGTGGCCTGGTGGCACTCAGGGTTGAGTGTGATCCCAAAGGCTCTGAGGAGGTCGTCGGGCCTGGTGACAGGGTGGAGGCCAGAGGAGCCGGGGAAGCTGGTGGGGACAAGCTGGCAGGAGGTGGGTCTTGCATACATTTCCCATGCAGCTGGGGGCCTGAGCAGGCACTGGTTTGCACACGTCACCCAGAGGGTCTCCACCTAAGGGCACATGGGAGCCGCCCTCACCCGAGAGCTTCCTTAGGTGGCTGCAGGAGACAGCAGGCACAAGCTGCAGCCAGGGGCAGGGGGTCCAGAGGTCGGGAGGGCTGGCACCTGGGGCCCATGGCCCTCCACCTCCCCCATGGCTGACTTCACAAAGCTCTGCCTACAGTTTACCACCACTTCTTTATCCTCCTGTGTCACTTTTTCAGTCTCCTGGATTGTGATCTTCTCCCTTTGTTGTCCGTGAACCCTTCCAGGGATAGGTGGGGACATCTCTCTCTCCCCCACCTCCATTGCTAGAGAGGGACCAGTGGCAGCTGCTGGGGTTTCCCTGACCGTTTTGGTTGTCGGGAACTGTGGCTGGCAGCTCTGGGTGGTGAAGAGCTGCTTGCTATGAGAGGTGCAGGATCCTTGCACTGGGTCTCCTTCCCCGAATCTGTAAGCCTGAGGAGCTGGGCAGGTGGCCTTTCCCCTGCACCTGAGAGGCCGCCTTGTCTGGCCAACAGGAGCAGCGGGGAACTGGGCCAGGGAGCACTGCTGGAGCTGGGCCAGGGAGCACTGCTGGAGCTGGGCCGGGGAGCACTGCTGGAGCTGGGCCAGGGAGCACTGCTGGAGCTGGGCCAGGGAGCACTGCTGGAGCTGGGCCAGGCTTTCCACCGGGAGGGACGCCTCCTGCAGGGCTGTGTGCAGGGCTGTGTGCGCGGTGCACTCCATGGCCCTGGGAGTGGAAACTCATTGCAGGTACCTGGGCCTTGTCAGTCCTGTTCGATTCTGTCAGGCTCCTGCTACGGACATTTTCCTTTAAGGTCCTGGGACTGCAGTTGAGGGAAGCGAGGTTTCCCTGAGTTTCCAGGGGCCTCGAGGTGGATGCTGCTCCCGAATTCCTACAGGGGCCTCGTTTCTTCTTCTTCTGCCCCTGGGTCTCTACTGGATCGTCCACCTCCATGGGTTCTTCCGGCCCTTCTTCTGCCCTCACCCCCGTCTTCAGGATCGGGGCCGGCACCTGCAGCGAAGGCAGTCGCAGGGGAAACTTCAGTCTTAGAGGAGGGATCCTCACCGTGCTTTTGCCTGCGAAGTGGTGTGGAGACAGCACGGGTTTCTCCCTTGAGGGGGGCCTCCAGACCAGAGGAGGCAGGTCCCGCAGTTGGGCGCTCGAGTTCGGGATATTCCAGCTGACTGGAAAACAAGGCCCGAGACGTCGCTGACGGTTCCAGAAGAATCGGGAAGCGTGTAGGGCTCCCGGGGCCGGCACACACGCAGGAGCTGCGGGGTGAACCCGGCGAGCCGAAGAGTCCGCATGGACAAGAGGACACCTCTGCGGTTGCCACCGCTGCCGGCGCCTGCGGTGGAACCAGGAGAGAATTCTACTAAGAAAATTTCCCATATTTCCTAAGTTGTGCGCGGACAGAAATCACAGCCAGATATGGAGAGGGTACTCCTGAGTCACCCACTAGTCTGTGGCCGGGCGGGGCACTGGGCAGCTGGGCTCTTATGACATCTCAGTGGGCCTGCTGACAGAGCAGGGTGTGGGACAGTGCACAGGAGCCCAGCAAGGGCACCTACAAGTGGAGTCAAAGGGCACAGGGCGAGGCTCCCCACCCGTCCAGCTGGACTCTCTAGCCCCAGGGACGTCCTGCTCCTGGAGGCAGGTGTGTGGCCCTGGATGGGCCCCGCTGTGGGGCTGTGGGGGCATGCGGGGCTGATCTGCCAGAGCCCTTCCCACCTGGTGTCTGGCACCCAGTGGCCATGTCTTGTCTGGCCTCGTCCCCTGGGTTACAGGGTCAGATCCTGCTGGAAGCAGAGCTCAGGACTAGCCAGATCCTGCCAGGCTCCCCTAGGGCCCCAGCGCCTCTGTGGCGCCTGGAGCCAGGCCCGCCTTCTCCGTTGTGGTCCTGGCCTCCCCGGGCAGATTTCAGGGGAGGATGTGTGCCCCGTCTTGACTGACTGCCGCCCCTTACCTCTTCCCTTCCTGGCGGGCAGGGTCTCCACTTCTATTTACAAATTTGCCTGAGAACTTTCCTCAGGTCATTTGGGTGATCGTGACCCAGCCAGGCTTTGAACCCAGGCCGTGCGATTCCACAGCTGGCAGTCTGGCCTGTGTGCCTCCTCATCGTGGATACAGCATGTATTCTTAATTTTCCAGCAGTCCTAGGGTGCTTAGCACCGTGTCATATCTGTAATAAGCACATGCACACATAGAAGGAGGTCTTCAACACATAAGTTGACCATGGCCCACTCTGGGCTCCAGTCCTCTTCAGAGATGTAGGGCAGGGATCACCAGCTGTCGGCACAGCACCATCCCACACTGCTCTTCTAGTAGAGCCTTTCAGCCCAGATGTTCTTTCTCGTCTGGTGGGAAGAATCTAAGTATGGCTGTGGATGGGGCTGCCCGAGGTGCTTGCCACCCATGGCTTGTGGTGGTGGTGACCAGCTGAGGACGCAGACTCCTTGGGAGGTGGGATCCAATTGCTGTCTCTGCTGCTCCTGCTTTTGACAGGACAGTCATGGCCCTTGGGGGTGGCTTTGGGGCTGCAGGTCAGAACGTGCATCTCTCTGCTGTGTTCTTGGTGGCAGTAACCCCTGTGGCAGCAGGAATGCACATTGTCCTGGGAATGGAGGTCGCCTTTGTGGCGATTGACTTCTGAGGGACCACGTCCCTGCCGAAGCCCCAGTTTGTCCGCCAGGATTTGTCCCACAACTCTGATGATGGCCCAGGCCTCATCAGCCATGCTGTCCATGAACAACCTTGCTGGGCCAGACTTGCGGCTCTGAACACCAGCTGCCCCAGGCCTGCCTTTCTGCAGGACGTCTTCCTGCCCTGCGCCTCTTTTCCTGGGGGGTAGACCCTGTAGAGGGTGGGTGATCTGTCTCCGGAAGTTGCTTTCTGGTGGTGCCTGTCCCTTCTCCAGCTGAGGGTGGACGTATTTCCTTTCCTGTCTGTCTCCTATTTCCCTGGCATGGGCAGGGTGGCTCCTCCCACTGGCTTCTGGGGTCCTGGGTCTCTTGGTCCCGTGTCCTGGCTCCCCTGGTCTGGGCCTCGTGTGGGCCTTGCCGTTGTCTGCAGAGCCCAGCGCCTTCGGACTCTTCTGTGGGGCCTTCACTTTTGGGCTCCCAGGCTCCTGCTGCCCCGGGTCTTTCCCTCCCTTCCATAGGAGGTCACGTGGCCCCTGGGAAGCTGTGGTATTCTTACTAGACACACTCTGGGAGGTGAACAGAGGGACCTGAGCTCCCAGCCACCCCGGGTCTACCAGATCCCTCCTTCCCACTCCAGCAGCTCACCCTGTCAGAGATAGGCCTGGGTCCATTTTCTATCTGTCCCCTGGAACACAGATGTTACTCGGTTTTGTGGAGATCTCTGTGCCAGTCCCTCCATTTCCTGGTTCTTTGAGATCTAGACTCTCCCCAGATTTGCTATGATTTCTCAGGTCTCTGGCACTCAGCATCTCCTCTGTTTGCAGTTGTAACTTTCCCCCTTAATATGTTCTTGCCCTGCATCAACTCAGACATAGAACTTACATTTTTTATATTTACTCATCACTGTGCATTTTGATTACAATTTTCATAATTTTTTAAAAGCTCAGTGTTTATTTTTGCCAGCACATAGTAGGTGTGTGTGTTAATGGGGTACATGAGATACTTCAATACAGGCATGCCATGTGTAATAATCACAGCATGGTAAATGGGGTGTTCATCACCTCAAGCCTTTTTCCTTTGTGTTACAAACCATCCAATTATACTGTTTATTTTTTAATGTACAGTTAAATTATTATTGACTGCAGGCATTCTGTTGCTGTCAAGTACTACCAATACTGGCTTTATTCATTCTTTCTATTTACCTTTTGTACCCATTGACCATCCCCACCTCTCCCCCCGCACCTGCCTTCCCAGCCTCTAGTAACCATCCTTCTACTCTGCATCTCCATGAGTTTAATTTTTAGCCCCCACAAATAAGAGAAAACGTGACGTTTTCTTGTTTTTCTTTGCCTCATTTCATTTAATAACCTCCAGTTCCACCCATGTTTGTGCAAATGATAGGATATCATTGTTTTTTATGGCTGAAGAGTATGCCATTGTGTATATGCACCACGCTTTCGTTATCCATTCATCTGTTGATGGATACTAACTATCCATCAACAGGTTGCTTCCAAAGCTTGGCTGTTGTGAACAGTGCTGGAAGAAACATGGGAGTGCAGGTATCCATTCAATATACTGATTTCCTTTCTTCTGGGTATGTACCCAGCAGTGGGATTGCTGAATCCTACGGTAGCTCTAGTTTTAGTTTCAGAGAAACTTCCAAACTGTTCTCCATAGAAGTTTTACTGACTTACATTCCCACCAACAGTGTATGAGGATTCCCTTCACATCCTCACCAGCATTTATCACTCCCTCATTGTGGTTTTGATTTGCATTTCTCTAATGATCAGTGATGTTGAGCTTTTTTCCATATGTTTGTTGGCTGCATGTATGTCTTCTTTTGAGAAGTGTTTGTTCATGTCTTTTGCCCACTTTTTAATGGGGCTGTTTTCTTCTTGTAAACTTCCTTAAGTTCCTTTTAGATTCTGGATATTGGACCTTTGTCAGATGGCAGATTGCAAAAATTTTCTCCCATTCTGTAGGTTGTCTGTCACTCTGATGATAGTTCCTTTGGCTGTGCAGAGCTCTTTACTTAATTAGATCCCATTTGTCAATTTTTGCTTTGTTACAATTTCTTTTGGCAATTTAAACATAAAACATTTGCCCATGCCTATGTCCTGAATGGTATTGCCTAGATTTTCTTCTAGGGTTTTTATAGTTCTGGCTTTTACATTTAAGACTTTAATTTATCTTGAGTTAATTTTCGTATAAGATGTAAGGAAAAGATCCAGTTTCAATTTTCTGTGTATAGCTAGCCAGTTTTCACAACACCATTTATTAAAGAGGAAATCTTTTTCCCGTTGCTTGTTTTTGTCAGGTTTATTGAAGAACAGACGGTTATAGATGTGCAGTTTCATTTCTGAGTTCTCTATTCTGTTCCATTGATCTGTGTGCCTGTTTTTGTACCAGTACCATGCTGTTTTGGTTACTGTAGCCTTGTAGTATAGTTTGAAGTTAGGTAGCATGATGCCTCCAGCTTTGTATTTTTTGCTTAGAATTGTCCTGGCTATGGGAGCTCTTTTTTGGTTTCATTTGAATTTTTAAATAGCTTTTTGTAATTCTGTGAGAAATGTTAATGGTAATTTAATGGGAATAGCATTGAATCTATACATTGCTTTGGGCAGTATGACCATTTTGACAATATTGATTCTTCCTATTTATGAGCATGGAATTTTTTCCATTGGTTTTTGTCCTTTCTGATTTCCTTGAGCAGTGGTTTGTAATTCTCCTTGAAGAGGCTCTTCATTTCCCTTGTTGCAGTATGGAAATTATGACAGTGAAAGAGATCAGACCTAATTGACTCCATCTTGCATCTAACCTTTAAGCCATCCTTGTTCATTCCTGGGCATAAGCCGAACTAACCTCAGGGAGGAATTTGCAGATCTTGCACTTGATGGATCAGCTGGCGCCACCTAGACCAGTAATCTGGCTCAATCAGTTCTGAGATCCCACCCAGGAGCAGAAGACAGCAAGAAAATCTCACTTCAACCCCTATGATGCCATCTCCAACTTGATCAATCAGCACTCCCCACTTCCCTTGCCACTACCCGTCAAATTATCTTTAAAACTTAGGCCAGGCACAGTGGCTAACCCCTGTAATAATAGCACTGGGAGGCTAAGGCAGGCAGATAGGCTGGTCTCGAACTCCTGACCCCCTCCTACGCTGGCTTTGAGACCAGCCTAGCCGACATAGTGAAACCCTGACTCTACTAAAAATACAAAAATTAGCCGGGCATGGTGGCACATGTCTGTAATCCCAGCTACTCTTGAGGCTGAGGCAGGAGAATCACTTGAACCTGGGAGGCAGAGGTTGCAGTGAGCCAAGATCACAACATTGCACTCCAGCCCAGGCAGCAGTGCAAGACTCCGTCTCAAAAAAAAAAAAAAAAAACAACCTTAGATTCCCAAATGCTCAGAAAATCTGATTCGAATAATGATGAAACTCCAGTCTTCTGCAAAAATAAAGTAAAAACACAGGTAAATTAATTCTAATAAAGTATATTGTTACAAAGGCTTTTTGAATTTATATATAATAACAGAACAATATTACAAGATAGAACCTTCAAAAACGACTTCATTGCAACGCTCAGTCCCTCAGGAAAAGAGAAAAATATGTGGAAAAATCAAATGCTTTCTTAATGGCACAGAGGTTATTGTTTTCTTCTCTAATTACAACAGCAAAATCTAGATATCTGTGTGTATATACATGCATATGTGTTTTTTAAATTTTATATAGCATGTCATTCTCCATTTTATACAAATTTTATATAGAATGCATTTACAAGACATGTGAATTGGAAAATATTAAGCGTTAGTAAAGAAAATAATGAATAACTCCTACTGGAATAACTTAGAATTATTGTTTTTACATTTATGAACAGCTCTAGAACTTTAATATGGACATAGATATAAGTGCCCACCTCCTTAGAATTCCATTTTGATTGTTCTTTTTGTTGTGTTTTTAAAATTTTTGTTTGTTTTGAGATGGAGTCTCGCTCTGTCGCCAAGGCTGGAGTGCAGTGGCGCAATCTCGGCTCACTGCAACTTCCGCCTCCCGGGTTCAAGCGATTCTCCTGCCTCAGCCTCTTGAGTAGCTGGGATTACAGGCAGCCGCCACCATGCCCAGCTAATTTTTTATGTATTTATTTTTTTAGTAGAGATGGTGTTTCACCATATTGGTAAGGCTGGTGATTTCCCAGTTTGAAAAGTAAAGGTTTCAGCCAGATCAATACATACTTTGTGCTGTCACATTGCCATCTGGTGGCTAAATGTCTTTCTTACATAGTAACCCAAAATAATAACCATTATATTAAAGATCTTTTTAAAAAATCGTGATAACCATTAAAATGGTTAGAAATATACAATTCATAAGCAAAGACACAACACTGTGATATTTACATGTTTATCACACATCAAGTACATTTAAATATTTTGTAATGCATGAATCTTTACATTCCTGAACCATCTATAAATTTCCATTTCCTAAGGTTAAATTCAGACAGGGTTTTAAAAGACTTTTAACTAGCTAATTTAAAAAAATGTGCAATTTCCATTAATCTCCCTGGTGACCAGGTTTCCCAAGACTCAGGGGAGGTCATATGTGTGTTTGTGTTTTAATATGGCTTTTCTGTGTATAAAAGTGATATATGTTCATCTTAGAAAATTTAGCAATGACAGAGTTTGATTTTTCTTCTTCCAAATCCTTGGGGAGGATTTCCGGTATTGATGGCAGTGAGGAAGGAATAATTTCAGGACACTGGCATTCCTCTTCCATAAGACTCCAGCTGGGCAAAGGGAACTGGAGGGCCTCAGGCCTATGGCCCTAGAGTACCCTCCTCCCAAGCCCGTACCTGGCTTTGGATAGTAAATCCCACTGCAGAACGGAAGAGGCTGCTTCCACATCAGCCAATGGGCCCAGACTCCAGAAACCTGGATCTGTGCAGTACTCAGAAAGGAAAGTACCGACCACCCAGACCAGAGCTGGCAAAAAGGTCAAATGGGATTGATTCATTCATTCAACAAATATTCACTGAACTCCAGCCAAATGCCGGGCACCGTGTTCAGGTTATAGATGACAGGTAATCCCTGCCCTCAGCAGGCTGGGGTGGAGAGCTGTCATCACAAGTGACTTCATGACAATCACATCCCATCAGAGATAAAGTGAACACTTCTAACAAACCAAAAAGAACAAGAAAAAGAAAAGTACACTCCCCATTTCTTTGTCCAAAGTGGTAAAACTGAGTGATTTGTGACCTTCCTATTTGTATGTCTGAGTGCCACAAAGCGTGGCAATTACCCCGCACGCCTTTACTCATTCCAAACTAACTGTGCTGAAAACACCACACAGTGGAGATTTTCTCTATGCCTGCTCAGACCTGACTGCTCCATACCCACGGGCGCACTTGTCTTCTCCAAGTTGAAAGAGGTAGCCCCATCCCCAGTATTTTTCTTGGAAGGGCAGGAAGTAAAAACACGTCTGAGTAACACTAAAGAAAATATTGTTTATATACACGATGATGAATTAATCTTTTTTTTTTTTTTGAGACAGAGTCTCACTCTGTCACCCGGGTTGGAGTGCAGTGGCGCAATCGCAGCTCACTGCATCCTTGACCTCTGAGACTCAAGCCATCTTCCCCACTCAGTCTCCCGAGTCACTGGGACTACAGGTGCACCATGCCTGGCTACATTTTTTATTTTTTGTAGAGCCGGGGCTCACTATGTTGCCCAGGCCACATCTTTAGTCTTTTATCCCATCCTCTACCAAGGTCATGTTACTGTAATAGACGTGAAATACCACAGCCTTCTGTGCCTCAATAGGCAGGGCTGCCAGTGCTGTTCGTATGGCTGAGCATTTCAAAGCCACCTTGACAGCTGTTCCACAGGTGACCTCAGGGTCCCTGAGACTGGCTCTTGGAGGTGATCCAGCAGGGTTCTGGTAGCTGAGCTCCTCCAGCAAGTTCACACTGGCCCTGAAAATGACTTCTGGGCTTGGAGTTTTTCTTATTCCACATTTGGGCCCAGTCCCAGGGCGGACTGAGCCAACACACGAAGGGCAGCCTTCTGCACCCACAGCCGACCCTGGGGAGGGGCAAAGGGAACCGCACAGTCCCCATGGGGCAGGGAAGCTGGAACACAGCCACACCCTTTGCGGGCCACACACACTTCTGCTGAGCACAAAATTCCCTCCAGCTGGGCAGACACAGGAAAAGCAAAACGAATCAGTAGAGCACGTGGCACATCAGCAGGGAGTTCCATGGAGGAAAGCGGAGCAGGAGAAAGACAGGACGAGGAACAAAGAGTGTGAGCTGGGGTGCGGGGGCGGTGTTCGACAGAGTGATGGCAAAAGCTGTGGAAAGGCTGACATCGGGATGTGGTTCTGAAGAGACAGAGGATGGTGGGTGGCTGTGTGTGGACACGGCACGTCAGGCCCGCCTCGGCCTCCCAAAGTGCTGGGGTTCCGGGCTGAGCCACCATGCCTGGCCCTCACTCATTAATTTTATGACATGTTTTAAACATAGTGCTACCTGTATTTCAAAGCACCATTTCCTGTCACCATTTTTAAAAGAACATAGAAATTTGTTTCATAAATAAAAAGAAAAATTCACTTGAAAGCAAAAACCCAGCTATAAGTATACAGGTGTTTTATGACATCTTTTTAAAAGCATCCCAGGCTGTTATAGAAAGTGAACAGGTAAAGGATTGAGGATGTAGACCTTGATATCTTCTTGAGGAATTCTGCAAGGGCTCGTCATTGATCACCCCACAGAAGAAGGAAGCTCTGTTTTCGCTCGTGGTGACACCACAATCCAAGGTTTTCCCCTCCTGGAAAGATGCTGAGGATCTTAGTGGAAGAAGGAGGACTGAGAGTCTGTTTCTAGCTCTCCAACAGCCTGAAGGAGCTGCTGCTGTTAGGCCCACAGTGCTCCCGGAGGCTGGGAGGCTCCTGCCGCAGGGTTCCAGGAACGCCGCAGCCCCGGTGGTAGTTAAGCGTGAAGGCTCAGTGTGCAGGCTGCACGGTCGCCCATCTGCAATGAGCAGGCCTGTGGGAAAGGAGGAAGCCCCTGGACTGTAGGATGGGACAGATCAGGGAGGGGCATTTTGATGATGGCATTGTGATACTTGATCATTCAACATGGACTTTGAATTATGAAACTTCAGAGGGGTGTGGAATATGTGCTCACGTGTGTGTGTGTGTGTGTGTGTGTGTGTACACACACTATATATATGAGATATATTAATATCTATGCAATTGTGTATGTATGCAATTTCTGCTTTCCATGTATCATATATGGAATATCATATATGTTATATATATCATATTTATATCATATACATTAATATATATGAAAAGCAGAAACTGTTATAAGCTTTTTTCTGTTTTTCTTTGTTGACATATTTTTTTGGATACCTTTAATCTTGATACAATTTCACAGTTGCAGAAAAGTATAAGAACAATACAAAGACCTCCTGTATTTTGCCCTATTTACTTTGTCATTCTCTCTCTCTCTACATATATATATATACACACACACATCCACACATATATATTTGCATTATGTATATATAACATATATGTGTAATAACCTACAGGTATTCTGCCCTGTTGCCCCTCAAATACTCGATAACAAGGACATCTCTTGCATGACGGCAGTACAAGGATAAAAACCTGGAAATTCAACATTGACACGACACTATGACCTAAAGCCGAATCCATATTCAAATTTTGTCAATTGTCCCAATAATATCCTTCATAACTATCCTCTAATGTGAAGATGTTCCTCAGGCTGTCTTTGTCTTTTATGACCTTGAAAGTTTGAAGAGGCCTGTAATCCCAGCACTTTGGGAGGCTGAGTGGGTCCGAGGTCAGGAGTTCAAGACCAGACTGGCCAACATGGTGAAACTCCCGTCTCTACTAAAAAATACAAAAATTAGCTGGACATGGTGGCTCATACCTGTAATCCCAGCTGCTTAGGAGGCCGAGGTAAGAGAATTGCTTGAACCAGGACCCAGGAGGTGGAGGTTGCAGGTGAGCTGAGATCTCGCCGCTGCACTCCATCCTGGGCTACAGAGCGAGACTCCATCTCAAAAATAAAAAAGAAAAAAAGAAGTTGGAAGAATACAGACCAATTATTTTGTTTGAGTTAGTCTGGCCTGTCTACATGATCCACGTTAAGGTGTTTGGGGAGGAATATCGGAAAACTGGTGTTCTGTCCTGAGAGCACCCTGCGGGGCAGCGCTTAACTCTCATGCCATGTGCCTTGGGGCCCCTGGGGTCGGTTTGCCTCATTTTGGTAATACGAAAGTTGACTGTTGGGTTAAGGAGATGTTAACCAGGTTTCCCAGTGTGTTTCCTTTTTTTCCATTCGTAACTAATAAGCTGTTTTATGGGAAAATATTTCAAGGCTAACATACGTTAGCCTTGTCAAACGTTCACCCACTGTTCTTTCTAACCTGAATTACATGTTACTATGGTGTTTGCCATGCAGAGCCCTGCAGACGTCATTGCTTCTGCAGTCAGGAATTGGTATTCTCTGCAAGGAACAATTTTTCCTTTTATTTACCATTTGCTCATTAATTTACCTAGGTATGTACTCATAGGCTCCTATTTTGTTTTATTCTTGTTTTTTGTTTGTTTCTTATTCTTGTTATTTTATTTATTTTGATGCTTAATTGTCTCCTATCTTAGTCCACTCCTGCTGTTATAAGAAGATACCATGGACTGGGTCATTTACATAGTAACATTTTATTTCTCACAGTTCCACACACTGGAATTCTATGATCGAGGTGCTGGCAAGGTAGACATCATTCAGAGGCCTCTTCTTTTGACTTGTAGGTGGAAACTGTCTTGCTTGTGTGCTCATGTGATCTCTTCTTAGTGCTTCTAGCGAGAGAGAGATTGAGAGAGAGTGGATGGCAAGCTCTCTGATGTCTCTTGTTATAAGGACGATAATACCATTTTCAGGGCCTCACCCTCATGACCCCATCCAATCTTAATTACGTCCCTATGGCCTCACCTCCAATACCCTCATACTGGGTGATAGATAGGGCTTCAGAACATGTATCTGGGGAGAACATAGACCTTCAGCCTATAACATCTCCAATCAGTTATCGCCTATTGACTGGCGGCCAACTCCCATGTCCTTTCATGAGCTCCCATATTATTGGGTACTTAATTACTTTCTGGTATAAGATGTGTTGAGTTATCTCGTCTCTTCTGTGTCCCATACCTAGAATCAGGCATTTTCCAAGGACCCCTGTTTCCTTCATGGGGAGTGGTATTCAGAAGACAATGTCTGCATGCTGTATGTGAGCTCATTGCTTCTGGCTTGTCATTCTTCTGGGCCCTCTCAGCAGAGAGAACTGGGAGCACGCACACACACACACACGCATACACATACACCTCACATATAAATAAGAACACTCATACCCACTCACATACACATGTATATATACACTCATACACACACACACACACACACACACACACACATGCACATACACCTCACATAAATAAGAACACTCATACACACCCCCACACATACGCATGTATATATACACTTATGCACATACACACCACACACAAATACACACATACACATGAACATACACACACAAGCCCATACATACCACACACACACACATAAACACCACACACAAACACACATACACACCCCACACACATAGACATGCACACACACATATGTACAAACACACCACACTCGAATACAAACACACAGAAACACCACACATATACACACTCATGCACATACACACCACACACAAATACAAACACACATACATACCACACACATACACACTCATGCACATACAATACCACACACAGAAATACAACTACATACACACCCCACACACATACACAGGCACATACATCGCACACACATATAAAAATATTGAAAATTTGAAAATCATGCATCTTTTCAGGATACTGTGTTCACTAACACATCTAGATAGAATAAATTAACTAGAAATCCGTTGGAAAAATGCTTCTCCTGTGCCCCTGGGAGAAGGAAGGAGGGAGCGAAAGAAGATTCTGTGGAAGGACTTTTGGCTGCAGCACAGTTTAAGGCATGTTTGCCAACGATATCGGGCGTTCTTAAGCCACACTCTCCTGCCCTATCAGCTCCCCATCTCTCAGAGTCAGGCCAGCGTCCTATCCCTACTGAGCTCAGCCATTGGCTGGGAGCAGCCTGTGGGAATCACAGCGTTGGCACACACACAGTGATAGATGTCAGAGGGCAGTTGTGGAAACCAGTAGTTACACCCCTTGCAGTTGGAGAGAGCGGTGCGTTCTCACGACCACCACGGATGGTAATTACAGCACGCAAACACTTCATTTGAAATAGTGATCCAGTAAATGGGTTTAGCTACAGGGTAAACCCAGAAGAAAGGATTAGTGAACCGGAAAATGAGCGAATACAAATATTTCAGATAGAAGTCCAGTGGGGGAAGGAATGGGAAATACAGAAAATTATGAAAGTACCACACGAAAAACAGTGAAAATGTATAACCTGGTGGTATTGGAGTACAGAGGAGAGAAGAGAGAACTGGACAAAGGCAATGTTAGAATACCGGCCAAGAATTTTCCAAAATTATTATCAAGCCACAGAGTAAAGATACTCTACAGAGCTTCTGTAGTGCTCGGAAGTTCTGCAAACCCCAAACCTAATAAACACAAGACCCCACCAGGCTTATCTTACTAAACTGCTGCAAGTTCATGACAATGGGTCAGGGTGAGGGTGGGGACACTTTGCTTTCAAAAGAACAACAATAAGACTTTTCCACAAAAAACCGTGAACGTTAGAAAATAATGGAGGGGCGTCTTTGAGGTGCTTAATGAAACTGTCAGCTTGTAATCCTATATGAGCCAGGGGTTGGGGTGCTGATACCACATGCAGTCAAAAATGTACAACTTTTGACTCCTCAGAAACTTGACCACTTAACTACTGACTGGAAACCTTACCGGTAATATAAACAGTTAACACATATTTTGGATGTTACATTTATTCTGTACTGTATTCTTACAATAAAGCTAGAGAAAGAAAATGGTATTAAGAAAATGGTAAGAAAGAGAAAACGTATCTACTATGAAATGGAAGTAGAGTGTCATAAAAGTCTTTATCCCGTTACCTTCACGTAGGGTAGGCTGAGGAGGAGAAGGAGGAGGAGGGTCAGTCTGACTGTCTCAGGGTGGCAGCGATGGAAGAAAATCTACACATGAGTTGGCCCTGAACAGTTCAAGCCTGTGTTGTTCACAGGTCGCCTGTACTTCAAAAATGAAAGTGATTAAAACTTTTCACTCAAGCAAAAAGTTAGAAAATTCACCTCCACAGGCCTACACTAAAGGAAATACTAAAAGGAATTTTTGAGTCAGAAGGGATCATAGATGAGAATATGTTAATGCAGAAAAGAATAAACAGAACCAATATATGGCCAGTATAGGGGTAAATCTAAATAAGCAGTGACTATTCAAACAGCAATCATAACAAGGGCTTTAAAATATATGTGGGCATAAATGATAATATCACAAGTGGCAGGAAGGAATTAAGTGGAGTTCATGTTTTAGGATTCTCACACTGTCAATAAGTTCTAAAATTTATGTGGATTATAAATCAAAAAGGTGAAGTATAAAACATTTAAAAGGAAACTTAGGAGATGATGTTGATGAACTTGAGACAGGCACACACTGGGCAGCTTAAACAACAGGAATGTATTTCCTTATAATTCTGGAGGCTGAAGTCTACGGTCCAGGTGGCGGCAGGGCTGGTTTCTCCTGAGGCCTCTCTCTTTGGCTGGCCGTTGGCTGTCTCCTCCCTGTGTCCCCGCATGGTCATCCCTCGTGTGAGTCTGTGTCGACACTTCTTCTCCTTATAAGGATATTGGTTAGATTGAACTAGGACCTCATCCTAATTGCCTTATTTTTTTGTTGTTTTTTGTTTGTTTGTTTTCTGAGATGAAGTCTTGCTCTTTTGCCCAGACTAGAGTGCAGTGGCTTCATCTCGGCTCACTGCAACCTCTGCTTCCCAGGTTCAAGCAATTCTCCTGCGTCAGCCTCCTGAGTAGCTGGGATTACAGGTTCCTGCCACCACACTTGACTAATTTTTGTACTTTTAGTAGAGATGGGGTTTCACTGTGTTGGCCAGGCTGGTCTCAAACTCCTGACCTCATGATCCACCTGCCTCGGCCTCCCAAAGTGCCGGAATTACAGGCTAATGACCTTGTTTTAACTTATCTCTTTAAAGCCCCTGCCTCCAAATACAGTCACATTCTGAGATACTGGGGCTCAGGACTTCAACATGTGAAATTAGGGAGACAAAATTCAGTGCCTAACAATGACGTCATCCCAAGCTGAATTCTTAGTCATGTTCTGGAGTGTGTGTGTGTGTGTGTGTGTGTGTGTGTATGTGTGTTGGATTTTTCTACTCCCTGTGGCCGGTACATCTGCTTATCGTTTTTCCTTAGCCCAGATTTGAGTTACTAAAGAAAAAAATTCAGAGGCTCGTGAGAATAGCCATCAACTCCAACTCTACTTATTAATTCTTTGTGTTTGTTTTTATTTTGAAACAGGATCTCACTCTGTTGCCCAGGCTAGAGTGCGGTGGTGCAATCATAGCTCACTGCCGCCTTGACCTCCTGGGCCCCATCAATCCTCCTGCCTCAGCTTCCCAAGTAGCTGGGACTATAGGTGCACGCCACTGTGGCCAGCTAGTTCTTTATTTTCCGTAGAGAGGGGGTCTTGCTATGCCCCCCAGGCTGGTCCTAAACTCTGGCCTCAAGCAATCCTCCTGCCTTGAGCTCCCAAAGCTCTGGGATTCGAGGCACAAACCACCACACCAGGCCTATTAATTCCTGACTACTTGCCCTCCCATGTATCTCGCCTCCTCTACTGATGGTCTCCATGAGGGCTTTCTTTACTGCTGCATTCTCAGGACCGAAAGCAGTGCCTGGCATGTGCTAGGTGCTCAGGAAGTACCTATAGAATGGGTAAATGGATGCCTCACCCCTCCCTACGGGCGAGGTTGTTTCCCTCTTTCTCTCACACCCCCAATGCATGGAGCATTTACCTAACTTTCCAATCTGACTCATTTCTTGCAAAATCTCCTTGTGCGGCTTTTGTCTGTGACAAGAAAGCTATCCAAATGCCCTTCATATTGATACTGACAAGAAAATGTCTCAAAGACATTTTTGCCTTTAAAAAGGAAGCTTCGGCCGGGTGCGGTGGCTCACGCCTGTAATCCCAGCACTTTGGGAGGCCGAGGCGTGTGGATCACGAGGTCAACAGATCGAGACCATCCTGGGCAACATGGTGAAACCCCGTCTCTACTAAAAACACACAAAAAAATTAGCTGGGCACGGTGGTTCGTGCCTGTAATCCCAGCTGCTCAGGAGGCTGAGGCAGGAGAATTGCCTGAACCCAGGAGGCGGAGGTTGCGGTGAGCCGAGATGGCGCCATTGCACTCCAGCCTGGGTAACAAGAGCGAAACTCCGTCTCAAAAAAATAAATAAATAAATAAATAAAAATAAAAAAAATAAAAATAAAATAAAAAGGAAGCTTCAGAACATTTTCTGCCTCGCCTTGCCCCAGGCCTCTGTCCGCTCAGTTCCCTGAAAGCCCTGTGCCGATGAGCCCTCACTATTGTTATGGTGATTATGTGGCCGATTCTCCTTACAGGGAGTGAAGAAGCGGGGCCAGCCATGTCAGTCAGTACATTACTTTCTTTTTTTTTTTTTTTTGGGATGAAGTCTTGCTCTGTCGCCTAGGTTGGAGTGCAGTGGCACAATCTCAGCTCATTTCAACCTCCGCCTCCTGGGTTCAAGCAATTCTCCTGCCTCAGCCTCCCAAGTAGCTGGGATTACAGATGCCCACCACCATGCCCAGCTAATTTTTTGTATGTTTAGTAGAGTTTCTCCATGTTGGTCAGGCTGGTCTCAAACTCCTGACCTCAAGTAATCCACCCACCTCGCTCTCCCAAAGGGCTGGGATTATCGGCCTGAAGCACCACACCCAGCTAATCAGTATATTTCTAACCACTTGCTCATTCCCTCAGGAACCCTGAAAGGTTTCAGAACTCATGTGTCCATAGCAGTGGTTTAGAATGGGGAAACCACTTAGCCTGGAAATTCAGTTCCAGGTTTTCAATCCATATTTAATCTCAGGGATAAAAAGAGCATCGCACTAAAATGGGTAGCCCTGTAGCCTCCCGGAGGCTGTTGTGCAAACCTGCTGCTAGGAAATCGGGCTCAAAGGACTCCAGCAAAGGAGAATGATGCTGTCGAACTCGTTCTGCTCCTTGTAGATCTCCAGTGTTTTTACTCCAGAAACACTGGGACTTGATCCTAATCAAGATATTTGAGAAACCACAGGACACACCTCCTTTCCTTGGCTCCTTCAACTTTTCCCACCTAAGCAAGACGCTGTCGGGGTTCAGGACCAGCATGACCACACACCTGGACACTCACATAATTGAACGAAGCAAGAGTGGTCGTTAATGTCCTCCAGCCTGTGGCATAAATAATCAGCAACTCTGTTTGGGAGCCTGAAGTTTCAAACACAAAGTACCATAGAGTTTTGTGTTAAAAATCTAATGGGATTGTCAATTGAGAAAAATGACGAGGCAAGTCTCAATCATTTCAGGAGGTTTATTTGCCAAAGTTAAGGACGCACCCAGGAAACAGGTCTATGTGTTTCTCTGAAGATGATTTTGAGGACTCCAAATTTAAAGGGGAAAGGGCGGGATATTGAGAAGTACAGAATTTTCATGTAAGAGGCGGATAGGGAAAAACAGTCATTCATGTCTTTGTCTGGCTCAGTGAATCTGCCCCTTTTTCACGTAAGATGACATAAACAAATGGGGCAGAGGAAAAATGCAGGGAATCTGCATTTTACACAAGATAACATAGACAAAATGAGGCAGGGGAACAATCCGATATGCATTTGTGTCTGGTGGGCTGGGGGTGACTGCACCTGTAGACATAAGCTATCAATTTACAAGGCCATAGTGACATTTTAACAGCTTACTAGGAATTTCCTTGTGGGCAAAATATGGCAAAGGAGGCATGTAGCTTTTTTATATTGTAGCTATCTTATTTAGGAATTAAAAGCGGGAGGCAGGTTTGCATGAACCAGTTCCCAGCTTGACTTTTCCCTTAGGCTAAGTGAGTTCGGGGTCCCAAAATTTAATTTTCCTTTCACAGAATCCAACTCAGTCTGGACTCTTTGTGAAGGAGGGGCTTCAGGGCTCCATCTGTGTAGGGGCTGGACCACGGCTGTACAGCTCCAAGTTAAGTATTGGTAGGAGTGGGGCAGAGGACTCATAAGGCTTGCGAGGAGTACAGACCACCCTCAGGCTCCCCTCGGCTCACCTCTGCTCCCACAACACCCCACCTTGAACCTCTCTGCGAGACCCTCCCAATTGCACAATCACAGGGCAGTGCATTATGGGCTGTCATGGTGCCTTCTGCCCATCTTGCACTTGGCTGACTCTACCTCATCTTCCCAGGTAGATGCAATTTATTTCAACCAATCCCAGGGCTCAGCCACGGAGACCAAGGCCCTGTGGGGGCCGCAGAGGTGAGCTGGTGGGGGACTCTCAGTGAGCATGCTGCCAAACCCCCTTTATGTACAGAGCAGGACACTGAGGTCAAGAATGGTAGAATGGGCCGGGCGCGGTGGCTCAAGCCTGTAATCCCAGCACTTTGGGAGGCCGAGGTGGGTGGATCACGAGGTCAAGAGATCGAGACCATCCTGGTCAACATGGTGAAACCCCGTCTCT
>NW_016107368.1:5353906-5356322 GCF_001604975.1 Cebus imitator
CTCAAAAAAAAAAAAAAAAAAAGAATGGTAGAATGACTCACCTGACGTCCCCAAGGAAGGAGTACCAGGCACATGGGGGTAGACAGGCACCAAGGGGCTCAGGATGAGCACTCTTGTTCCTGGTGTCAAGGTGAACTATGCCAAAGGGTAGACTCCTTCCTTCAAACACTGTCCGACATGAAGGAAGGAAGAAGGGAACTGAAATCATAAAGCCGCCCCAGTCTCCTTTGTCTCATCCACTGGCAATTTTTTGTTGAGGCTATGGGCGAATGCTTTCTTCACCCAGGTGACCTGATAAAGCCATGCATGTATGTATCTGCTCTTATCTTGGCTGGGATCATGCTGGATCACCAGGAGAGACTCATTCCCTGAGCTGGTTCTGAACTCACCATCTGGCATCCTGGCAAAGGCTCCCTGCCCTCCTGTTCCCAATCTGGAATGTGTCTAATTGTAGGGAATCTGTGAGCCCCCCATGTTGGTGTGCCAGAATGTAGGGATCCATGATTCCCACACTGGGCACCAGAATGTAGGAAGCCAGCCCTACATTACCCATGGGTACCCCGAGTTTGGTGGCAACAAAGAATGAGGGAGAGACAGATTAAGAGAAAAAGTGGGACCGGGGGCCACCACTTACTGGAGGTGATAGTGTAGGCCCTGAGCTCTGATTATCCACACTCTTTATTGATTACAATCACTTTGATCTATAGGGTAGGGGTGGAGTGATGATGGGATGAATCAGTGAGCCGGAAGTGAATCAGTGAGCCGGAACTGGTATGTCATCCTAAGGACTGATAACAGTGGCGGTTTGGGAGTTTCACAAAACAAGAACATGTGGTTATCTTTAGCTTATTATCAATGTACAGCTGATGGAGCTTGGGCCTTACAAGGAGTCTACAGGAGGCCTTACAAGGAATCTGGCTGCGTCGTAGTGCTACGAAGGGGTTTTACATCCTTGAGCACAATGTTTCTGGTAACAGAGCCGAGGTCACCCTGCACTGGAACATGAGGCATGGAGAGGCCTTCCTCCTCAGAGGCCTGCTGCAGCCTTCCTGTTTATATGTTATTTATAACCAATTTATGTAGGCACTCTGTCAGTCCTTACTCCTTTGCTGTTTTTCCCAACGTCTAATGATAACAGCAGCTGCCAGTCATTATTGTCTATTACTTCCTGCTAGGTGCTTCTTATTAAACCACTTTATCTTCATGGTTATCCATCCCCATTGTCTAGATGAGTGAACCAAAAGGACAGAGGCACTTTTTTAATGTGCTGAGAGCCTTAAAGCTAAGACTTGAGGCCAAATCCATCTCACTGGTCTTAGGTTGTGTTGGTTCTCCCATGCTTTGCTGGCTATGGCCTCCTTCCCCAGCCCAGCTCCCCCGAATGTGAACCCTCTCAAGATAATCCAATTTTAATCGTCTCCTCCTCCATGCTCACACCACATCAGGAACCCAAGCTGGGTCCAGAGCCCCATGATCCTTGACAATCTAACAAGGAGGACTGCCTCAATTATTTCATGCCCAGGGCCTTCATCTAACAAAGAAATGTATTAGATGGGAAGGAGAGAAAAGAAAGGAGAGATGGAGGAAGGGAGAGACGGAGATATTAAAGCAAAACCTTCTTATATCAAGATATTTTATTACCCCGAAGATACTCATAGTAGTGTACCAATAGAATATTGATATATCTGTATACTCACATATATACAGGTGTGTAAATATATGTAGGTGTGTGTAGATAGATGAATATATAGGTAATGTATTCTAATGCATAAAATCTGTAAAGACCCCATTAAACATGCGTGCAAGTCATGTTGAAATGGAAATGCTAAAGGCCTTTGAAAAGCTACTTTCTGCATTTCATGGCAAGTCACCCATCTCAGCCAGTGGAACAGGAATAGGAGACGCCTGGGCAACTGAATACATCTGTGGCATTCAGAGACAGCTGGCGGATCTGGGGAGCTCTGATTTCTTCCCTGGGGAAGGTGGCCTTGCTGAGCTGGTAAACGGTCCCCATCCCTGTCTCCGCACCTTTGCCCAGGCTGTTTCCTTTCCCTGGAAATCTTCTTCTGCCAGCCCATTACCCTTCCCGTCTCAGTCACCCTCCACCCCCCAGATGACCCAGCTTGAGTCTTATCTACTCCAGGACAGTGTCCCTGACCAATGCCAGCTCATAGTCCTAGTTTCCTAGTCTGCAACCCTACGAACCCTGTGAAGAGTAAGAGATGGGCTACGTAAAAATTCCCATCGTCAAGCCTAAAATGTGACAGGTACTCAAAAATCAAAAGTATCATGACTATATTGAAAATCAGAGGGCCGGGCGTGGTGGCTCAAGCCTGTAATCCCAGCACTTTGGGAGGCCGAGGTGGGTGGATCACGAGGTCAAGAGATCGAGACCATCCTGGTCAACATGGTGAAA
>NW_016107368.1:5356555-5362986 GCF_001604975.1 Cebus imitator
ATAGAACAGGAAGCAAAAGGGAAGTTAAAATATAGAGGGTTTTCTGTGGAAACTTTTCATTCCGAAACACTAGGATTTTTCTTGGCCATCATAACAATAGCAGAGGCCTATGTGCCAGGCGTGGTCCCAAGCACTCGGTAGGTGCCATCTCCTTTGTTCTCCACACCGCCCAGGAGGGGAGTCCTGCTCTGTTCCTGTGTAGCAAGGGGAGAAGAGCAGGGGGCGCAGCCGTGGAATTTAAACGCAAGCCCCTGACCCTTCCTACAGCCTCTGGCTCTCTCCTCACCTGGCAGAACTGAAAGGTCACCTTCAAAATCAAATTTCCTTTCACCGAGGCCCAGAGACCTAGTCACTTTAGGTTCACTGTTCTGTCTGGTGTGGTCAGCAGAGTTAAAAATGGAAACGGGGTTGCTTTCCTCTCTCACAGGTATTCGTTTTAACAGTTCAAATTCAGGATTAACGTGTCCTATAAAGAGTTTGACTGTTCAGTTTGTCTCCTTGGACTTCGTGTGAATCTTTACTCTTTTCCTTCCATAGGAAACTAGGTTTATTGTATTTGTTTTGGAAATTAGATGTAGATGAAATTTTGTTTTCTTTATAAGAATAAAGTAGCATTTAGACTTGAAAAGTGGGTAAGATTCTACTCTTTCAGGAGGTGGAGGGGATTTCCCCAGCAGAACCGGGGCAGGTCTGGGCTGACGCAGCGACAGGGTGTCAGGGTCTGCTGCAATGCCTGGTTCAGGAGCAGCCACACTAAGCAGCAGCTTCTCATGTGAGAGACAGAATTCCAGGACTCTGCTGCGGCAGTGAGTTGCCCCAGCCGCTCCAGAGAGGTGTGTCTGGTCCTGGAGTGGCCCAGCTCCCTAGCGGGGATCACTCAGGGGTCGCTCATGACTCCTGTCCAGGTTTGGCTCAATGAGTCTCCAAGGAAGGTGAGGCACTGGGACCATTTTCCACATTCCAAATCTGTATCGGATTCCGCCTTTGACACTCTTCATAGATATTCTCTTTACTTGCACAATAGTAATATTAAAGAGTGCTGATTTTTAAATGACTCATTTCCATGAAAAACCAATACAGTCATTCGAAAGAAGCCAGAATTCCTGGCCCTGGCAGCCTCTGCCCAAGGCCCTGAGGGGCACAGCTGCCCCAGTGTGCTGAGCCCTCCTCCACAGAGGACCCATTGTCTGTGACAGCCTTTGTAAAAGACAGTTGAGGGGTGAGGGGGACTGGTGAATGGGATAAGTTTATACCCCATTGCATAACAGCAGGGTAACAGGAAATGTTTCCAAATTCTAGAGTAAAAGACACTATGCCACTGCAAAGTAACACAGTGGAAATGTAGATGTTGTCACAGAACACAGCTACACATGATGGTTTTCATTCACAACATGGGTTCTGTTGTCTCTCGAACTAGTGGGTGCCTTTGAACAAGTCACTTCATCCTCTCTCCCTTGGGCCCTGGCTTCTTGCCTCTGAAAAATGACTGAACTTGAACTTGATGGCTTCCTAAGGCCCTTCCTACCTGACAGTCCAACAAGCTCTGGCCTGGCATTCCTGGACAATGGCTTGTAGGTGGCCAAAGCGTCTCAGGAGCCATACCAGGGAGGGAGGTACAGTGTGCCAGGCACACTATTTGATAAATGATTTAACTTCTATAAACCTCTGTTTTCTCATTCATGAAATGGGGATATTAATATCTACCTGATGAAATGAGGATTGGATGAAGTCAAGCTGCGTCTTGTCTGAATACTAGACAGTATAACTAAGTGGGAGGGCATCTTTAAAGACTAGCTACCATACCACAGAAGGATTGCAAGTGATGAGTTACACAGTCAGGTGGTTGCTGTGTTGTATGAATTGGAAGAAAGCAAAATAAAGCCTGGGAGATGGTGAGGAGGCTTTAGAGGATTGTGACTCGTAATATGCATTCTATCCTTCCCATTGGGTAGCAATGGTGGCATCTAAGTGATAGATTTCAACTCCAAGGTGGACTTTGCTAGGGTCATTTCTTCCTTTCGTTACATTGATTCAGGGATGGGCAAACAGCCACAGCCTGATTTCAGCCAATCCTCATTTCATTAGGTAGATATTAATATCCCCATTTCATGGATGAGAAAACAGAGGTTGAAAGAAGTTAAATAATGTATCAAAGGTCTTAGCTGGTTAAGCCATGGAGTCTGAACACCATGTTTTCAGTGACTGCGCATCGAGATCCTGCTGCCGTGATGGACACAGGAATAACGCCCAGAGCCAGCAGTCAGGCAGCACTCACTCACACATAGCCCGTCCTCAGCACATTGCAGGTACTAATTCACCCAATCCTCAGTCTTACCCCCATCTGACAGTTGAAGAAACTAGGTCCAAAATGTTATGCCACCCACCCAAGGTCACACAGATGGTATGTGTAGGAGAACCATTCTTAATAACAGGACATAACTTTGAATGATGTTTCCATTTTTTAATAATAGAGTATGGAAATACTGTTTTTAACATCTATGTATAGAACATTTGCCCACTACCAAAGACTTTAGCTTTCTAGACCTCCTCCAACAATAAGATTTAATTCCTACCTGCTTTTGGAAGTCACATGGCGTCATTTCCGCTGTACTCTATTGGTCAAAAGTAAATACTGACACAACCCGGATTCAAGGCTGAATACTAGGTGGGAGGGTCATCTTTGAAGACTAGCTACAATACCACGGAAGGATTGCAAGTGATGAGTTACACAGTCAGGTGGTTGCTGGGTCGTATGAATTGGAGGAAAGCAAAATAAAGTTGGGGAGATGGTGAGGAGGCTTTAGAGGATTGTGACTCCCAATAGTCATTCTATCCTTCCCATTGGGTAGCAATGGTGGCATCTAAGTGACAGATTTCAGCTCCAAGGTGAACCTTGTTAGAATCATTCTTTCCTTTCTCAGAGCTAAGCCAATTTGAGCCTGTGAGATTTGAGCAGGGCTCTGGGAGTCTATGAGAAAGCCGGTTACTTGCTTTCAAGGAAAACCTCAGGAAACCAGTCTCTCTGCTTTACATGCAGTCATGCGGAACTGGCAACTGTTGACTGACGTCTTATAACCAATGAGGAAGGTTGGCCTTCAAATGATCTTGATTTTGGTCTTAAATGGAAGTTAACATTCTGGTAGGTAGCAGAGCAAGGATCTCAAAAGAACTAGAGTCTTCAATGGCTTTGTAGGACCACAGGACTAGAGCTATTGTGGGGTGGGCTGAACCTCACTTTTTAAATTTTATAAGACTAATTGGGACACTGAATGGCACTGCATGTCCTGCAAAGCTACAAGTCTACTCAAAGACATTAGAGTGAGTATCCAGAAGGAGGAGGGATGGGAATGGGAATGAGGCTCTGAGGCAAAAGGGAAAATGCACGGGTGGATAAATAAATGAACTACAAATTACTTTTAACTTGAGTCCCTGTAACTCAGTTTTATACCCCTAAATGTAAAAAATTCATGATAAATTGAAGGCACTTAAGAGACATCTAAGGAAAGGTTTCAGGAATGGAATCAGGGGTGTGTATTCAAAGCTATATGTATCCCAAAGTACTGTAGATTTAGGGGAGATTTAAAGAAATTTCAGTATTAATTTTCTTTCCTTTCTTTTTTTTTTTTCTTTTTGAGACAGGGTCTCACTCTGTCACCGAGGCTGGACTGCAGTGGCACAATCACAGCTCACTGCAGTCTTGACTTCTGGGGCACAAGCGATCCTCCCACCTCGGCCTACCAAGTAGCTAGGACTACAGGCATATGCCACCATCTCTAGCTAGTTTTTGTATTTTTTGTAGAGACAGGGTTTTGCCATGTTGCCAAGGCTGGTCTCAAACGCCTGAGCTCAAGCGATCCACCTGCCTCGGCCTGATAATAGGCATAAGCCACCACATCCAGCCCCACAAGCTGTTTCTTATCTAAATGTTCTTTTATATACCATATACAATATACTCTTCTCTTGTCCCTGAAAATATTAATTTTATATTTTTCCTTCTGCTCTGTGCATTAATTCTGTTTCCCCAAGTTTTTTTTTTAAATAAGCTTTTTATTTTAGAATAGCTTTAACCTTGCAGAAAAATTACAAAGGTGGCACACCCCTCGCCCAGTTTCTCCTAGTATTAACAGCTTGCATTAGGATGGTACCTTTGTCACAGTGAATTGCCAATATTGCCAAGTTCTTTTTACTCTTTGTTTGGAATTGATCTTTCATGCTAGAGGCTTTCCTCAATTCTGTGGTGACTCTCAACGACCATTTATGTTTAACAGCTAGGACGCTCTACATATATAAAGAAAATGGATTTTTGGTGAGCTTAAATAAAGTCTTTCTGGAGACGATGGTAAAGTCTGACACTATATTAACATCCACAGATTCAGTCTCTCTCTGGGGAAGTATTCCACAGCAGGAAAAAGCTAAACTTTGAGAATGTTTAAAATTTTGCTTTTTCCTACAAATACATTAACTAGAAATTGAGATCTAATATGATCAAGTTGAAATGATATCTAGGCCGAGTGTGGTGGCTCATACCTTCAATCCCAGTGCTTTGGGAGGCCAACGTAGGAGGCTTGCCTAAGGCCAGGCGTTTGAGACCAGCCTTTTTGATGTGCCCCTGTTTCTATAAAAAATTTAAAAATTAGCCAGGCATGGTGGTACACACACCTCTAGTCCCAGCTACTTGGGAGGCTAAGGCAGGAGGATTGCTTGAGGCCAGGAGTTCAAGGCTACAGTGAGCTATGATCACACCACTGCACTTCAGAGAGCTATGATTGCACCACCAAGAGAAAGACCCTGTCTCTTAAAAAAATTAAAATAAGGTCACACGCAGTGGCTCATGCCTGTAATCCCAGCCCTTTGGGAGGCAGAGGCCCACAGATCACGAGGTCAGGAGATCGAGATGATCCTGGCTAACATGGTGAAACTCCGTCTCTACTAACTACAAAAAATTAGCCGGGTGTGGTGGCACATGCCTTTAGTTCCAGCTACTCAGGAGTCTGAGGCAGGAGAATCGCTTGAACCTGGGAGGCGAAGATTGCAGTGAGCCAAGATCACACCACTGCACTTCCCAGCCTGAACAACAGAGCGAGACTGTGTCTCAAAAAAAAAAAAGATAATAAAATAAAATAAAAAAAAGGTAGCTAAGAAATTTGGTTATTTGAGAAAACAGAAGCAAATTTAAAGTAAATATAATCAGTATGCCTGGGAAGGAGTACTCCAAGGCGAGGTCTTCATGCCTTTTCTGACTAAAATGTCACCTGGTCACTAGACTATTTACTTTATATTTCTATTCCCAATCTTTTCTCTGAACTGCAGATCCAAGAATCCAGTTGCCTGTAGGACTTCTCCGTTTGGATATGTAACATCCACTCCCAAACTTGATCCTCGTTGAATCTCCCTACCTTCGAAAATGGTCATTCCATTCACTCAGGGTTCAGGCTAAAGACCTGGGGGCATCCTCGGTCCCCCTTTTGCTTTCATCTGACAGCAGCCAATCCTGTCTTCCACTGATGTCTCAGGTATGATGGCTTCTCGCCTCACCATCACCACCACTTGGGCCTAAGTCCGGACTATTGCAGCTGCTTCACTCACGCTCTCCCGCCGCACTCGCATTTTCCCACCTCAAAACATTTGCGTTTGGTCTTCTCTCTTCTTAGATCGCGCTTCCACCAAATGTTCCTAAATTTCATTCCCTTACTTTAAAAATAATTCTGTTCCCACAATATCTCTCTTTAGAAGCCTTCCCTGTCCAGTCTCTGTAATTCTTTATCTTCATACACACTTTTGTTTCTTCATAGAATTTCATGACATTAACTTAAATATTTAGTTTGTTATCTATTTATTGTCAACTACCCACTAGAATGTAAGCTCCCAGGAAGTCAAAAAAGTTCCCAGGATTTTATGCATTTCTAAGTCTCCAGTGCCTAAGAGAGTAAGTTCACAATATAAGTGAATGAATGAATGGATGGATGACGTGAAATTAAAGCTGAAATGAAAGTCTAAATGACTGCTCCAATGGGGTAAACAGACACAACTAAAGATAAAATCAGTGTACTAGAATATTAACATCAGAAATCTTGCCATAAAAGGACAAAAACTGAAAATGGTGGGAAAAGTTAATTTATGTAAAAGATAAATATATACCTATATTTAAAGAAAAGCGGATTTTTTATTGTTATAAAACATAAATACATATAAAGTTTACATTTTTATCATTCTTAAGTGTACAAGTCAGTGGCATTAAGCATCTTTTCATGTACCTCTTGGCCATTTGTATATCTTCTTTGGAGAAATGTCTATTCAAGTCTTTTGCCCATTTTTGAACTGAGTTGTTTGTTGCTGCTGTTGTTAAGTTGTAGGAGTTGTTTTTAAATATTCTGGATGTTAAGTCCTTATTATATATAGGATTTGCAAATATTTTCTTCCAGAAACAGGAG
>NW_016107368.1:5363886-5369365 GCF_001604975.1 Cebus imitator
AAAAAAAAAAAAAAGCACAAACAACTCCTTTTTTCGGCAGCCTGAGATAGGTGAAAACAGTTCACTATTCACTTGACCCAGAACACCCCACAAAAGTATGCAAATCCAGTGGTTCAAATCTTTGTATTCGCTTTAGAAACATCCAAGAAACTGCCCAGGCCATCAGGGTATACATATACAAAAAGCCACCATGTACGTGAAAGATGTCACCTTACAGAAGCAATGTGTGCCTCTCCACCATTATCAGGGTGGAGTTAGTGAGTGTGTCCAGGCTATATAGTGTAGCTGGACAGAGGGTTGATGGCCTAAAAAGAGAGCTGAATGTTTGCTGCACATGCTGAACAGTGCAGAGAGTCCTGCTAAACTCAAGGGTTTAGCTGCAGATTCTCTGGTCATCGAGCTTATCCTGGGGAACAAAACCCCCTGAGATGTGCCGTCCAAATGTACTCACAGAGCTCGTGGTGAGGTTACCCCACACATGAGTGTCCCTTGAACAGATCCTTACTGAAAGAAAAAAAATTGTTCCCAAACCAGAAGAGGCGTTTGCAAGGAATAAAAAGAGATCTCAGGAGAGACTGAAGAAACAGAAACTTATGGCAAGGGGAAGAAATTCAGCATGAAATAAATGCAAATATAAGTTAAAAATATATGTATACTCAGATATTACCGAGGAGTTGCAGAAAATTAACACCTGAATGAGAACTAATACTCCTGAAAACAGTTAATAAATCAAATGCTTGGAAACACTGAGATAAATATAATTGCATCCTCAGAGGACCAAGTGAAGTTGTTTTATATGTGATAAGTTCAGTTTTTCTCCACCCAGTTTTGCTACTGCCCCTCCAATGAGGTCATCATCTCCACCACTCCACCAAAACTGCTCCCATTGAGATCATCATCAGCCATACCCACATTGCTAAAGCTGTGGGCGCTTCTCTGTCTACCTCTTGACCTTTAGCACTGCTCAACCAGATGGCCACTCCATTGTCCCAGAGTCCTCTCCTGGTTTTCCTCAGACCGTCCCGACGTTCCCTGGGGCTCAGGCTTGAGCCTATTCTCTCTCCACTCCTTCCTTAGGTGATCTCGGCTACAGTCTTTAAGTTCACACTGTAACCCAGTGCAGGCCTGGCTGCTCATAGCTTGCACAGCCACTAACAAGGATGAAGTACAGGGGTAGAAAAGTGACTGTATTCAAGCTAACAGTGGGAAAGTAGCCAGTTTACACCTCCAGAAACCTCTTCACACTTTAGGCTAGGGAGAGGGGCTTCAAAGCAGGACATTGGAATGGGAGGCATGCTGGAGCGGTGCTGAGTGCAAAGTCTGCACGTCCTGTTACAGTGGTAGCAGGAGCTGTGGTCCACCTGGGACCCCAGCTGGTATCATCTCAACATCTCATATGTTGCTCGTGGGAATGCAAAATGATGCAGCCATTCTGGAAAGTAGTTTGGACATTTTTAATAAAACTACCCTGTGATGCACCAATGGCAATCCTGGACAAGTCTTCCAGAAAAAATGAAAATTGACGTTCACAAAAAAATCTGTACACAAATGTTTATAGCAGCTTTTATTCATGACAGCCTAAACCTGCAAACTACCCATGTGAATAGCTAAACAAACTACCGTGCACTCACACTGTGGAATACCACATGGCTATCAAAAGCAACAAAGTTGCTTTTGAACAACTCATCCATGAAACCACCTGGATGAATCTTTAGGGAATTTCGTTCAATGAAGAAAAGTTAATCTCAAAAGGTCTCCTATTGTATGACTCTATTTACGTAACATTCTAGAAACCGAAAACTATAGAAATGAATAGGAGGTTAGTGAGTGACAGGGCCCAGGGAATAAGGGCCGGGAGAGAAAGGGAACTGGGTGTAGTGGTAAAAAGACAACATGAGAGAGCCCTGTGGTAAACAAATGATTCCGTGTCTCAACTGTGTCAATGTCAATGTCCTGGCTGTGATACCGTACGATAGTTTTGCAGGATGTTAACATTGGGGAAAACTGGATAGCGATGACATTGATGATAAAGAGTCCATGATCTATTTCTGAATTATTTCTTACAACTGCATAGGAATCTACAGATATCTCAGAATAAATAATTTTTAAAGCAATATTCTATTGGTATGGGTACAAACAGACGAATGGGATCAAATAGAGACTCCACATATAAACCCTATTAGGTTTGTTTCCCCACAAGCAGACCACAAAACAAGGATTTGTGTAAAAGTAATTTATTAGTGAGCATTCTCAAGAAAAAAATGGCGAAAGAAAGGGGAGTTGGGATGAGGAAGGGAAGGTGACTGGAGTGAGTGGAATTGTGAATCTCAAAAAGGTACGTCTATGTCCTAATCTCCATGTGATGGTTAGTTTTAGGTGTCAACTTGACTGGGCTAAGGGATGCTCATATAGCTGATAAAACATTATTTCTGGGTGTGTCTGTAAGGGTGTTTCTGGGTGTCAGAAGAGATTAGCATTTGCATTCATAGACTAAATAAAGCAGACAGCCTTCACCAATGTGGGCGGGTATGATTCAATCTATGGGAAGCTTGAGTAGAACAAAAAAGCAGAGCAAGGTTAAATTTTACTCTATGTAAGCTGAGGCATCCATATTCTCCTGCCCCTGGGCTTTGCTGCTCCTGGTTCTTAAACCTTTGGACAAGGACTGAATTATACTGCTAATGTTCCTGGTTCTCCAATTTGCAGATGGCAGATTGTGGATCTTCTCAACTTCCATAATCATATGAGCCAATTATTATAATAAATCTCCTCTTATGTAGAGATCTATATATGTTCTATTTATCCTGCTTCCCTGGAGAACCCTACTATACCCCAGAGTGTGTCAATGTGACCTTATTTGGAGAAAGGGTTCTAAAAGATATAATGAAGGATCTTAAGATGAGATCAACCTGAATTACCCAGGTGGGCCCTAAATTTAGTGAGAAGTGACTTTATAAGAGACACAGAGGAGAGACACATAGAGGAAGAGAAGGCTATGAAAAGATTAAGGTAGAAATTGCAGTGATTCTGCCACAAGCCAAGAATTGCTGGAGCCACCAGGACCTGGAAAGGGGAATAAAGATTCTTTCCTCGAGCCTTCAGAAAGAGTGTGGCTCTGTCAACACCATGATGTTGGATTTCTGATCTCCAGACTTTTGAGAAAAAAATTTTGTCTGTTTTAAGCCACCTAGTTTGTGGCAATTTGTTATGGCAGCACCAGAAAACTAATACGGATTTTGGTACCAGGAAGTGGGTGCTGCTGTAACAAATACCCCAAATTGTGGAAGTAATTTTGGAACTGAGTAATAAATAGAGGTTGGGTGGTTTTTGAGGTACTTGAGAGAAAAATTATAGACTTTCTTGAAGAGACTCTTAGTGGAGTTATGGATTTTAAAGGCAATTCTGATGAGGGGACATAAGGAAGTGAAGAGCATGGTAGAGAATTCTTCCACCATCTTAGAAATGTATACCTCATCATGAACAAACATTAGTAGGACTATGGATGTTAAAGGTGGTTTGAGTTGAAGGCTAAGAAGGAAATGAGGGACATGTTATTGGAAACTGAAGGCAAAGTGACCCTTGTGACATAGTAGCAAAGAACTTGGATGAATTGTGTCCTCTAGTTAGGTGGACAGCAGAATTTCTAGGCAATGATATTTAGCTGAGGAGATTTCTAAGCAAAGTGTTGAAGGTGTGGCCTGGTTTTTTCATGTTGTTTGTAATAAAACATAAAAGGAAAGAAGAAAATTGAGGAAGGAGCTGTCAAGCAAAAAGAAACAACACTTGTTGACTGGGAGTTTCAGATTGCAAAAGGTGCTAAAACTGGGAAATTCACTGTTGGGAAAGCATACCCTGGAGAGAGGGCCAAGGGTATGCCTAGACAATATTGTGCTGAAGAGATCTGCTATATAACTGATAGATCCCTCAATTATCTCACAGATCCAGGGATAGATCCAGTGTTATCCAGGAAAGATCTGTGGGGGTTCTTTTATCTAATGACATGGATCCTTATGACATACATGGGAGCCTCAAAAGTTCTTGAGAAGGTTGTATCAGAAGAAACACTGTCAGTTTGGCCTGAAGAGACTGAGACAGGACAAAGTGAAAGAGAGGCTGTCAGTTATGCAAAATTCCTCAAGCAAGAAGAGGACTGATAGAATCACTCAGGTGTTAGCATCCACTGCCTTTCAAGAAAAAGGAAGAATGACTAAGGACAGAGTCATGGGTACAGGGGATAGAGGCTGAAGGTTCAAGAGCAGAGACCTACCAAGCTGCCATGAGCAAAGAGGCCTGTGAAGCCGTGGGCCCAAAGGACACGGCTTCAAGCCGCAGAAGACTATTGCCAGACCTTGAAACCAAATAAATTTGCCTTGTTGGATTTCTAACTTGCTTGAGACTGATGACACTTTGATTCCTTCTATTTTGTCCCCTTCGCAGTGAAATTGTCTATCATATACATGGCCCACCTTTGTGTTTTGGAAGCAGATATCTTGTTTTCTAGTCTCATGAGTTAACAGATGCAGAGGAATTTTGCCCTTACATAGCTCATACCCGTAGGCTCACCTATACTTGATTATTAGATTATTTACGTGTTACTGTATGGGACTCTTTGAACTAATTTTTGTGGTATTTGGATGAGAGTTAAGACCTTTGGAGATGTTGAGGTGGAATGAACGTATTTTGCATATGAGGCCGGTGTGAATTTGGAAGGCTAGAGGTCAGATACTACAGTAGATTAAATGGTGGACCCCAAAAAGACATGTTAATATTCGAATCAGGGATTAGAACCTGGGAACATAGCCTATTTGGAAAAAGGTTCTTTGCAGATGTAACTAAGTTAAGGCTCTTGCTGGAAAAGGCAAAAAAGTCTTCTCCCCAGAGCCTTGGGAGGAATATAGCCCTGTCAACGTCTTAATTCTATACATCTGACCTCCAGAAACGTGAGAGAATAAATCTCTGTGTTTCAAGGCACCCAGTTTGTAATCACGTGTTACAGCAGCCCTAAGAACCTGTTGCAGAGGCCAAGAAAAGTGCAAAATCAAGCAAACCCATGGTGTATTCCTTCCAGTGGTCTACCGCTGCATAACAATCCCAAAACAGTGGCTTAGAACAATAACAATCGTTTATTTTGCTGACACATTTGGCTGTCAACTGGGCTTAGCTAGGCATACCTCACTCAGGGTCTCTCAGTGGTGGTAACTGGATGGCTGCTGGAACTCGGGCCACCTTAAAGGTGTCATCCCTCACATGTCTGGTACCTGGACCAGTAAGACTCAAACAGCCAAGGGCTGGGGCGGCTGGGGACCTTCAGTCATCTCTTTCTTACTCTGTGTGGTTCCTAGATGGTCTTTCTATATGGCAGCTGTATTCTCTTATAGAAGCTGCCACAAAGATATCCAGCCTTATGTTATTAAAAGTAAAGGTATTGGTCGGGCGCAGTAGCTCACACATGTAATCCCAGCACTTTGGGAGGCTGAGG
>NW_016107368.1:5369771-5390391 GCF_001604975.1 Cebus imitator
AAAAAAAAAAAAAAAAAAGTAAACGTATTGCAGTCATTTTAACACTCTGCACCCAACTGATAGCCAAGGGCAAGGGTCTACTCTCTCCATCCCGAATCCAGCAGGGGGCGTAATGGACGTAAGGTAAACAATTCCTGGGGAAACTTTCCTGCTTCCCACCCGACCCCGCCCAGCCTCCCGTCAACCAGTGCGCAAGTGCGAGGAGGCGGTGCCCAGCGCTCCGCCGCCCCGCCCTCCGCAGAGGCGAAGACGTCACTGAGCAGCGACGCGCACTTTTAGGACGCGTTTGTGACCCGCCTTCCGGAAGGAATCCCCAGCGGCTAACTATGGCGACCGCCACGGAGCAATGGGTGCTGGTGGAGATGGTACAGGCGCTCTACGAGGTGGGTTCCGCGCTGTGAGCGGCCCGCGACTACACCTGGGCCTGGGGAGGTTGGGACTGCGTGTGTGGATTTATGGCCTGAGACCTCAGCGGGACTGGCTCTGTTACGCCAAGACTCGGGTTCTCTTGCTGGAAGGAGTGCCGGGATCTTCCAGTCCTAGCGGCTGAGTATAGGGAGGAACGGGCCGGGCTGAGACCGAGGGTCTTGGTTTGAGTTCTTATGCTCCGGGTCCCCTCGAGGCTCGGGAAAAGAACGCATGTAAGAGGATGCAGGAGACAGGTCTGCAAAAACCAGTGAGACGTTCGATAAAACAGAATGGTGAAAATGAGTGGAAAACCTTCCTCTGGGAAGGTCTTAAGGAAGTCAGTTCCTTGGAACTATGAACAGTTAATTGGGAAATAGAATTGTAATAAATTGGAGTTTGTTTTTGTCGAAACCAATTTATTTGGGATTTGTAAATCAATTGCCATTCTTCCATGTACATCAGTTTTCTGTCTTACAAAGATACAGTGAGTTTAGTAGATTTTTATTTTTATTTATTAATTTATTGAGATGGAGTTTCACTCTTGTTGTCCAAGCTAGAGTACCATGGCGCAATCTCAGCTCGGTGCAATCTCAGCTCACCACAACCTCCGCCTCCCGGGTTCAAGCGATTCCTGCCTCAGTCTACCGAGTAGCTGGAATTAGAGGCATGTGCCACCACGCCTGGCTAATTTTGTATTTTTAGTAGAGAAGGGGTTTCTTCATGTTGGTCAGACTGGTCTCAAACTCCTGACCTCAGGTGATCCGCTCGCCTCGGCCTCCCAAATTGCTGGGATTACAGGCGTGAGTCACCGCATCCTGCTGTAGATTTTTAAAGGAAGAATAGTTGAGTTTTTTTGAAAGGCTACTTACTTCAGATACATAAGATAATATGAAACCAGAATGTCAGTCTTAGTGTTCATTCGTTTATGAGATTCCCCGCGCTGTCCTTCAGAGCTTTCCGAATCTTCTCTGAGTTATTCATTAGGAACTTATTTTATTTTTTTTAGACAGGGTTTCACTCTGTCGCCCAGGGTGGAGTGCAGTGGCGCAATCAGCTCACTGCTGCCCTGACCTCCCAGACTCAAGCGATCCTCCCACCTCAGACTCCCCAGTAGCTGGGACCACATACCACCACACCCAGTTAATCTTTTTTTTTTTTTTTTTTTGAGAGGGAGGTCTTACTATGTTGCCCAGGTCGGTCTTGAACTCCTGGCCTCAAGCAGTCCTCCTGCTTCAGCCTCCCAAAATGCTGGAGTTACAGGCATAAGCCACCATGCCTAGCTGGAACTGAATTTTTAAAACTTAAATAGCCACATGTAACTAGTGACTGTCCATGTTGGACCACACAGATCTAGATGCTAGTAATAGTGCAGTGAACAAACAGGCAAAAGTCCCAGTGCTTATAGAGCTTACATTTATTTCAAGTGAATTTCACGTTACTTTTGATGATTTAATATTACCAAAACTTAATATCACTGTCTACCGGCAGGGGTAATGATGGTGTTTCCATTGCAAGACATATTGGGAATTTTATCTTGAAACATAGCAGAGGGAGCAGATGTGACTCTCTGTTATCCTCATATATTAAGTGATGTCCAGTATTAGGTTAGACTGACCTAAAATGAACCACTAAAATTGAATCATCTTTTTTAATATATGATATTTTTAAGAAATGGATTTTCTGTTAAATGTTGTTCCCATTTTGAAGACTGAAGTAGTATAACTTCATATTTCAAAATTGTCCAGGAGGGAGACTTGGGAGAACTGTATGTAACATTTCCTGGAGAGGAAAAGAAGTGGTTTTTGTGATTTTTATTAATTCACTGGTTAGTTTCTCAACTTTTCTTAGGGTGATTTATTTGTGGAGTGGGCTCTAACTAGTGACTTGGGCAGATGTTTGCCTGCTGGAATCTAACTATTGAGAAAACTAAAAGGGTATTTAGATTTATTCATAAATGAATTGTATTCAGGGGGATCAGCAAATTTTAAAACTCATCCTAAAGAGAAACTTCTTACTCCCAATTCTTATGCACATTGAATATAGAATTTGAGTAGTCTTTTATGGTGACCCCAAAAAAGAAATAAGCACTGAAATTAAATAATCTGATAGTTGATATTATTTTAAATATTGAGATTCTGTGTTAGATTTTATTTTTTTTTTAGTTTTAATTTTTATTCCCAAAGAAGTTTTAAAAGCCAAAAATATTAGGGGTTTTTCATGTGAAGGAGAAATTGCCTGCCATTAGAATTGGGGAAAGGAGTAAATAGAAATTAAGGGAGCTTTGAAAGTAAGTAGTAAGAATTAATAGGCTAAAAGTCATGAGGGGCAGTATATGCAGGTGTGGTAAATTTTATGTGCAGATTTTAGAAGTGTATGCTTCATTTCTTATTTGTTTTTTACTCACTCTTAGGCTCCTGCTTACCATCTTATTTTGGAAGGGATTCTAATACTCTGGATAATCAGACTTCTTTTCTCTAAGACTTACAAATTACAAGAACGATCTGATCTTACAGTCAAGGTAAGAAATTAAATCTGTTTCATTATTGGGTATGGGATTATAGTTGCTATGTCTTTCCAGAAAGGATTTGTGGTGGCTCAACTATGTGTGTTAAAACATTTTCTGTAATGTAAGGAAATCAAGGGGAGTGAAATATCAGGGTAGGCAAAATATGGGGAAATCTAGAAATAAAGTCAGTACCCAAATGCAGAGCATATTATGGTCTTGGATACTTTGCTAGGAGTAAACAGCGGTCTTGGAAATAGGTGGTTAGAGGGAAGCATGAGCAGCTACTGGAGTTTGAATGTTGATATGAGTGAGGGTTGTGTGAGCTGCTGCAGAATAGCACAACTGTTTCTGAAGTGTGAAAGTTTCCCCTGTGGTCTTCTTAAAGGAGAGTCAGAGTAGAAAAGAATCCTACCCACGCCTACCTCAGATCAAATTTTGATGTGTTGTGTATGGTAAAGGAAAAAAAAATCCTGAACGTAGAAGTAAAATTTTCATGAATTGTCAGGTCATCCACAAAACTACATGGAAAAGAGCCTCTAGCGAGTGATAAGAAAAGAGGTGAGGGTGGTGCCCAAAACTCACAAGTGATTCTGTTTTTATTCTAGCCACAACTGGACATGGTATTTCTAGCAGTGTATTCACTGCGATTTTTCCATTACAACACAGTTTCGATATTGCTGAAGTTGATGTAAAGTGACTCGCCCTGCACTATATTTTAACCCTTTTTCTCCTGTAGGAAAAGGAAGAACTGATTGAAGAGTGGCAACCAGAACCTCTTGTTCCTCCTGTCCCGAAAGACCATCCCGCCCTTAACTACAACATCGTTTCAGGGTAAATTGATTTTGCTACTTGAAGTACTTACTTGTATGGGGTTTCTTGTAGTAACCTGCTGTATATAGTGCTTTATATATAGTATTCCTTTTTTATTTGAAACAAAACATTTAGAAATTCCCGGGAGTAACAGCTTTAGCTCCTGATTTTAAATTTATTCTAGGGATGATAGAGGAATTTTTTAAAGTCTCCAATTTAAGCATTAATGTTTGCCCTTTCCCCCTGCCAAAAAAAAAAAAAAATGTATATATATATATGTGTGTGTGTGTGTGTGTGTGTATATATATATATATATAGAAAATAAATAAATAAATATATTTTCAAACTAATGCACATGTGTTAATATTTCAAATGGTCAAATACTTGAAAAGCAACAGACTCCTTTTTACTCACCTGGTGGTTTTCTGATTTTAAATCTGTTGCAGGTTACCTTCATAATTCTAGATACTGTAGTATGCTTAACTCCTGTTTTCTGATTCATCAACTATAAACAACACCTGTTGACCCATGCGGTATAAATTATGGAGTTTCCACTCACTTGCACCTCTTCCCTCCTTGCTTCTAGTGTCTCATCTATTTTTTACTTTTTATTCTCTTGGCTATCTTTGCTGTATTGTATGTATTTTCATTAATTAAGAAATATTTTAAGAATACAGAAAATTGATATTAGACACCTATATATACCCACCACCCAGAATTAATAGACATTAACATTTTGCTATCTTTACTTCAAACTTAATTTTACAGATAGATACAATATTGCGAATACATCTTAAGAAATCCCTTCTCATCCATCACTTACTCTTGCTTCTCATACACATAACCACTGTCTTGAAGTTGGTGATGATTGTCTTTCCTTTGCTTATGTTTATAATTTTACCATATATGCCCGTTGCCGTGAAAATACTCAGTTTTTTTTATTTTAAAATGTGACGCAAGATATTTTCCTGAGTATATTCTAATTCTGATCTTATCAAAGAGGAGCTTTTATTCTTCACTTCTTATTCTTCACTTCTGTAGACCTCTTTAGTCTTATAAAAGTTTTACATATTCTGAAATCAGACTTAACAATCTCCTATAGTTTGGTCTGTTGAGGTCTTAGGGACTCCTTTCCTACCCTAAAGGTCTAACGTGATTGTTTTCCATATGATGGTCAGTTGTCCCAGCATTATTAGTTGAATAATCCAGTGTTTACCTACTGCTTGAAAATCTCCCTTCTTTGGTATGCCAAATTCCCTTCTAAAGGACCTGTTCTGGCTTTTATTTTTATTATTGGGATATATATGTATCTCCATGTACCAGAGACTCATTCATATTAATACCACAGCTTTATAATAAACATTGATTAGAGTGTCTTTCTACTTCTGTGTTCTTCAAAATTGTCTCAGCTATTCTTGACCCTTCTTTGCTGTGAGTTTAGGTTTAGGTGATCATATTTGACCAAAAAAATGTGTTTGGGTTTTGATTAGAAGTGTGCTGAATTTATGGATTAATTTAGGAGGCTTGGTATCTTGCTGATACTTAATCTCAGTACCTGTTTACATGGTATATATTGCTTGTATACTTGGGTCTTTAATTTCTACCGTAAAGTTGTTGTCATAAAGAGTTACCTTTTTGTTTCTACTTTTTATTTGGAAATATTTATAGATTGACATACAGCTGTAAGAATTAATTCAGTGAGATTCCTAATGTCCTTTACCTACTTTCCCCCAATGGTAATGTCCTGCATAACTGTAGTGCAGCATCACAGATGGGAAATTGACATTGCATATCTTTTAATAGATTTATATCTAGGTACCAGAGAGGTTTTGTTTCTATTGTGAGATGCATCTTTTTTTTCTTGTTTCTTGTCTTAATGCACTGGCTAGGCTACTTTTCCTTTGATGCTGAATAGGAGGGGTGATGACGGTCTTCTTTTCCTCTAACAGGTGGTTTTTAAGAGATAACCTATATTAAATTACAGATATTCTTTTTTTTTTTTTTTTTTTTGAGACGGAGTTTCGCTCTTGTGACCCAGGCTGGAGTGCAATGGCGCGATCTCGGCTCACCGCAACCTCCGCCTCCTGGGTTCAGGCAATTCTCCTGCCTCAGCCTCCTGAGTAGCTGGGATTACAGGCACGCGCCACCATGCCCAGCTAATTTTTTGTAGTTTTAGTAGAGACGGGGTTTCACCGTGTTGACCAGGATGGTCTCAATCTCTTGACCTCGTGATCCACCCGCCTCGGCCTCCCACAGTGCTGGGATTACAGGCTTGAGCCACTGCGCCCGGCCCCAAATTACAGATATTCTTTTGTTTTTCTTAGTATACTAAAGGAAACATTTTGATAATTTCTTAAATCAGAGTATTGTGACAAATATGTTTTCTGCATCTCTTTCTATAATCATGACTTTTCTAATCAGTTGCTGTATCACATTTTACTGATACTTTTCTTTTTTGAGACAGTCTTACTCCATTGCCAAGGCTGGAGTGCAGTGGCACAATCTTGGCCAACTGCAACCTCTGCCTCCCAGGTTCAAGCGATTCTCCTGCCTCAGCCTGCCAAGTAGCTGGGATTATGGACGTATACCACCACACCTGGCTAATTTTTGTAATTTTTTAGTAGAGATGGGGTTTTGCCATGTTGACCAGGCTGGTCTGGAACTCCTGACCTCACGTGTTCCACCCACCTCACCTTCCCAGAGTGCTGGGATTATAGACATGAGCCACCATGCCCAGCTGATAGGTTCTTTTAATTACTTATGCATATTTAAATTTAAAATTTTTGTGAGAAAAACCACAGTCTACTATGCCGCCGATTCTCAACCCAGATTTTCACTCTTTAGAAGTAACAGCTTTCTATTTCTTTAGCTCTTTGTCTGGTATTTACCTTCTTTTTTTTTTTTCTAAAGAAACTTGCTTTTGTTATTCTTTATTTTCTTCTTATTTTTTTCCCCCAGTTTTTGTTACAGTTATGCATTGCTTAATGACGGGAATACATTTTGAGAAATGTGTTAGGTAATTCCATTGTTGTGTAAGCATCGTAGAGTGGACTTACATAGACCTAGATGGTGTAACCTGGTACACACCTAGACTATATAGTACAGCCTATTGCTCCTGGGTTACAAACTATACAGCATATCACTCTACTGAATACTCTAGTACTTGTAATAAAATTATATTTGTATATCTAAATATATTTAAGTATAGAGAAGGTACAGTAGGGCCAGGCATGGTGGCTCATGCCTGTAATCTCAGCACTTTGGAAGGCTAAGGTGGGCAGGTCCCTTGAGCCCAGGAATTTGAGACCAGCCTGGGCAATAGGACGAAACCCATCTCTACCAAACAATGCAAAAGATTGGCTAGGTGTGGTGGTGTAGGCCCGTAGTCCCAGCTACTTGGGTGGATGTCGTAGGAGGATGGCTCGAGCCCAGCAGACGGATGTTGCAATGAGCTGAAATTGTGCCACTGCCCTCCAGCCTGGGCAACAGAGCCGGACCCTGTCTTTAAAAAAAAAAAAAAAATAGTACAGTAAAAATACAGTGTTATAATCTTATAGGACCACTGTTGTATATGTGGTCCGTTTTGTCAACTGAGATGTCGTTATGCCGCATGTGACTACATCCAATAATTGTAGGAGATTGAGACTGGCTCTCTGAAAACACACCTACACTCACTGTCCCCAGGCCTGGAATAGCTCCTGTCATGCTTTTGTGTGGATTGGGGGAAGGTACTCTTCCTCCAGCAAGTGCCCGGTGCCTGTGGTATAGATCCCTGGGTAACCCTAACATGACCCCAGCTTGTGCAGTGGCCTTGCTCTGCCCTTTCTCCTGGCAGAGTTCAGTTGTAGCATAATGTGTCCTTAGATAATTTAGTGATTATATTTTTGTGACTTCATTAATACCCTCGTTAGTTGGGCCAGTGTTATGAGACTGTATTTTCTTTATTGGATACTTTTTTTTCCCCAGAGTTAATCATTTTTGGTCACTTGCTTGGTTCTATACTTTGGCCTATGATTTGTGTTGTTTTCCTCTAGGAGTATAAAACTCCATTCAGAATGTTCAAACACATTAGTTGTCTATTGAATTCACTTTCTTTGTACTTCCTGTATCCTGCTTCAGTCCTGACTGGTCGTTATAAGCAGCTGCTATACAGGGTGGCCCTGGAGTGTCCCATCACCATTAGCTTGAGAATTTCCTCTCTCCTGCATTGGCTATTTCCTGTCTCTTCGTTTACAATATATTCCAGATAGACTTCAGAGAATGGTCATGGAAGGTGGATTTTTTTTTTTTTAAACTTACACATCTTAAAATTTTTTATTTTTACCCTTTCGCACTATACTGTTTGTTTTATCAGTTTTTATTAATCTGTTAGACACTCCCTCAATACCTGGTGATTGTTAACATCCCTTCTTTTTTTTCCATATGCAGAATATTTTTATTGTAATCAAGAACATTATGTAAATTGTTTGCAGAAACTATAAGAAAAGTGAAGGGTGTTTTGTTGATAGTGATACATTGAGTGTTACTTTCCTTCAACTTAGGCAATATCTATTTACATTCAATACTGAGTTGACACAAGAGTAAGTGAATTTACTTAAGTTTTTTTCCCTTTAAATAGCAGCCTTATTGTTATATAATCTATACATTATAAAATCCACCATTTTGAAGTGTAAGGTTTTTTCCTTTAAACAGCAGCTTTCTTGATATATAATCTATACACCATAAAATCCACCAATTTGAAGTGTAAAATTAAGTGGTTTTTAGTATATTCCCAGAGTTATGCAACCATCACCACCATTGAATTCCGGAACATTTTTATCACCCCAAAAGAAATCCCAAAGCCAGTAGCAGTCACTTCCCATTCCTTCCTCTGCCCAGGCCTTGGCAGTCATATATCTACTTCTTTTATGGATTTGCGTATTCTGGACATTTCACATTAAAAGGAATAAACAGTACTGAGCCTTTGTTTCTGGCTTCTTTCACTTACCATAATGTTTTCAGAGCTCATCCACATTGTAGCATGTATCCATACTTCATTTTATCACTAAATAATATTCCAGTATATGGATATACACATTCTGTTTATATGTTAATCAGTTGATGCACAATTGGGTTTTTCCCCTCTAAGAGTATATGAAAAAATATAATATATATGAATAAAAGTGCTATGAAATAATATATACACATTTTTGTGTGGACATATGTTTTAATTTTTCTTGGATATATACCTAGAAGTAGAATTGCCGGGTCGTATGATAACTCTGTGTTTAACATTTGAGGAATCCCCAAACTGTTTTCCAAAGTAGTTGCATCATTTTGTATTCCCACTAGCTACATATGAGGTTTACAATTTCTTCACATCCTCAGCAACACTTATTATTTTCTATTTTATTATAACCATCCTAGTAGGTGGGAAGTGAGATCTTGCTTTAATTTGCATTTCCCACATACCTAATGCTGTTGAACATCTTTTCATCTGCTCATTGGCCATTTATATATTTTCTTTGGTGAAATGTCTACTTTAATCCCTTGGCTGTTTTAAATTGTGGGTTCTTTTTATCATTAAAATTATAAAAGTCCTTTATATATTTTGAATACTCATCCCTTGACAGATACATGATTTGCAGATTTTTTTTTCATTCTGTGGGGCTTTATTTTACTTCTCTGATAGTGATCTTTGAAATTCAAAAGTTTTTTATTTTAATGAAGTCTCAACTTATGTATTTTTCCTTTTGTTTGTGCTTTTTTTGTCATCTGTAAAATCTTTGGCCTAATCTAAGGTTACGAAGATTTACTTCTTGCTGTCTTCTAACAGTTTATAGTTTTTGCCTTTATGTTTAGTCCGTAATTCGTTTTGAGTTAATTTTTGGGTATGATGTGAGGCAGAGGCCTATCTTCATCTTTTTTGCAGGTGGATGTCAAGTTGTCCTAGCACCATTTGTTGAAAAGACTATTTCGCTTCTGAGTTGTTGTGTTGAAAATCAGTTGACCATAATGTGAGAATGGTCTATCTATTTTCAAGAATGACAAACTAAAATGCTCATTGAAAGCCCTGTAAAAATGGGTTTGGCTTTTTCTTCTTTTCTATTAAGGTATAATTGCTAAATAAAAGTTGTAAATATTCAAGGTGTATAATGTGATGATTTTATATATATATTATATATTTTACACACACACACACACGCACACACACACGCAGTGAAATAATGTCCACAATCAATTAAGATATCTGTCACCACATTTAGTTACCATTTGTGTGTTAGAGGGATGAGGATGGAGTGGGCTCCTTGACTGGGGACTTAGCAGTAGAATAATCAGACAGGGACCTGTTCATTTATTTGAGGGGACCCCAAACTTAGTATATATAGTTTTTATTCTCTAGGCTTTGTGTTTCCCAGGAGAGGAGTTCTCTAGTCTGTTACTTTGCAGGTGGAAAGCTGCTTTCCACCATTTGAGAGCTGAGTTGAAGGCAAGAGGCTCAGGATCTTACCATTATTATGTAACTGAGACTTAATTTTTGTCTTCAGAATGGCACCCGTGCCTTCACTCGTTCTTAGGACTTCCAGTTTATACACAGCCTTTCCAGAGAGCACATCTCTAGTTTTTCTTCAGGGTGGAGGAGGGTAGTGACTGCCTGTTATTTAGGCACCCAGCCAGTCCTCTTGTCAGCCTTTCCCATTTTCCCATGTTTAAAGGAAGCTGGTGCCCCAGTTAGGGAGCATGTTTCAGGCATTGCTGCTCAGCGCTTCACTGCCAGCCGAAGCTTGGCTTTCTCTCTGATCTTTTTGACTTATCAAATACAACTTGTCCATATGCTTTCCGGTTTCCAACATTTGGTCACCTCTTCTCTTTGTTCTGGTCTGGGTAGATTTAGACCTTTAAACTTTCTAGGCATTTTGCATGTGCCTTCTGAGTGTGGTTTCAGAAGAGATCAAGGGTTGAAGTGGTTTTAATGTTAGCTGATATTAAATGGTATGAAGAAGTACCAAAGCAGGGACAGTAAAGAGAGGTGGAGTTGCTATACATATTTCTTGTTCATTTCTTTTGACTGCTCCATATTCTTCTGTTGTGTAGGGCCACCAAATTTTGCTTCTCCATTTTCCTCATGATAGACACTTAACCCGCCCCCCATTTCCCACTGCCGCCCATGACTAGTATTCCCTAATGAACCTTAATATTCCATTGAATTTCTCTGGGGGCATAGAACCAGGAATGGGATACCGTTATATGCCTACCTAATTTTCCTGTAGGACTTTGCTATGTCATGTACGGTCCCCTGAGTTAGTATATGGGAATTCAAGTTTTCCCTACATCTCTGTTTAGCAATACTGTTTTCTTTGGGCTTTTCTTATTATTTGAGCCTTTGAGCATTATTTCATCTACTTTTTAGCTGCTGGAGTTTTTCACTTATGTGAATGCCTCTTCAAATCTTTTACTTGTTTTTCTACTTAATTCCCAGTCTTTCTTTTGATTAGCAAAGGTTCTGTATACCTTGTAGATTTTAATCCTTAGTTTTTGACTTAGCACCCTATTACGTTGATTCTAAGACACAACTGTTTTTTCCTAGTTTAAAATCTCTGAAGTGGGGATGAATCTTAAAGCTGCTCAGAGTCACTGATGAGTCATTGTCAGCCAGGAAGGTAGTTTGTGACATGATTGTCACTGCCTGTGTGTCAGTGAATCTGGTGGTGGCGGGCTTACTGTCAGCACTCCAGTTGAGGTGTATACCCTACTGGTCAACGTGGCAACTAATGGCCAGAGAAATGGCCAGACCTGCAGAGCAGAGGCTCACCGAGGCTGTGATGACAAAGGCTTTGAAGGTCTCTTTGTTAGACTTCCTGTTACCTTGGGTAGTATCAGCTTACTTTCTAGAAATGTGATTAGATTGGAGAGATGATAAAACTATTCGATTAGTTCGATAGGAAAGTTCCAGCATCAGAACTTGAGACTGGGTGACAGTTAACATGTCAGATAATATGATAGGGGAGCATGCTCATACGAAATGCCAAGGTACTGCCTAGAGCAAGAAGTAGAATATGGTATGAAAATCAGTGACCTAAAGGAGAGGAACAGAACTTGGCTAAAGAAATTATAGAAATATCTTGACTGATTTATCTTGCGTTTTCCTTTTCATAAGTATAAACATAGTGTAACAAAAATCTATGTCTAAGAAGGTATAATTGACCTTTTCATTAAGCATAAACTAAAAAGCTGTACATGACAAAATATTATTGTATTTTAATTGACACTGTTTCTCTTCCTTAGTGATAGATAAAATACAATTGATGACATCTTAGATTCAATGAAATACAATAAACGTCTTCTCTATCACCCATCTGTTAACTTTGTCTTTGGTATCTTTCGTTGAACCAAATTTCTTAATTTTGACTTGGTCAAATGCATCCATTTTGGCCTTATGGTATGTGTGGTTGGAGACTTGGTTAAGAAATCCATTTCCTACGCTGAGGTGCCAAAAACATTCTTCCACATTTGGTTATCTTTTCTAAAAAAACTTTTAGGTTTTTACTATGTCTGGAATTCACTGTGTACCTGGCTGTTCAACTTTACCCATAGAGAAAAATTTGTGTGAATCCTAGTGGTAACTGCTCTCATTTTCCAGCTATTCGTATGCACACAGTTCTATTGAGTTCTAGATGCTTTCATTGGTCTCTGCCTGCTTGCTCCAGTACCAAACCTCTTGTTAACAGGGGTTCGTAGTATTTGCTTTCTTCTGGTGAAGCACCACCTCCCTATTTCTAAATTCAGTTAGCCATTCCTGAACTTGTATCTGCCTATGTAATTATTGAAGTTTATAGAGCTCTGTTAGAAATCCTGGTGTAATTTTAATTGTGATTGTATTGAGTTTGTAGTTTATTTTGGCAAAATGCAGTATCTTTAAAATATTGAGCCATACCTTCATCTGACCATCGTATATCTTATCATTTATTACTGTCTTTATATTTTTCTTGATATTGTAAATACTTTGTATTTTGTTACCTGTATTTGTATTGAATCCAATAGTTTGTTGGTTTCGTTTTTTATGTAAGGTGATCGTATCACCTGCAGATAACAATGTGACTCTTTTCAGACGTGTATGTGTGCATGCGCACACACACTTGTTTGTTTATTCACATTTTTGGACTTACAGTTTTACTGGTATGGCCTTTAGTAATATGCTGAATAGTAAGAAGATACCAAGCATCCTTGTTTTATGCATATTCTTTTTTTTTTTTTGAGACGGAGTTTCGCTCTTGTTACCCAGGCTGGAGTGCAATGGCGCGATCTCGGCTCACTGCAACCTCCGCCTCCTGGGTTCAGGCAATTCTCCTGCCTCAGCCTCCTGAGTAGCTGGGATTACAGGCACGTGCCACCATGCCCAGCTAATTTTTCATAGTTTTAGTAGAGATGGGGTTTCACCATGTTGACCAGGATGGTCTCGATATCTTGACCTCGTGATCCACCCACCTCAGCCTCCCAAAGTGCTGGGATTACAGGCTTGAGCCACCGCGCCCGGCCCCATATTCTTAAAAGTAATGTCTCTGTTGTTTCCCAGTTAATATCTGTAGGTTTTAGGTATTATAGTTTTATCAATTTGAGACCATTCCCCTCTGATTTGAGTTTTATAAATAGATGTTGAACTTTACCAAATGTCATTTCTGCATCTAAGATCATTGCATGACTTTTCTTTATCATGTTGTATTTTCTGAAATTCTTGCTTGTTATTTAACTTCTATTAATATATTTCTTGGGTGTACTCTTGCTTTTCTGACTTAGTTGAACACTTAATTTACATTTTTAATCTTTTCTAGTACTGATTCACAATCTCTTTCCAAAACCCTGAGTGTAATTCAGAATTCAGGCTTTAAAAAGATTTTGAAAGATAATGAAGTACATATTTCTTATTACAGGACCACTCTCACGCGGTCTGGGCCGCATCCCCAGAATAGTTTCATTCCGTAAAAGAAATAAAGCACTAAAGACTTTCATATCTGTTTAGGACAGGTTTTGCTACTGAATGAACTTGCTGCAAACTTTCAAAATTGTGTATGAGGGATAATGAACTTTTCTGTCTATGTTTAAGCCTATAAATTCCCTGCTAAGAACTATTCCAGCTGTAGACTATACTCGTTTTTTGTTTGTTTGTTTTGTTTGTTTTTTTGAGATGGAGTCTCGCCCTGTCACCAGGCTGGAGTGCAGTGGCGAGATCTCAGCTCACTGCAAACTCCGCCCCTGGGTTTAAGTGATTCTCCTGCTTCAGCCTCCCAAGTAGCTGGGACTACAGGTTTGCACCATCACACCCAACCAATTTTTTTTTTTTTTTAGTAGAGTTAGGGTTTCTCATGTTGGCCAGGATGGTCTCGATCTCCTGACCTTGTGATCCACCTGCCGCAGCCTCCCAAAGTGCTGGGATTACAGGCGTGAGCCACCACACCCAGCCTGTAGACTATACTTCTTATGCGTGTTATTCAGACCTAAATATTTTCTAATTTTCATTTTAGTTTTTTCCTTTGACTAAAGCATAATGTTTTCCTTTAGTTTTCTCCTTCTCAGCAATTTATAATCTATTGCTGTGTAATTAGAAAACATGTTCTGGATGATAGCTTTTCTGAATATAGCTTTTCTGAATGATTCTGCTGCTCTTGTCGAGACTTGCTTTATGTCTTATTTATTGTAAATTTTGCAAATGTTCCATGGCTTTATCACAAAAATTTATGTTATGTTTCTTGTATTCAAGGTGTCTTGTGTTCATTACATCAAGCATTTTAGTTTTTATTCAGTTAGTTCATGGTCTTAGCCATATCTGTCTGATATGTAAATGAATGAGAAAGAAAGAGACCGTAGATAACAGTATTACCCACCATGTGGATTCATTCTTTTCTGTTTTATTTTTAAATTTTTAAGTTTGAAGGTATGTCAGTAGGTATATGTGGGTTCAGCATTTTTACATCTATGTTCATTATTTCTGACGATAAATGTTTTACTTTAAAGTCCATTTGTCTGATAGCAGTGTAGCTACACCAGCTTTCATTTAGTTGTTATGTGATTGATAGACTCTGTTTTCAGTTTTACTGGCATTGTGTGTAGTTGTTTCTTTTGTACATAACTGAATTTAAAAAATAATCCTAGTATCATCATTTTTTAACTGAAGCATTTACTCTGTTTACGTTTATTTCGATTACTAAGTCGTTTGTGTAATAAGCAGTAATATCTGCTGAAATATGAGGTGATTCACAATTTTCCCAGTAACATTTAAAACAGTTTTTTGGCCAATTTGATAATGTAAACTTAAAGGGATATAAGAAATAGGCAAAAATAATGTTATTTGATTTATTAATTTAATTTCACATATATATTTAAAATGTCATTGTGCAAATAATAAATTCAAAAATACTGCACTTTGCTCCATGCAGTAGTTTTTTTTTTTTTTTTTTGAGATGGAGTTTCGCTGTTGTTACCCAGGCTGGAGTGCAATGGCGCGATCTCGGCTCACCGCAACCTCCACCTCCTGGGTTCAGGCAATTCTCCTGCCTCAGCCTCCTGAGTAGCTGGGATTACAGGCACGCACCACCATGCCCAGCTGATTTTTTTGTATTTTTAGTAGAGATGGGGTTTCACCATGTTGACCAGGCTGGTCTCGATCTCTTGACCTCGTGATCCACCCGCCTCGGCCTCCCAAAGTGCTGGGATTACAGGCTTGAGCCACTGCGCCCGGCCGACAATAGTTTTATTCCAATTCTTTATAGGCATCTTGGGGACCATATTTATCATTAGAAGCATTGAACAATTTATGTTTAAAGTCTGTGAGTTTCACTTCTGTCTGATGCATAACTTTTTGAATCTGTGTATGTTGCTATCTCTCAAAATTTTACCCAAGTCTCACTCAGTATTTGTGATTCTACACTTGACCCCTTATAGGGTTGCTTTTTGTTATGGTCTTTAAAAGGTGCACTTACTTGGTTGTGTAGAGCTTCATTTTGAAATCCCACTCCCAGGAATATTGTGTGGGAAATCTGTACAATATCTGTGTCAAGTTATTTTACCTTTTTTATTTTAAAAAAATGATTTCTTCAAAACATCTAAACGTAGCATTGTTATAGATCATTTTTGTAATTAATTAGTAGTGGGTATAGCTGCATATATTAGGAAACCCAAACTTAACATGGCTTAAGCAAAGTAGAAGTTTATTGGTCTTCATAAGTGTGCAGTGAGGTACTGCCACAGATGATCAGGGACCCAGGTTACCATCCTGGTGCTCTGCCCTTGAGGTGTGTGACTTCCATTCATAAGTCACCTTAAGGGAGGATGGCAGGCAGATGGATAGAAAAGAGGCTCCTTCTGGCCCTGTCAGCTTGGTTAAGGCAACGTTGGCCATACCTGGTTTCAGGAGCAGCTGACAGATGTGGTCTTTTGTTCCAGGGCAGTGTAAAAAGGAGAATACATGTTGGGTTGGCAACTGTTGGTGCCTTGCACTAGCAGTGGAGTATAATTACAGGAGTGCCCAAGTGATATGAGAGACTGAAACATCACCTCCCTGGTACTCTCTGTTACCTCAAGGATTACAACTAGGAAAAAATGTGTTGTAGGTGCTATTTCTCTTAACATTCTTTCTAAATACCAGACTTTTACCTTTTTTTTTTTTTTTTCTAGACAGAGTCTTGCTGGAGTGCAGTGGTGTAATCGCACTGCAGCCTTTACCTCCCAGGCTTAAGTGATCCTACCACCTCAACTTCCCAAGTAGTTGGAACTACAGGTGCATGCTGCTGTGTCTGACTAACTTTTCTACTTTTTTTTTGTAGAGATGGGGTTTCACTATGTTGCCCAAGCTAGCCTCAGGTGATCCGCCCACCTCAGCCTCCTGAAGTGCTGGGATTACAGGCCACTACTCCCGGCCTTACATTTTTCATTTCTTTTTTCTCTTTTTTCTTTGCATTTTTTCTGCTTGATCAGGTTTTCTTGATTAGACTTCCCTTATTCTTTTCTTCCCCTCATGCTTAACATAAGTATTTCCTGTCCCTTTTTTTTTTTTTTTTTTTTTTTGAGTCTGTGTCACTCTATTGCCCAGGCTGGAGTGTAGTGACATCATCTCGGCTCACTGCAGCATTCGTCTCCTGGGTTCAAGCGATTCTGCTGCCTCCAGAGTAGCTGGGGTTATAGGCATGCACCACCACGCCCGGCTAATATTTTTTGTATTTTTAGTAGAAACATGGTTTCACCATGTTGGCCAGGCTGGCTCCAGACCTCAAGTGATCCACCCGCCTTGGCCTCCCAAAATGATGGGATTACAGGCGTGAGCCACTGAACCCCAAATGTTAGTTAATCTTCCTCTCCTCCATAATTAGCAGTACAGAGACTTACTAGACTCCTTCTGCTTAAGTCGTTCCCCATCCCCACTCCCCATTTCTTGATGTCCTGGTCTGATATTTGACTTCTACTTATTTTATACCCTCCAGGATTATTATTTTTGAGAATTACCTTCTTCTTTACCTATTTACCAGTTTCTTATTGCTGATCTTTAGGTATTTATTTTTTTATCCATACAGCTTCTTTAGGCTTAAAACTACTCTCTCTAAAGTATATTCGCTATTAGATTGTTATGTGGATATTCGGAGAAGGTAATCTGTATCTCCTAATGAGAAATGTTTTTATTTTACCTCCTTGGGTGACAGTCAGTGGATAACAAGTTCTAAGTGGATAGTTATTTTCCCTGCAGCCCTTGGAGAATTTCTGCATCATGGCCTGGCCTCTGTTCTAGGGAGACTAGTGTCAGTCTGATTGTTGTTCATCTTATGTTTTTTTCAACTGGCTTTCACTATTCTTTTTATCTGTAAAATTCTACAGTTTTACTGTCATGCATCTTGTAATTAATTCACATTTATCCTCCTTGGGATTCATTTTTCTACTTCAGTCTGTGAATTCCTGTCTTCCATGAATTCTGGGAATTTTTTTAGCTGTTATCTGTTCAAACATTGTCTCTCACTTTTTTCCTCCAGTGTTTCCCTATAGAACTAATGTTCAGTGTACTTGTAACCTTCATATCCTCCATGTTCAGTATGCACTGTTTCATATTTTTACATCTGTTGTTAATCTCAGTTCTGTTTTTCATTTTTCCGTTGTGTCTGATGGGGTATTTAATGTATCTTTTGGATTTCTAATTTTATTGGCTCTTAGATTTTATTTCTGGAAGTTATGTTTGGCTATTTAGCATGTCCTTGGTTTTGTTTGTTTGTTTTTGAGGCAGAATTTTGCTCTTGTCACCCAGGCTGGAGTGCAATGGCGCAATCTTGACTCACTGCAACTTCTGCCTCCTGGGTTCAAGCAATTCTGCTTCAGCTTCCTGAGTAGCTGGGATTACAGGCGTGCAGCACCATGCCCGGCTAATTTTTTTGTATTGTTATTAGAAATGGGGTTTCACTGTGTTGGTCAGGCTGGCCTTGAACTCCTGACCTCAGGTAATCTGCCCGTCTCGTCCTCCCAAAGTGCTGGGATTACAGGCATGAACCACCGCACCCGGTCCAGCCTGTCCTTTTCTCAGTAGCCTTTTAACCTTTCCTTATATTTATACTTTTGGTCTTCAGCACTTCCTAGAGTCCAGCATCTTTGCATTCTTGTGCGGCGGCCCTTCTGTATGATTCACCTGCCGTCTCTCACTCATGGTCAGGTTGTGGTGTTTGACTGGGAAAGTTGTTTTCTCTCTTTTGAGTTCTCTCAGGTCTTGATTGTGGAGATGACTTTCTGGTTGGTTTTACTTGCTTCTGCAGCATACCCTGTAAGATTTTAGGTTCCAGGATTCCTGTATCAAGTGTCCGTTATGACTTATTTCTGCTAGCCTGCATGGGGCACAGATCTGAGACTTCCATATCTCAATGGAAACTTTGTTCCTTCCCTACTCCAATCACTAGACAGAAACAGCATCCCTGTATCGCATCATACTGCCTCCTGATAGCTTTTGAGCCGTTGTCAGGGATTTGGGATGTACTTGTTCTTAATAGTTTGTTTTCTGTGTATTAACAGTGTTTATAGAGTGGTCTCAGCATTCACAGCAGATTTAGTATAAGGTTGTCTACCTAGGTGTTTTGTTTTGTTTTGTTTATCTTTTTGTAACTGGCAATACCTGACTATGGAATCAGGGAGGACTTAGGAAACTTAAGGAAACCCTGAGAAGTAGGAACCTAAATAACATGATGGAATCAGAATACAGTTGAGGAGGTGAGTGGCACTGGATTTGAAAGAAGCCCTTGAAGCCTTAGGGAAGAAGAAATAAAATATTTAGAGAGCACTTCTTATGGGCCAGGCACTTTTATAATACTGTAACAATTTCCCTGAGAAGTAGGTTCTCTCTCTGCTTTAGTGTTGAAGAAACTGAGGATCACGGAGGTCAGTGATGTACATAAGCTTCTGGAGTTACCAGTAGCTGTAATGCAGACAGGATCTGTCTGACAGACTCTACAACCCATGTTCTTTTCACTGAGTCTTCTTGCCTTTTGTATGAGTTAGTCAGCTTTCATGAATTTACTTCAAGTTGTCATTCTTTTCTTTTCCTGATTTCCTAGCATCTGTATTTTCTTATGGATGACCAATGCTGTTAAAAGGTATCAATGAGTATAGTGTTTCTCCATCTTTTCTGGCTGCAGTGCATTTTGTAGAGCAACCCAGTACTGGACCAATACAGATACATAGTTCCTTCATTCACTCTGTACCATGGTTCTGATACTTTCCTTTCTTTTACTGTTTCCTCTAGTTAAAATAGACTGATTGTGACTAACTTGGTCTCACAGCTTTTTAACAGTTTGCAACCCATAATTTGAGCCCATGATTTTGAAGCATGGCTCATGGCTGGAGTATAGATCAGCAGAGGACTTAACACAAGTATGCTCAGGAGCACATTCCCCTGTCCCAGCTGGGCTCACATCTGGCTCCAGTGTAGCCACCACCCACATTCTCCCCACTCTCCAGCAGGAGTGTGAGGATTCCTCTTAAACAGCATTCCACCATTAACTTTAGACGTTGGGAACATATCCCACTTATTCTTTAGTGGCTTCCTATAGATGACGTTTCTTTTTAAGTCACTTGACTGTACAAGATCATAACTCACTCTGCCTGTTCTTACCTTTGATCTTATTTTATATTTTCTTCCTCTTTAGCTTATTCCAGATTTTTCTGAGATACTTTATGTAGCAACTTCATTCTTAAGCAAGTTTTAAAACCAAAGCATTTAAGATTTGCCATTCATTCATCTTGGAATTCTAGCTTATTTTTCTTTTTTATTTTAGTAGTACAAGTAGTTTATTAAAAATAAAATTTGTGGAAAAATATTTTAGTGTACCATGCTCTGTTATTACTTTTCAAAGACAAGAAATCAAAGATCAATATGCAGATAGGGTAGGATGACAACACCATGTTGTTGTGCCTGCCACCAAGGTAATATGATAGCATGTAACGTGAATGTGTAATTGACATGTACCACTCTTTATCTCTTCCCTAGCCCTCCAAGCCACAAAATTGTGGTGAATGGAAAAGAATGTATAAACTTTGCCTCATTTAATTTTCTTGGATTGTTGGATAATCCTAGGGTTAAGGTGAGTAGCACATAATGCTGAAGTGGACAGATAACATTACGATTTAAGAAACTGGACATAAAAGACAAATGCAGGCCCGGCATGGTGGATCACTTGAGGTCAGGAGTTCAAGACCAGCCTAGCCAACATGGTGAAACCCCATCTCTACCAAAAATTACAAAAATTAGCTGGGCATGGTGGCACACACCTGTAGTCCCAGCTACTGGGGAGGCTGAGGTGGGAGAATCTCTTGAACCTGGGAGGCAGAGGTTACAGTGAGCCAAGATGGTGCCACTGTACTCTAGCCTGGACAACAGAGCAACACTCTGTCTCCAAAAAA
>NW_016107368.1:5390971-5422829 GCF_001604975.1 Cebus imitator
CCCCAAACAACTGCTTTCAATAGTTAAGATTCTATTTTAGGCCCAGCACAGTGGCTCACTCCTACAATCCCAGCACTTTGGGAGGCTGAGGTGGGCAGATCACCTGAGGTCAGGAGTTGAAAAATAGCCTGACCAACATGGTGAAACCCCGTCTCTACCAAAAATACAAAAATTAGCCAGGCATGATGGCACATGCCTGAAATCTCAGCTACTTGGGAGGCTAAGGCAGGAGAATGGCTTGAACTCTGAAGGCGGAGGTTGTAGTGAGCCAAGATTGCGCCACTGCACTCCAGCCTGGGCGGCAGAGTGAGACACCATCTCAAAAAAAAAAAAAAAAAAAAAATCAATTAATTAATTAATTTAAAATTGTTCAAAGGAATTTATTGCTGAAAATAACACTTTGGCTTACAACATGTCAAAATGTTAGAAAGGTAAAACAAGGGAAATGTCTTCCGACTTCCATCCTCGTTTCCGTTTCTGGATCATTTTGCATTTTTTGCTTTAACAGTTAAGTTTTTTACTTTTGTGTTTTTTTAATGTAAGGGAGCACCTTACTTTATTCCTTAGCGGTTTGGTGGTTACATTAGTTGTCTTGGAAACAGTCATGAGAATTAGTGTCCAAGAATCCTACAGCTGGAAGAGATCTTTAAAATCTTTAGTTCTATCCCTAAAATTAGAAACTGGCCTGGGTTAGTGGCTCACGCCTATAGTCCTAGCATTTTGGGAGGCCAAGAAGGGAGGATTGCTTGAGCCTAGGCGTTTGAGACTAGCCTGGGCAACACAGTGAGACCCCGTGTTTACAAAAAGATTAAAAAATTAGCTGGACATTAGCATGCACCTATAATCCCAGCTACAAAGGAAACTGAGGCAAGAGGATCACTTGATCCCAGGAGGCTGAGGCTGCAGTAAGCCATGTTCACACCACTGCAATTCAGCCTGGATGACAGATTGAGACCATCTGAAAGAAAAGAAGAATAGAAACCAAGTATCCTGATTCCCATTCTTGATGGCTAGTTCAAAGAAATGAGCTCTTATCAGATCCTCTCATTTTCCTCTAGTCTAATGCAAACAGGGGTTGTTTGCTTGGTTTTTAATTGGTAGGGAATTATTTTCTTGTCAGGTAAACTAATGTTTTATGGAGTTGTTGACTGTAATCTGATGAAGGCTTTCTTTCTGTGACTGTTTGCTGAGGTAAAGGAATTGTTTTCTTAAAAGCCTCTCCTTCTAATGGGCTTTATTGACATGTGTGACTTGGCCCCTGCTTGAGTCTTGATCTGGAAAGACAGATGAGAGACTTACTGCCAAGTCCAATATGATAGTTTCAAATCTTCAAGACAAGTTTTCTCAAAGCTGTAAAATATATTGTTAAAATAGCCCAGTCACCTTTCCATTTGGATCACCTGCGTAATAGCATGCTAGATGCTTCCAAACATGAGGTCTTTAGATTAATGGGTTTTAAATTAATTTTCTTGATTGGGTAATTCAATACATGATAGAAACTTCAAAAAGTATACAGAGATAGACATGGGAAATCTCCTAACCTCAGTTTCTGTTTTCCCCACTGCCATCCTACCCCCTTAAAAAGACAAGCTACTATCAATAGTTTCTTGTTAATTCTTCCAGAGACCTTTTTCCAGCATATGCGAACCACTTCCACACATGTATTTTTCCCCCATTCTTAGAAAAATGCTAGCGTACCACACACGTTCTGTACTTTGCTGTTGACGTGAGTGTTTTAAATTTAAACTGGATTTGATCTTTCTGGTGTTTAAATGGGCTGCCAGAGGCAGTATGAAGAACGCAGTTGTGGGTTGGATCCTCTGAAAGCCACGTTATTTGTCACTGAGTCATCTTTATTCTAAAGCTATAGGTGAAGGTGAAGGTTCAGACAGACTGTGGCTTCTGGACAAAGGTTGCAAGATAATTTGCAGTGGGATTGTTTTTCAAACAAGACACCAAATCTACAACTTAAAAGTAATGTGTGGTGTTTTCTGAGTGCGTTGTCCTTCAGATAACCAGGGTTTTATTCATTTTTAACAGTTGCCCGTCTTTACTTGTCATCTTTTTTCCTTTCTTTAAATATATATATTGTCCATATCTGTACTTTTTTGATTTCTGACAGGATTTTTTTTCTATGTCCTTTTTCATTCTGGAAGCAATAACTTGAATTATTATAGTTTTATTAAAATATCTTGAAATTTTAGCGTTAGTTACAATCAGAGCCACTTGAAGTCATCTAAGGCTAAATTTTTTATCTAAAATACCCTATATAATTAAATTATTCTAAATGTGAAGGGGATGTTTGCCTTTTGCACCAAGCAATAATGCAGACATGAAGCCCTGTTTCTCTTGTTTACAGTTGCTTATGTGTTATTGAAGAGTTTAATTTGAGGTGTAGAATCACCTTCCCTGGACTCCCACATGATTGCTTTTAATATTGTCTTCCCCGACCCCCAAAGTATCACATTCAGGCATCTAGTTTCAAAGCATACCCCTTGTAGCTTTCTTCTCAACTCTTGAAGTAGTCAATGTGAATCACTTGTAAGAGTAAATTTCTTTATTAAACATTTTCTCTTGTTTATGATTTCATGGTAACATTTATGTTAAATGATTAATTCAGAAAAAGTAAATGGATCAGTGGTTAAGATTCATCTAGTTTTTTAAGGCTAAACAGTCCCCTACCTCCTAGAGGCCTGACAGGTAGAAAACTAAACAAGTTATTAGAACAGTTTCCTTAGGACTGTGAACTAGATTCTTCCCACCCACTGATGCATATTTTAGAACTGGGCGATTGGTTTTATTGAGTTGTGGAACCTTTGTTTCTTCTAAGGCCAGTGGGACCCCGGGGTACTGAGGATATTGTCTGTTGGTGAATTTTTGTTTGTTTCTTTCTTTGTTTTGTTTTTAGTACATTTAGGTCTTAATCACCTGTGATTTATCTTTGGTCTGTTTTGCATAGGTAGTGACTCATTGTCTTAAACTAGGTCAGAAACAATTGGGTGGCAAGGTTTCATTATGAGAGATAATAGCATTTAATTGTGTTCCAGAGCCAGTCTAAACAGTTGTTCATTTCAGTAGTTTATAAAAATATTTGGTTTCTTTGTTTTGGAACAGTCAACTGATCCATGACTACCTGTTACAGTAAGAACATTTGGTCATAAAATTCCTAGATCTGCCACTTCTTACCAGTCATGGGATCATGGTTTTCTCAGGTGTAGGTAGGAGCAGTCATTGCTTGCACGGCTTTAGAACAATTTGGTAAGGATCGCATAAAATACTGCATGTGAAAACATGAAAAACATTTGGCCCCATATGTTCTAGTGAGTACCTAAGGGCTATCATTTAAATTCTTAAGAAGAAAACTTGTCCATGTCTAGGGATTTTTTTTTTTTTAAGGACAGTATGTATGCAAAAATATGAGGCCTTAAGAGAAAACATAGTTTGTTTCTAAACTGTCCTGAACTCAGGTATTTTGTGGTGTTTTCTCTGGAACATAACCAGGAAGGCCATAATCTCTCCTCCTTGTGAGAAGCTGAACAAGTGGCTCTTATTGGAAGATAGTCTTAACTATTCAGAATTCAGAGAGCTTAATTAGAAGACTGCCTAAAGTGTGACCAGGCCTTTGCTTTTAAAATAAAACCTTTTATTCTGCAAATGTTGATGTAAATTTGACAAACTCTTAAATAGCATCTTGCTTGTTCCAGGCAGTGTTCCAAGTGTCTTATCAGCATTTAACTCATGCGGTCCTCCTACTAACCCTTGAGGAAGGTAGGACTGTTACCCCTGTTTGACAGAGGAAGGCACCAAGGCTGAACCCCCAGGCCTACCTACAGTCTGAGCTCTGTGATGTCCGAGGTAGTGAGGCCTCCTGTCCCTGAGGCTCTGGTAAGGGAGCCAGACAGGCAGATAAACAAGTGCAAGAAAGTGTTAAGGGCTGTGAGGTGTGCGGAGGCATTCTAGGATGCCTCCCTCCATGGCCACTTCTTTACCATGTTTATTGCTGACAGTGAATTGGAGAATATAGTGCTTTAGTTTTATTCCATGCAAGTCTACATTTCCAATTAGTGAAATGGATCATACACACAGTGGATTTGGACATCAAAAAAGTCGAAGAAAAGTGAGTGCCCTTGTAGTATTCCTGCTTGCTGCTGCCTGCTCCCTTGTACTGAGAGTTTCTTCATCGCACAAAGGTTCATCAAGAGAAACAAGTTCTGCAGTTATCCATATTTACCTATCACAAAACCTGCTTTGCAAGGCTGACATCAGCTAAAACCCAGCGTCTCTTGATAGAAGGAAAAGACTTGTCTTTTTGAGCTTTCAAGACTACGCTAGAACCAATAAGTCATTGATTTATTATTGAGAGATTCTTCTTCGCACTTTATGGCAACTGTATATAAACAGTTATGAGTATACCTAATGATGGGAAAGATTTGTAACATGCTAATTTTCATCAAATAGGTAACACATTCTAAAGTCCTGAAACAGGGTCACACTCAGTTTTGCAGTCTCATTATCATCAATCAAAAGGGTCATTTAGAGCCGAGAAGTCTACAGAATGACTTAAAATTCCTTTTGTGTTTAGCAAAAATAGTTTGTATACATAGCATGTTTTCTTTTTGAAATGGAGATACCAAATGAAAGCAAACCACTGTGGCCTGGGTTATCCTTCTGGCTGAATTGTGAAGGTTTGTGGCAGATACTTTCAATTAGAAGCACCATTGTAATTTGAAGGAGACCTCCTACCCGGGAATGTGAGAAGTGGCAAAGTGATGGCGCTCAGAGAACAGTAATGAGGATGAGAAGGAAGACATACCCAAGAGTAACCCATGCTCGGCTGCTCGGCTGCTTTCCCCTTTCCTGCTAGATTTCGCCTGAAACCTGTTCTGATAGCATCTCTCCTAGAGGGTGGCTGTCATACAAGGGATCACAGCCTTGGATTTCGTGTGATTGTAATGTCAGAGATCTGAGACTTGAAGATCAACTGGGACATGTTCTTCTAAACTCTGTGTGTTGTTGTAAAGTCCCACATTTAATGTTGGTATTGTGAAAAGTGTCCATTTTGTAAAATAACTATAACTAGTTGGTTAATGGAAATCAAATGATATTGACTGTGTTTATATATATTTTAATGTGCAAATAAGAAGCATGCCTCATATTTTATCACTATTTGATAGGAATGGAATTAATGTTTTAACAGTTCTGTAATGTTCTTTAGGAAGTCTGTAAATACACTGCCTCCTGCCAGGCCATCAGCCCTCTATACTGCCCCTAGCTCAGGAATGCCCAGACCGCCTGCCATTGCCCATGCTTGGGTTCTCATCAGTAGATACACCACGGCTCCCTCATCCTGGGTCTCAAACTCCAACTCTGTAGCCTCTGATTTCCCTCCTTTCTCACGTAGCTCTCTAAAGCTGGAGGGCCTGGCTGCTTCTAGCTCTCCCCACACAGGGCCTGTTGTGAAACTCTGTTTTCTAGTCCTCCAGGCTTGGGTCCTGCCATAGTTAAAAGAACTAAAGGAATTTTTAAAAATTCCTTTCCCTGCTTGATAATGTCTCATTTTAAGATCACTTAAGTTTTAAGATGCTAAGCTAGCCAGTGGCCTCTTTATTTTAAGCATCACTGGTCCTCCATCCCAGGGCATGAAGCCTCTGGGTTCAGTCTGAGAGGTGAAAGGCTGTAACAAGGAACCATGATTTAAGAGGAAAATAAAACAGGTCCATCTAATAATTATAATGTATCCTCATTATTATGTCAACATTCTCCTTATGGTGCTTCTCTAAAAGGACTACATTTCCTTTTGTACTATAAGTTTGAATTCTTTATTTTTTTTATTTTTTACTTTTTTTTTTTAATTGCATTTTAGGTTTTGGGGTACATGTGAAGAACATGCAAGATTGTTGCATAGGTACACACATGGCAATGTGATTTGCTGCCTTCCTCCCCTTCACCTATATCTGGCATTTCTCCCCATGCTCTCTCTCCCCACCCCTTCGCCCCTCCCCCATTTTGCCCCAACAGACCCCAGTGTGTAGTGCTCCCCTCCCTGTGTCTGTGTGTTCTCATTGTTCAACACCCACCTATGAGTGAGAACATGCAGTGTTTAATTTACTGCTCTTCTGTCAGTTTGCTGAGAAAGATGGTTTCCAGGTTCATCCATGTCCCTACAGAGGACACGAACTCATCATTTTTGATGGCTGCATAATATTCCATGGTGTATATGTACCACATTTTCCCTGTCCAGTCTCTCATCGATGGGCATTTGGGTTGGTTCCAGGTCTTTGCTATTGTAAACAGTGCTGCAATGAACATTCGTGTGCACGTGTCCTTGTAGTAGAACGATTTATAATCCTTTGGATATATACCCAGTAATGGGATTGCTGGGTCAAATGGAATTTCTATTTCTAGGTCCTTAAGGAATCGCCACATTGTGTAAGTTTGAATTCTTCATTGCACTTATAAGAAATTCAGACAGAAACCCAGCCCCAGAAAGTGATGGGAGGTGCCACTGCTAAGTGCTGCCACAGATTGTTAGAGGAGTGGTCGCTGGAGTTCTAATAAGTGTCACTGTCTTGACGCAAAGTATACAGGGTTCTTTTTGCTGAAATGCAAACAGACATTAATAAGTTAACATCAGACATTGGTGAGGCCTCAGTGGTTTTGTCTGAGGGCAGTTAAAGCAGGGAAACTTGGTAGGCCTTGAAGTCTTACAGTAGAGTGATATCAAAGCATAACTCAAAGTTGGAGCTGCCCCAGTAGCACATTTTACAGATAGATGAGTAGCTGATTTAGTTCATGTATTTTAGAAGCAATGTGGGTCTAGAATAATTTTTATAGATCTTATATATCATTTAAAAATAATTCCATTTTGGCCATCAGGTGAAAGTATTGATAATTATACTGCTTGTGTTCTTTTATTCTTTAGTAGCGAGAAAGAATTATAAGACAATTTAACCGTTTCACTTTTTTAACTGAAATAGATGTTCATTTGGATTTGGAAGACCGCCTGGCAAAATTTATGAAGACAGAAGAAGCCATTATATACTCGTATGGATTTGCCACCATAGCCAGTGCTATTCCTGCTTACTCTAAGAGAGGGGACATTGTATTTGTGTAAGTAACCTTTACCTAGTTTTCTAATAGCAGTTTCTTTGAAATAATACTGATCATCTTAGAGAAATACTTCATTAGAAGTTATTTGCATAAAATAATACTGCTTTTTGTTGTTTTTCAAGAAGTAGTCACCTCACCAAAAGTTTCAAAATTTGTGAAACCTTCGCTTAAAAGATGCATAAAGGTGTCTATAGTCATTTATCTGCCGTGATAATTATTTATCGATGTCCAGATGAGGACAGCTGTCTGCCTTTGTGTAGCTCTGGGGCTGTGTGGTATCCTAGTCCGTGATCACTTAGACTGCCTGGCAAAGTCTCTCCATGTCTCATCACCCACTCACCCCGTCTCCTGTTCTCAGCTGGTCTTGCTTCCTGGCTTATTAAGATAGAGGACTCATGGCTTAGACACTTCCTTGTCTACCTACAAGTGGGTCTTCACGCACACATGTGTGTTGTGAATGCCTACTACTGTGGTTTACTGTGAAGGGCAAGGGCAGAGGGCAGCCAAGCAAGGGCTGGCAGGGCTCAGGCTGCTGATTAAACAGACAGAAGCTTCTGCTGCACCAAGCCAAGCCCCTGTTGTCCTTGGGGTGGGCTAAAATTTGGATCTCAAATTTACTTTTATTTCCCTTTTTCCAACACCATATCCAGAGTAATCTTTTAAAAATGTAAATCCTATTGTGTCACACTTCATGTAATACAATATGGAGCTTCTGTTGTTCCTAAAATGAAGGCACAAGTCCTTTGTATGATCTTGTGAGCTCTGCACCACTTTTTCAGGCCCATTTTGTACCATTTTCCCCTAGGTGTTTAAGCTGTAGCCCTGCCAGTCTTGTACGCTAGTGTCCTCTCACCTCGAGGCCCTTGCAAATGCTCATAACTGACTAGACACTGTTCCTCCCCTCCTCTCCTCTTTAATTCCTTCTCATCCTACACATAGGTCACCTCTGCAGGGAAGGCTTCCCATACCTCTCAGCAGGTCAAGACCCCTGCTGCATGTGGACAAAATCTTACAGCCAGAGAGAATTTATTATCCTTGTTTATCCTATTATCTCACAGTAGCACCAAACTGCCTGTCAGGGTCATCCTGCTTCTCAAGCCTCCCTCCCTCGCACAGACACACACACACTCACACACTCTGCCCTACTCACTTGCTTCGTACTTACTGTACTTTTGTAGAACTTGTAACAGTTTATAATTTTATATCTGTGTAGTTATTTGCTTCTGTTTCTTGCTGGGAGCCCATTACTTAGAATGGCATATATCATTTAGTAATGGTCAATAAACACTAGTTCAGTAAATGAATGAAAGGAAGCCGGAGCTCACAGTAGGGGTCCAGTTGCCTGTATGGCAGAGCCTGGCCTCCCTCGAACCCTGCACTGGCCTCTTACTTACCGCTCACTGTTGGAACTCTTGCTTGTGCAGCAGCAGAACTTTCTATCACACTTACTGCAGAACTGACTCTACCTGGGGCTTCTGGGGGTACAAGTGACCCATTCCTCACCATAGCCCTGCACAGTCTAGGAGTACTACAGTGAATATCCTGGGTCTAAGTAGTATACTAATATGACCATAAAAATGAACATTTTAATTAATTTCTGGCACATAGTTTAAAAAATAATCTGAAAGACTCATCACAAACTGGAGTGCCATTGACTTAAAGTGTTTCTAGGTTTTTAGTAAAAGCAGTTAGAGACCGCTGCAGTGTCATTCAGTGTCACTTTAAGCACAAGCACCCCACTATAAATTCTTTTTGAGTTTACGTCCAGAAAAAGTATATGGTTACTGGTGAACTCATACGCTTCATTTCATAAATACTACATTGTCTTTTTGATTTTAACTGCTAGGAAATACAGGCTAAATTCATTTCCACGTATTATGCCCAGTGTCTTAACACTTCAGTTGCCAGTAAGTTGCTGACCTGTTTAGTGTGCTGCATAATTTTAAATATTACATTCCACCTGAAATGTGTCTGAGTGTAGGAGTACTAGAGGTAAACATGGGGTTTGGTAAATTGGTTTTGATAAATTTGTCAGGCATAGACACTGTCTACTGCTTCATTTCCTTCCTTTGAGTAAACAGTGTTAATCCTTTGTGCTTTGCTAATAGTGGGTCTCAGTACAGTGGTCATTCATGGACTTAAGTCTGTGCTATTACTCCGCTAAGTCTGTGTTCATGTTACTTGACAGATCTTTTTAAAATTAAACTTTTTACATTCAGATAATTGTAGATTCAAAAGCACTTGTAAGAAATAATACAGAAATCCTGTGTACTTCTTCCTAAGTCTCTTTCAGTGGGGACCTCTTGCAAGACAAAGAGTTTAAAGGCCAGGATATTGACTTTGTAATTGTCAGGGTACAGAACATTTCTGTCACCACAAGGATCCTTCATGTTGCTGCATCCACATTCCTCCCACCTGCCCACTCCTTAATTCCTGGCAACCACTAATCTGTTCTCTATTTCTATAATTTTGTCATTCTAGGAATGTTACATAGGTGGAAGCATCCAGTAGGCAACGCTTTGAGGGGTTGGCTTTTTTCATTCAACGTAATTCTCTGATGATTTATCCAAGTTGTTGCTTGTATCCAGGGTTGGTTCCTTTTGATTCTTAACTATTACTCCATGGCATGAAGGTAGCACCGTTTATTGAACCAGTTACCTATTAAAGACATCTGGGTTGTTTCCAGCTTTGTGCTATTTAAAAANAAAAAAAAAAAAAAAAAAAAAAAAGCTGCTCTAAACATTCATGTACATTCATGCTATGTGAACATAAGTTTTTATTTCTATGGTATACTTGCCAAGGAATGCAGTTGCTAGGTTTATAGTATTGCATTTTTAGATTTTTCAGACACTGCCAAACTATTTTCCATAGTGTCTATATCATTTTACATTCCCATCGGCAGTGTATGAGTGATCAAGTTTCTCCACGTCCTCAGAAGCATTTGGTGTTGTCACTGCTTTTTCAACCAGTCTGATAAGTGGGTAGAGAAATTTATATTTTTCTGATGGCTAATGATGTTGAACAACCATTTTTGTTCATATTTGCCATCTCTTCAGTGAAATGTCTTTTCATGCCTTTTGTTCATTTTCTAGTTGTATGATTTGTTTTTATACTAATGAGTTTCGAGAGTTCTTTATACATTCTAGATCATAGTTCTTTACCAGATATGTGGTTTGCAAATACAAATTTTGATATCCACATATTCATTGCTAATATATAGAAATGAAATGGATTTTTGTGTGTGCTGAGCTTGTATCCTGCAACCTTGCCAAAATCACTTAATTAGCTGTAGGAACTGTTTTTCTAGATTGCTTAGGATTTTCCATGCAGACAGTTGCCATGTCTCTGTAAATAGTTTTATTTTCTGATCCATATACTTTTTATTTCCTTTATTGCTTTATTGCACTGGCAAGAACATCCAGGACTGTGTTAAGAGTAAGTAGTAAGAGAAGGCTTTCTTGCCCTGTTCCTGATCTTAGAAATCTAAGCATTTAATCTTTCACCAGTAAGTGTAACGTTAGGTGCAGATTTCTTACAGATGCTCTTTATTACATCCACTTTCCTGCACCCCATCCTTTTTTTCTGAGCATTTTCATTGTAAATCAATGTTGAATTTGGTTGACTACTTTTTCTGTATTGTTGATACAATCGTGATTTTTCTTTTATAGTCTGTTAATGTGTAAAATTTTCTTCTTTAGTCTGTTAATAACACCTGGAATAAACACCACTTGGTTATGGTGGGGGGTGTGTGTGTGTGTGTGTGTGTGTGTGTGTGTGTACATATATAGCTAAATTCTATTTGCCAATCTTTTGTTAAGGATTTTGAATCTGTGTTCATGAGGGAGACTGTCCTATAGTATACTTTTCTTGATACTTTGGTTTTGGTAGCAGAGTAACACTTCATTGAATCAGTTGGGAAGTGTTCTATCTTCTGTTTTGTGGAGCTATTTCTATAGAATTATTTTTAATTATTTAATTGTTTGGTAGAATTCTTCCATTAAACCATCTGGGCCTGGAGATTTCTTTCTTGCAAGTATGTTAATTCCAAATTCAGTTTCCTTAGTATTTATCAGGCTATTCAAATTATGTTGTATTGAATGAATTGAAGTAGTTAGTGTTTTTCAAGGAATTGGTCCATTTCATAAGTTGTCAGATATATATGTGTGGTCCCATTCATGGTATTTCCTTATTATTCTGATGTCTATAGAGTTTACAGTGATATGCTCTGTTTCACTCTTGGTGTTGATAATTTGTGCCTTTTCTCCTTTTTTCTTTGTTAGTCTTGTTAGAGGTTTGTCAGTTTTATTGATCTTTTTAAAGAATCAGCTCTTTGTTTCATTGGTTTTTCTCTATTGTATTTCTATTGTCAGTTCTGTTATTTATTATTTCCTGCCTTTTCCTGCCTTCTGCTTACTTGTGGTTTTGTTCTTTTTCTTGATTTTGAGGTACGAGCTTAAATGATTAATTTGAAACTTTTTCTCTTTTCTTGTATGTTCGTTTAGTGCTATGAATTGCCCTTTTCAACACTAATTGTGTCTCACAGATTTTGATGTGTTGTGTTTTCATTTGTATTTAATTCATTTTTGTTTTGTTTTAAAAGGTAGGGTCTCACTATTTTGCCTTAGTTGGCCGTGAACTTCTGGGCTCAATGGATTCTTTTGCTTCAGCCTCCTGGGCAGTTGGGACTACAGCCACACACCGCTGTGTCCAGCTTAGCCTTTCCCTTTGACCTATGGATTATTTAGAAGAGTGTTGTTTACTTTTCAGGTGTTTGGGTACTTTACATTTGTTGTAGTTTGGTTTATGGCTAATACTGTAGTCTATTTTAGAATACGTTACATGGGCACTTAAAAAATGTGTATTCTGCCTCTGTTCAGTGGAGTGTTCTATAAATGTCAATTAAATTTTTTTGGTTAATGGTGTTTTGGAGTTCTTCTATCTTTCTGATTTTCTGTCTAGTTCCTCTATCAGTTGTTGAGAGGGATAATGAAGTTTCCACCTATAATTGTGGGTTTGTCTGTTTCTTTTTTCAGTTTTATCAGCTGTTGCATCTCAAATTGTTTAGCTTTTTAATTTAGTGCATATCTAGGTATCTTTGTATCTTCCATTTCATCACTGAGGCGTTTTATTTCATTGGCTTCAGGTGTCTTCATGATAGCTCATTAAAATATTTTTATCGTGGCTGCTCTAAAATTATTATAAAATAATCTTGATATCTCTGTCATCTCACTATTGGCATTTGTTGTTTCATTCTACTTGATATCTTCTGGTTCTTGATATAAAGGATATTTGATGGAAACCTAGATACTTTCATATTATGCCGTTGTAGTCCATGTCTAGTTTAAGCCATTTCTTTTATTTGGATTTCTCTGACATGGTTCCAACATAGGGTTGGGAGACTGCTGCCTCATTACTCTTCCAGGAGGAGGGACAATCCAGGGGCCCTACTCAGCCTCCATTGACACTATTGGGGGTTTCTTTGTTGCTGCTGGGTGTTGGTGATAGTTCTGACTCCCCACTTGCCCTCCTCTGACACTGCCCAGGAGGAGATGGGGAGGGTACCCACTACTGCCAGGCACAGGTGGAAGTTAGGGCTCTCTGTGTGTTCTTTGCTGACACCACAATGGGGGTGGAGGGGGTCCACTTGTTACCAACTGATAGGAATAACAGGCTCAGCTTCCTCCTTGGCTTTCCCTGACTAGGAGGTGCATCGCCTTGTTACATCCTGTTGAGGATCAAAGTCTAGGTTCCCTGCTCAGCCTTTGCTGACATGGATGGGCTTGGATACTGCCCATTTTTTCCTGTGGTGTTTAGCTACAATAGAATAGTTAGTATCTAAAAGTTTTCTGTCTAGCTGAGCTGCCAGCATTACTTTTCAGGGTAAAATAATGCAGAGTAATGTGTCAGTCAAATCAGATGCCACCAATGGTGAGGCACACCAGTATTTTATGTTTCTTAGAAAAGTATGTGAATAAACTGATAAGACATCCATAGTAAGATGCATGCTGATTTTGGAGATGTTAATATATAGCGAGAGTGTGCTTCTTGGAGTAGATTAAATATGGTAGTTATGTGAAAAGGACTTGTGGAATGAAGAGCAAACAGTGACATGTAAATATTCAAGCATGTTTTATTTATTTGCTATGCTCATGTTAACAATCAGTGATTGCTCAGCTTAAAAAAAAAGCATTTCTTTTGAGAATGTTGACAAGACCCTTTAAACCCAATTTGGTGGGTCTCTCTTCCTTGCAGAGACAGAGCTGCCTGCTTTGCTATTCAGAAAGGATTACAGGCATCACGTAGTGATATTAAGCTATTTAAGCATAATGATATGGCTGACCTCGAGCGACTACTAAAAGAACAAGAGATCGAAGATCAAAAGGTATGATTCTTTTGAAGAAAATTATATAGTTCTTTTGTACTTTCTAACCAGCTAAATTATATATGAAATGGTAATTTGTCATGAAAACTTGCCTGCAGATCACATATGGATATTAAGAAGGGTGTTCCTGCTTATTAGGTGTACTTCTTGTTGGAGAGCCAAGTCTGATTGTAATTGCCTTGTCATTGCCTTAATTATATATAGCAAATTGAGGGGAGGTAATTCAAGCAGCTTTCTAAGAGATGAGAAGAGGGTGAAAAACAGCACACGCTTGGTGAGGCGGGGAGATGTCCACTCTCAGCCACGCATAATGACACCAAAACTTACTAGGGCTTTAATTACATGTACTTAGTGATTTCAGAATAGGCTTATTCATACCAGAATAAATCATGTATCAATTACACAAGGAAAGAATGGCAGCAAGCTTATTATATTAATATATGAACAAAGTGAAGCCCTTTCTCCCCACACCACCTGTATCCTGCTCCGAGCAGCTGCTGCCTGAGGGAGCTGACTGCCCCTAGCATGGTCTCCTTCCAGCCTGCAGCCCTGTTTTCAGTTCTTTCCTCCCAAGAACCTACATAACCTCAGGTGATGGTGGTTTGGAAGTAGGTTCTTGGTGTTCTAATTAGAGAGTGGAACAGAGGAAGTGTGTTCAAAGCATCACTGTTAAAATTATAATTTATTTTCCCCTGACAACACAAGTAAGTAAAGTAGTTCAGATCTGTGGTTCTGAGCAGGGCACCGTGAGGTGTGTCTTCATTTCAGACACACTTCGAAGTGAACTTTGCCAGTGCAACTCATTCATAACTAGAATAAATGATAAAAATGCTCATCACATTTCTTAATTTTGTGTTTTCAGTTTTCCAGATATTTACATTGTTCATTTAGGATTCCGTCATCTTTGTTTAGGTGTCAGCCTAAGTGCAGCACTTCATGAATATACACATTGTCTTGATGAATATGCATGATCTTGCCATTTTATGCTAAATCTGCTATAGGCTAATGTTTCACATTTACACAATTTAGAAAAATCTGTAGGGAAAATCTTAAAACTGAGCCCATTCCACTGATTAATTTTTTCTATAAATTATAAAAAGATGTTACTTATGATGATTCAGTAATAGAGTGCTAGTCTGCATTCAGTAATAGAACTGCAGTCTGCTGCCGTTTGTTTTGCCAAGTTAGTATTGTATAAATTTGAAAAATGTCAGGTTCGAGATTTGTGTGTGCTTATTTTTCTGCAAGACCTGTAAGCTGGCCAGGCACAGTGGCTCACACCTGTAATCCCAGTACTTTGGGAGGCTGAGGCAAGTGAATCAGGAGGTCAGGAGTTTGAGACTAGCCTGGTCAACATGGTGAAACCCTGTCTCTACTAAAAATGCAAAAAAATTAGCTGGACATGGTGGCGGGTGCCTGTAATCTCAGCTACTAGGGAGGCTGAGACAGGAGAATCGCTTGAACCCAGGAGGCGGAGGTTGCAGTGAGCTGAGATCATGCCACTGCACTTCAGCTCAGGCAGCAGTGCGAGACCCCATCTTAAAAGTAAAAATTTAAAAAAATCTGTAAACCATGGAATTTTTTTTTTAATGAGCAACAATAAGAAATTAAGTATCTTGAAATTTATTTCTACTTTATAATTTTTACTTTTTTACTAATTAATTTATATTTTCCTTGCCAAACGCATGCTTTCTAAGTAACTTTACATTTTGGTTTTCAGAAATACTCATTTTCAATTTTATTTTCACATAAATAATCTGTTAACACTTTGAATGTTTTCTTTGTCCATTTCCCAAGTGCTGTGGTTCATATATTGTTTCTTATCCCTTTTCCTACAGGGTACTCTTGTGTCATATTAATTATTCTTAAAGAATGGTCAGTGTATATGAACAGTACTTCATAAAAGGAATATACATAACTATGAACAAGTGAAAAATAGCCTGGCCTCACTAAGAATTAAGGAAATTAGGCAAGGAGTTTTGCCTGGCACATTTTTAATAGTAATAGTCAATGCCAACACAGGTGTGGTAAGACAAAGAGTGTTCCTGTGACACTGGAAAGAGTTTAAATTGGCACTGCCTTTCTAGAAGGTAGATGGGCAGATACATTCCAGGATCCTAGTCTTTCCATGCCCTTTGACCCACTCCTGTGATGGTGTTTGAAAAAAGTTATCAGAAATGATGTCACATGCTGAAGGATATTCATATTGTGATATGAAAAAGCAAATGAGGGGAACAACTAAATCCAACATGAGGGAAATAGTTAAGTAGTTTATGGTATACCCACAGATAGAACATCCCCGTTAAAATCATGTAATCCTAAATAACTTAGAAATGCTCACAGCAAATGGTTTTTTAAAATCAAGTCCTAAAACTACAGTAAAATTCTGATTTTGAACAAAGTAATTTATATGCTTATACAAGAAAGATAAAAATTACCACCATGTAGTATGACTAGCTAATTTTTAAAATTCTTTTTATACTTTTTCATTTCCCAAGAATCCTACATTGAATATTTTTAAATCTAAGACAAGTATTTTTCCTTAAAAAAGACAGGCAGAGGTATAGCATGCCCTGTGTAGAAATTAGGGTGGCACCTCTTCATCAATCACTCCTAACATATTGCTAGCTCCCCAGCTTCAGTTGTGAGTTGACAGAGTGAAGATGGTTGAGCAAAATCAGTCATATATACTTTTATATTCCTCTACAAACTTTTTTTTTTTTTAGTGCTACTGCTGTGGGTTGTAAAATACCCCTTAAAGCATTACTATGATACTTTCCAGTTCTAATCATTTCTAATTGTCCATTGGAGCAGAATCTTAGAGGCGAGAAACCTCTGAGTAAGAAGGTAATGGCAAACTCTGTCTGTGGATCTGTGTTTTTGCAGTCCTGCACACCTGAAGAATGTACAGTTTCATACATGTAGAGAGATTTATTAATGACTTGCTGTAAGTGGAGTGTGTGGAGGTGTCTATTGTTTGAAAAGGAGACCTCATCTAGGCGCGGTGGCTCACGCCTTTAATCCCAGCACTTTGGGAGGTCGAGGTAGGTGGATCACATCAGGAGTTCAAGACCAGCCTGGGCAAGATGGTGAAACCCCATCTCTACTGAAAATACAAAAATTAGCCAGGCATGGTGGTGGGCTCCTGTAATCCCAGCTACTCTGGAGACTGAGGCAGAGAATTGCTTGAACCCAGGAGGCAGAGGTTGCAGTGAACCGAGATCATGCCACTGCACTCCAGCCTGGGCGACAGAGCCAGACTTCTTCTCAAAAAAAAAAAAGGAGACCTTTTCACTCCACCACCTGGGAACATCATTGGACAAGGTCATAGTCAGATTTTACTTGACCCGATAATAGATCAGTGGGGAGAGAGGAAGGAACAGGGTTACCCCCTGTTTTTGGGAGGTGAAAGGAAAATAGGATTTGAGTTTTTTGACTTTTTGTTACGGAAAAATTCTATCATATAAGAAGGAAACACAGTGGTATAGTGAAGCCCCCTCTCTACCCTTCTGCCAACCTTGTTATCAGTATTACATCATTCTTGTACCATCTGCTCCTCACCCCATCTTCGTGATGATGATCTTCATCATAGTAGTTTTGGGTAAATTTACAGCCATTGAATTATATGAATACAGCCATACAATTTTGAACAGTGGTTATACTGATGTAACCCAGTAATCTCGGGGATGTAAAACATTCCCATTTCTTTAGAAAGTTCCCTTAGGCCTCTTCCCAGTCGTGCTAGGGTTGGAGGGTTTTGTTTGTGTTTTAATATTCTCAGAGTGCCTAATTAGTTTGTGTGTGTGTGTGTGTGTGTGTGTGTGGCCACCTGGCTAATGCTGTGAACTGAAAAACATGTCTTAAGAGAAGATAGCACTTGTTCATCTCACAATAACCAATCGCAAACATTGAGCTTTAAATTCATTCCGAATATTTTTTTAGGAATACACCTTGGAAGGTGAAAGTGCTAGGGAATATGTAACAGATCTTGTCTTTAGAGTTACTGACATTTAAGATGTCTGCTTTTTCTCTTTTAAAGAATCCTCGCAAGGCTCGTGTGACTCGGCGTTTCATTGTAGTAGAAGGATTGTATATGAATACTGGAACCATTTGTCCTCTTCCAGAATTGGTAAGCAACCATGTTTAGTCGTAATTTTAATATTTGGACTGTTCGACAGATGTATGCTTTGTTTATGACCACTTTTAGTACATAGTGTCTGCGTTGCTTTGCACAGTAGGCATCATAAGCATTATTTTGCTCAGATCAGGGAAAAAGAACAACACTGAATGCCAGTGCTGGCCTTCAGAGTGTAATCAAGACTGCTCTGTTGCCCAGGCTGGAGTGCAGTGATGTGAACACAGCTCACTTGCAGCCTTGCCTTCTTGGACGCAAGTGTTCCTTCCACCTCAGCCTTCTGAGTTAGCTGGCACTACAGGCACATGCCACCACACTCAGCTAATTTTTTCCTTTTTTGTCAAGTCAGGGTAAAAAAAAAAAAGCAAAAAGAAAAAATGTTTATCCAGAAAGTTCCCTCATGTCTCTTTATAGTTAGTACCCGTTGGCCCCAGATAGCCTTTAATCTACTTTCTATTCTTCTAGATTAGTTTTACCTTTTGTAAATTGCATATGAATGAAAGCATATGACATATATCTTGTAACACTTAGTTTTTTTTTTTTTTTTTTTTGAGATAAGAGTTTTGCTCTTGTTGCCCAGGCTGGAGTGCAGTGGCACAATCTCAGCTCGCTGCAACCACCACCTCCCAGGTTCAAGCAATTCTCCTGCCTCAGCCCCCTGAGTAGCTGGGATTACAGGCATGCACCACCACACCCAGCTGATTTTGTGTTTTTAGTAGAGACAGGGTTTCTCCTTGTTGGTCAGGCTGGTCTTGAACTCCTGACCTTAGGTGATCCTCCCACCTCAGCCTCCCAAAGTGCTGGGATTACAGGTGTGAACCCCCACACCCAGCCAAAACTTAGCTTTTTAGTAGTGAAAGCAACATACTGTTTTTATAAACCATGACCATTGAGATTTTCTTTATTGAGGTGAAATTCACATAACACAAAATTAACCAATTTAAACTGTACAGAACAGTGACATTTATTACATTTACCATGTGTGCAACCATCAGCCCTAGGTCCAAAACCTTTTCATCGCCCCCAAAGAAGACCTCCAACCCATTAAATAGTCACTCCCTATTTCCCCCTCCCTCTAGCTCCCAGCAGCCACCAATCTGCTTTCTGTTTCTATGGATTTACCTTTTCTGGATATTTCCTGTAAATGGTGGCATCATATAATATGTGACCTTTTCTTTCTGGCTTCATTAACTTAATGTAATGTTTTTAAAGTTTATTAACATTCTATAAATGTGTCAGTATTTCCTACCTTTTTAATGCTAAGTAATAGTCCATTGTATGGATAGTACCTGATTTTGTTTTATATGTTCATCCACAGATGGATATTTGGGATCTTTCTACCTTGTTGCTGTTGCGAATAGTGCTATTGTGAACATTTGTGTACAAGTATTTGTTTGAATTCCTGTTTTCAGTTCTTTTATGTATATGTCTAACAGTGTAATTGCTGGATTATATGGTAATTCTATGTTTAACTTAATGAGAAACTGACATACTGTTTTTCACAGCAATTGCACCATTTTACATTCCCATCAGCTATGTACCAGGGTTACAGTTTCTCTATGTTTTTGCCAGCACTTGTTATTTTCTGGGTTTTTTTGTTGGTTTGTTTTAGCCACTCTAGTGAGCATGAGGTAGTCTCACTGTGGTTTTGATTTGTGTTTCCCAAAGAACTAATGATGTTGAGCCTCTTTGTGTGTGTGTGTGTGTGTGTGTGTGTGTGTGTGTGTGTGTTTGTGTGTGTGTGTGTGTATGTGTTTTGTTTTTTAGTTTTTTGGCCATTCGTATATCTTTGGAGAAATATCTATTCAGGTGCTTTGCCCATTTTTTTAATTGGGTTGTCTTTTTGTTTTAAAAGAATTCTTTATATGTTCTGGATACTTAGATTTTTATCAGACAGATGATTTGCAAATATTTTCTCCCATTTTGTGGGGTTTGTTTCATCTATTTGATAGTGTTCTTTGACACACAATTTTTTTTATTTTGTTGATATCTATCTGTTTTGTTGCTTGTGCTTTCATGTTTTATTTTAGAAATTTTGGTTTAATCCAAAATTATCAAGATTTACTGCAGTATTACCCCCTAAGTGTTTATAGTTTTCAATCTTACATTTAGGTCTGTAGTTCATTTGAGTTAATTTTTGCCTATGCTATGGTGAAGAGGTCCAATTGCATTCTTTTGCAAGTGGTTATCCAGTTTTGCCTGCGTCATTTGTTGAAAAGACTTTTGTTCCACATTGATTGGTTGTGGCACCCTTGTTGAAATTAATTGACCATAGATATAGGGGTTTATTTCTAGACTCCTGTTTCATTCTTCTATATGTCTGTCCTTATGCCAGTACCACACTGTGTTAATTATTGTAGCTTTGTAGTAAGTTTTGAAATCAGGGCATGTGAGTTCAACTTCGTTCTTTTTCATAATTGTTTTAGCTAGTTGGGGTGTCTTGAAATTCCATTTGAATTTTAGGATTAGCTTTTTCATTGCCGTAAGAAGTATTATTGGGATTCTGATGGAAATTGCATTGAATAATTCACTTTGGGAATTACTGCCATCTTAATGATATTAAGTCTTCCAGTCCATGAACTTGGGACGTTTCCATTTATTTAGATACTTTCTTCAGGAGTGTTTTGCGGTTTTCAGTATACATATCCTGCACCTCTTTGGTTAAATTTATTGCTAAGTATTTTGTTTTTTTTATTCTATTATAAATGAAATTGTTTCCTTAATTTCCTTTTTGGATTGTTTACTGCTAGTTTATAGAAATAACAGATTTTTGTGTGTTGCTTTTGCATGATGTAACTTATGCTGAATTTATTACCTCAAATAGTACTTTTGTGAATCTTATTCTATATGTAAGATTATGTCATCTGTGAATAGAGACGGTTTTACTTGTTTCTTTTCAATTTGGATGCCTTTTATCTTTCTCGCCTGATTGTTCTGGCTAGGACCTCTGCTACAGTGTTAACTAGAGGTGGCGAAAGTGAGCCATGTCTTGTTCCTGATCTTATAAGGAAAGCTTTCAGGCTTCTACCATTGAGTATGATGTTAGCTGTGAGGTTTTTATAACAACCCTTTATCAGGTTGAGGAAGTTCCTTCCTATTTCTAATTTGTTGAGTGTTTTGAGAGGTTGTTGGATTTTGTCACGTTTTTTTCCTCCATCTATAGGGATGATTGTGTGGGGGTTTTCCCCCTGCATTCTACCAATGTGTATGTAATACGTATTTGATCTTTCCATGTTGAATCACCCTTGCCTTCAGCCATTGAGATTTTAATCTAGCCATCTGTTAGTTGAATAAGGACTCAAAATAAGGGTTTCATATGTTATTTTAAATTTTTTTCATTATTTCTGTAGAAATCTAAATATATTTTAAGTATAATAAAAAAGATGCATTTGTTTTCTTCCTTCTGTTTTTGTAAGAGTGCCAACAGCTGATAGAATGATGTGAGGCAGGTAATGAACCAGAAGATACTAGAACTGTATATTATAGGGCTACAGTAATGAAGCAGTACTGCTGGGCAAATACACACCCAGAACAGTGAAATGAAAACTGAAATGTAGGAACAGCCCAAGTGTAGATAAGCATTGATGCTGGGCATGGTGGCTCACACCTGTAATCTTAACACTTTGTGGGGCTGAGGTGGGAGAATCACTTGAGCCCAGGAGGTCAAGGCTGCAGTGAGCCATGATCCTGCCACTGCACTTCAGCCTGGGTGGCAGAGCAAGACTCTGTCTCAAAAAAAAAAAAAAAAAAAAAAAAAAAATCAGTATTGTGCTGTCTCTGTTAAGTTGAATCATTTTAGACCATTTAAGGCACAATTGATTCTCATCATTCACCCAACTTAAATTCTATGAAGTTGCCATGAACACTGGAATAGGAAATACTAAACTATTGCCTCAGGGCAGATAATAAGGCTAGGTTTCTCTGAGCCTCTGGTTACAACATTTTCATCAACCAGTTGACAAAAAACTTGCTTTTTGTGTGCTTTTATTTAAAGGTGTCTGCTGATTCATTGCACTGTAACTCATGCCTAAACAAAGCTTCTGTAACACACATTTTCTCCATGAAGGACATTACAGTCTTCTTGGACGTAGGGATAATAGACAGCACTTTAGCATGACACTTGGGGGCCACTGTAAATAGCAAAATCACCAACAAAAAGCACAAAAGTACAAAAAAAAATGGCAATAAATTGGCCATGAAAAGGGTACTTGTTCATGGTATCAGAGCTGAAACAGTTGCCTTTTTGCCCTCCCCTGGGAAAACACATGTCAGTGAATTCAAATTCATCACTTCTCTGCACATGCACATGCCTGTGATGACAGGAAAAAAAAGTATTGATTTGGAGGTTGCACATAAATTTTAATAAGTAGATGAATTTGCACATATAGAATTCACAGGTATTTAGGGTCAACTATACACACTTTTAACCTTAATTTTTTCCTTTGCAATGTGTTCTTTATGATGCTGATCATTAGTATTTTAACCTTTATATGACATTTAGGTTAAGTTAAAATACAAATACAAAGCAAGAATCTTCCTGGAGGAAAGCCTTTCATTTGGAGTCCTAGGAGAGCATGGCCGAGGAGTCACCGAACACTATGGAATCAATGTAAGTTCCCCTTTTTAGGAACATTTTCCCTTTTATAGGAAACATGTAAATCCATTCTGCTAGGCATGCATTTTTATAGGCATAAGACAGTGTTCTTCATCAGTTTGAAGGGTCACGAAACTTTGGTGTCTGTCACCTCACTGAGCCCAGGATGAGTCTAGTCAGCCAGACCAGGGGAACCCATCTTCCTTCTGAACTTACAAACTCAGAGTGGATAGTCATGGTTTGTGCTGTGTTTGCATAGTTGCATTTGAACTGGCTTTTAGTGTCTCTTCTCTAGAAATGGTTAAATTTTGCCTTCCAATTATTTCTTAAAATCATTAAGAATTTCCTGAGTAGTCTTTTCAAAAGTATTCATGATGGCAGAGAAAAGATATTGTTTCTAACATTTAAAAATCTGTATTCTATATAATGAGTTTATGGGAGATAGATATACGTGGTGGTTGGGGCTGGGCATGTGTGTGTGTGTCAGAAACACCACTGGCATGCATTCAGCAAAACCTCTTAAAGTCCCAAACAGTCAGAGTGAGGTGTCATGCTTCCTTTTCTGAGGGAAACTGACCCAGACTGCCCATAGTGCCTAGTGGGTTTTGCTCCTGGAGCCTTAGGGCAGAGGAAGTCAGCCAGTCTTAAACAACTGTCTTACCAACCACCATGGGAAGAGTTACAGGAAGCTTTTTCTCCAAAACATGTGCATAAGAGTTGTGCAACCTATGTTATAGAGCTGAACTATAAAATGTAAAATTGCCTTAGATTATCTACATCCCACTACCATATAGTCCCGGAGAAAAATGTAGAGCAGAGTAAGTATCCTGTGAGGTTAGATGGAAGCACCTCCTCTAAGGCAGACTGACATTCAGCAGTTAACGTGCACCAGGGAGGTAAATGGAATAAATGGAAAGATAACTGGAATTGTAATTCAAGCAAATTTAGCAGCACACTACAGCCTTTTTTAAGGCATGAAAATTTTTATGAAGTAAAAGACTTGAACATCACTGTTGTAGTTTTCTGAATGCTTCCAGCAGTTGTCACTGAGGAAATATGAGTGCCTGGGAATAGAGAGCAGAATGTATGGGCTTTATTTGGATCCTGATTCAAACAAATGCTGTTAAAAAAAAATTGGTGAGACAATCAGAGATATTTGAACACTGAATATATGAATATATTTAACATCAAATTTACATTTGACATTTAAAAATTGTTAACGTCTTAAGTGTGATACTAGTTTTGTGATTATGTTTTTGAAAGTGTTTTTATCTTTTAGAAATACACGGTGAAATGTTCACAGATGAAACCCCATGAAGTCTGGGATTCACTACAAAGAAATGATGAGAGTGATAGGGGATGTAGATGAAGCAAGGTTGTCCTTGAGTTGATAATGATTGAATCTGGGTGATGGAGATTCTTTGTTCTGTTCTATTTTGTTCAGGCTTGAAATTTTTCATAATGAAAGGTTTAAAAATGTTTTAAAAAAGAGCAGGAGTGCAGAGTTTCTCTGTTGGATCTATGAAACACTTAGGAAAACACTAGGTGTGTTCTGACAGCGCATTAACATGGCCATCAGTAAGTTCTGATTGAATGCCTACTATGTGCCCAGAATGGAACTTGGTGCTGAGGGTTGGAGATGAGAACACAAAGGAGTTCTGAGCAGTCAGAAGGATGTAGGACTCAAAGCCCGTTAGGTCATGAGAGCACATTAGGTTCTTCTGCTGTCCAGTTGGTCAAAGATTCCATTGCCATGACATTTGGATACACTGATTTATGAAATGCCAAAAGGCAAATTGAATACAAATAAAGTACTCAAGGCTGGGCGAGGTGGCCCACTCCTGTAATCTCAGCACTTTGGGAGACCAAGGCGGATGGGTCACGAGGTCGAACGATATATCAAAACCATCCTGGCTAGCATGGTGAAACACCTACTCTACTAAAAATACAAAAACTTAGCCAGGTGTGGTGGCACATGCCTGTAGTCCCAGCTACTTAGGAAACTGAGGCAGGAGAATTGCTTGAACCCGGGAGGCAGAGATTGCAGTGAGCCGAGATTGTGCCACTGCACTCCTGCCTGATGACACAGCAAGACTCCATCACAAAAAAGGGCTCAAAACTTCAGCAGACTTATTTTTATTTATCTCAAGTCCATCACATGGGGAAGGCCAGGTAGACCACTGTTTTAGCAAGGAAATAATTTTATTTTGTACCTCTGACTACTTTTAATGTCAAACAACTTTTGGGTTTTATCTTATAATTTGTCTGTCTTTGCTGTGAGTTAATTTATCATGTATAATGAAATGATAAAAATGTATAAAATGAGACAGTTTCAGAAATGGGCCATGAAACTACAGTTCATTCAGCAATAGATGTTGTATGGTTTATTTTTTATTTTCACGTAGATGGGTAGTTTGAATCCAGATGTTAACAGTTTAATGCTGTTAAATTTTGTCTCTAGGCTTTAAGCTGGCCTTTTTTTCTTTTAACTGTGGAATAACTGTTACTCCTCCTTTTCTGGCAGATTGATGATATTGACCTCATCAGTGCCAACATGGAGAATGCACTTGCTTCTATTGGAGGTTTCTGCTGTGGCAGGTCTTTTGTAATTGACCATCAGGTGGGTCCTTTTTAAAAACAGGAGCTAAAACTGAAACTAATTGCTCCATTGGTCACCTCAAAATGTAACTACAAAATTTTACGTAATTTATCACACAGTTTTTATTTAAATGTCAATTTTTAAAGAATCACACAAAATATTTCTATTTAGAAATGATCTCTCATTTAGCAAAAAGTCTTATTTCTGTTACACGTATAACATTTAGTTATGTCTGGATCTTACCCCCTCACCACATGTACACACTGTTCAGTAGTTGTTCTGGAGAACTGGTGCCTTTCAAATGTTTACCTAGAAAGGACAGCGAATGTGTATGTCTTCAACTCATTTGTTTCTTCTCAGCGACTTTCCGGCCAGGGATACTGCTTTTCAGCTTCATTACCTCCCCTGTTAGCTGCTGCAGCAATTGAGGCCCTCAACATCATGGAAGAGAATCCAGGTATAACCCTTTAAAAACCCAAGAATCAAAGAAATTTCAGGTTGCATTAGTTGTGTTACTGGTTTACTTACTGGAGAAATTATTTGCCAGACAAAACTCTGGCTTGGAATTACATGATCTGGCATTCGTAGAAAGAGTGGCAGTGAAGTTGTTCCTGCCCAAGGGACCTGGGGTCAGAGCTTTTCTCCTGTGTTTGGAGCCAGAGCCAGAGCCAAAGCAAGGCTGGCTCAGATAGTGGGTGGAGATGCTGGGAGGAGGAGGGGCTCTCAGCCAGCTCTGGGCCTAAACATTCCATTGGTGTAAATAAGCTAGTCCTTATTTAGTTAATAGTTTTTTTCAGCTGAAGCATGCTGCTTTTTTATCTATGTAATTTTATAAATATTGTGGGTTTTCACCTTTAGCCTTTGAATCATCAGTTGGTACTAGGGCCACATCTGGTTTACCAGCAAAGAATTTACTCAGTGGGAAAAATTAAAAGTCAACTAAGAATTTAAAATCTGGCCTTTGGCTGTGACAGTGCCACCTTTCCAAAGCTTAAAACAGAAAGAGAGCAGCAGGCCCTACCCAGTACAGTATTTCTGAAAATGTGTGTCTCTGTGCTCATTCATGTGCTTGCTTCTCAGATGGCATGGCACTCTCCTGCCTTCTGATCAGATACATTAGTTTTGGGATTTTCCTTCAATGAAAGGAAGATATCAAGAAAAGATTGTAAAAATTACTACAGTTGATTTTTCACCAAATTGTTTAGGATAAAGAAATAAGCAGTAAATTTGTACCCTTTGATTCTTAGCCAGATTATCTCAAGGATCTTGATGAGAACAAGAGGCATTGATTGCTCTTGAAAGCATCATTCCAGGTTTGTTGAAAGTGGGATTAGTGAGGTGAGAAGGGGCTGGTTAGCACGTACCAGAGAACCTTGGGCCTTCAGGAGAGTATGAGTTCCTGGCTCTGCTAGTATGTAGAAGGATATGTAGCATTTTAGATTGATGAACTTGATCTGGGTCTTCAAAAATATTTTTAGGTTAGTACTATTACATGTTTCAGATAGACTCTCAAATGTATTTTTTTTCATCCAGGTATTTTTGCAGTGTTGAAGGAAAAGTGTAGACAAATTCATAAAGCTTTGCAAGGGTGAGTTTTACATATTTTTAACCAACATAAAGTTTATCTGCACCACTCTTAAACAACCAATGAAAAGTTTTAAATTTATAGGCTTGGGTCAGTTTGACCAAATTGCAACTAAGAAACCAAAAACTTAGTAGTTCACTCACATTGGTTTATTTGTATAAAACCAGAGCATCTGTTTTAAAGAATCATGACTTTGTTTTTCTGAAAATGAAACAACTCAGTAAAATATTATAGCAGTACAGAAGATAGAAAGAGGAAAATAACAACCCAACATCCTACCACTGGAAATAACCATTTTTATTTTTTATTGAAGCATCTCTCCATGTCTGCACACATACAAGGATGCCATTATATATTACATAATTAGGTGACTGTGTTCATACCATCTATTACTGTGCTACTTTTTAGTAAATTACTAAGTTTTAACACAAGAAAAAGAAGTGAAATTTTATGAGTGTTTTTCTTTTCTTTTTTTTTTTTAATCTTTTTTTAAACTACACAAGAATCACTTTTTAAGATTCCTCTGTAGTTAAAAAAAAGATCGAAGTTGGTGATATCTGCAGGCACATTTCTGGTCTTATAGAAAGTGATCTCACGTTGCTCAAGGTGTTTCTTTTTGCCTTTCCTAAGGTGAAACATACTTTCTTGGTCATGGAAGTCCTATATCTGTTCCAGATACGGAAACTGGAGACTTTACTAAAAGAAAAGGACAGTTGATAAATGAATACATCACAGCTGTTCCAGATAAAGAAAGGACAGACAATTAAAGTTCTGGGTGTGTCTGTGTGATAGTAACAGCAGTTCTTGCATGATTTATGGTAGAGAGATGTATTTGTATTGGTTCCAGTTCCATTGGTTTGTGAAATATTAATATGCCAACACAGCCTAGCATATTGGAGTCACTGGAAATTCATCACTGCCAGCCTCACATGCCCTTCACTCTGTGGTGTAAACCTGCTTTTTTCTAAGTCTAATCCTCCACTTTCCCCAGCTCTGTCACACTTTTTCTTTCCATAATTCCTAACCCTGTCTTCACTCCCCCTCACTTTCAGCTAACAGCCTGGCCTCACGCTGTCACTGGGATTTGTCATATTTCCTGACGCATCTGCACACCTATGGGTATCTGAACTATTCTTCCCCCTGTAGGCCAATAAATGTTCCTCCAACTACCATAGGCCCTTCTTTTTTAAGGACTCAGCGCCTTTGCTTGTCCCTGCTGCTTTGTCATCAGGCTGTCCCCTTTCTTGCGTCACTTGGTTAGCAGTCATGTCCACTTTAAGTTTCTCTTGTCTGTCACCCAGCATTTCCCTCTACAACTCCCCATGTCTTTGCTCCTCTCTGTAGCTGTCTTCTCCATGTCTTCTTTTACACTGGAAGCTCTGAGACCTGGCTTCTGCTACTGCACTTCACCTGGACTGTTTTTGTGGAGGTCTCCACTGACTGCTGAATCCAGTGGACCATCTTCAGAGCCCATCTTCTTGATGTCCCCGTAGTTTTCAGCACAGATGACCACTCTTTCCTTCTTTGGACTCTACTACATTGCACACCTGGATTTCCTCTTGTATCTTTGAATGGCCTCATCTCGGTCTCTTTTGAAGGCTTACTTTCAGCACCTTGCTCTTCAAGACTTTGTCTGTGGTTCTCTTTTCTTATTATTATCTTCTTGCCTTCTTCCACACCTGGAGCTGCACATCATTTCATGACACCTGTATGTAGACAGCTTCTTGCTTCATAGCTCCACCCTGGACCACTGCAGCTCCAGGTCTCACACCCTGTTGCCTACTCAGTATCCACAGTTGTAAGACTCCATGGCACCTCATACTCAACACGCATTCAAAAGGGTTGCAGGAGAAAATCGTCCTGGTATCTAAATGGTTATAGAGAAGAGCAAACAAAACAGCAAAGAGGCCAATGTGACAGGAGGGAAAGAGTGGGGAATCCAGTGGAGGATGAGGGCTGTGTCATGAGCCATCCACACACAGGGACTTGTGAGCCGTAATGAGAGCATTGGCACACAGAGGAAGCCCTGGCATGGTTTTGAGCAAAAAAGTGACACAGCCTGTCTGATACCCTAGCAAAATTACTTTCGCGTGTTGTGAAAAAAAATACATTAAACAGCAATAAGAACAGAAGCAGAGACCAGTTAGGAGATTGACCCAGGCAAAAGGTGACGGTGAATCTGACCATGGTGGGAGCCGTGAGAAGTGTCTGGATTCTGGATATCTTCTTTGGGGAGAGCACACTGGACCTAGCAGAAGTTCATATGCATGGTGAGTGAGAAAGAGAAGACTCCAGGTGGAACTTAGGAGTTTTGGGAAGAGTAAGTAGGTGGAGTCGCTAGTGAGCGAGGAGGACAGAACTGTGGAGAAATACTTGCTGGGGAAGGTCAGCAGTGGTTGTGTTTAGCCCGAAGTGCCCGGCAGACATGGAGTGCGGAGCAGCAGCTTGTTATACAAGCCTGAAGTGTGAGGGAGAGTACTGAGCTAGAGATAAATTTTTGGGTCTTCAGGAATAGGTATTATTTGAACTATTTCAATGCGAAGAGGCCAGAAACTAGCTAAGACTAGTCCGAGAAAGAGTGGCCAGTGAGGAAGAGGAAGGCCAGAAGAGCCCAGAGTCCTGGAAGCTAGGGAAGAAATTGCTTATATAGGAGGTCAGCCTGTGACGTGCCGCTGCTGACAGGCCAGACCAGGTAACAGAACACTGATCCTTTGAGTTTGTCGAGGAGAGGTTTCTTGACTTGGTGAGCAGTTTCAGGGGGAGTGTGAGATAAAACGGCTGCTTGAAGGAGGTTCCAGACAGTTGGACACAGCTTAGATGACTGTTTTGAGGAGTTTTTCTCTAAAGAGGAACTGAGAAACAAGATGGTAGCTGTGGATTGGTCAAGAGAAGAGTATTTCCGTTTAAAATTACTGAGGTCAGTTTCTGAATAACATCTGGCTAAGTATAAACATCCTTTCTCCTACTGGTTGACAATACTGTCTCTGTCATATACCAGGTTCCCATTTGTACCTAAATCTATTTTTGTACTCTCTCTTCCATTCCACTGGTATATTTGCTCATTCCTCAGACTCTTTTGATTTTATCTGTTTTTATCACTGTTTTAGAATACATGTATCACTAGTGTCTGTTTTTATCACTGTTTTGGAATACAAGTTCCTCCAAAGTTACTGCTAGAATCTTAATTGGAATTGCATTAAATTTTCTGATGAATGTGGGGGGAATTGTCATCCATGAACACGAACTCTTTATTTGAATCCTTTTTTATGTCCTTTAATGGAATTCCTATAAAGCCCTTGTACCTTTATGTAACCTTTAAAGGGGATTTTCAGACATCCTACAGATTTTGTTGCTCTTAAGAGTGGAGTTGTCTTTTCTCTTATAGTTTCTACTTGATTATTGCTGATTCATAAGAATATTATTGTTTTCTCTAATCTGATCTTATGTCCAGGAGTCTTTCTAAACTCTTAATGTCCAGTAGTTTGTTTCATTCTGTTATGATGATGTGCACAGAAGTCCTGTTATCTGCAATAATGGTGTTCTCTCTTTCCTTCCTAATGTTTTTATATTTTAGTTCTTTTTTGTATTGTATTGCTTTGGTCTGGGTCCCTAATGCTGTATTGAACCGTGGCAATAATAGCAAACATTCTTTTCTTATTCCCAGTTATAGAAGCGCTTAGTCCTAAGTATAAAACATCATGCGGCCAGGCACAGTAACTCATGCCTGTAATCCCACCACTTTGGGAAACTGAGGCAGGCAGATCACCTGAGGTCGGGAGTTCAAGAACAGCCTGACCAATGTGGAGAAACCCCATCTCTACTAAAAATGCAAAATTGTCCAGGTGTGGTGACACATGCCTATAATCCCAGCTACTCAGGAGGCTGAGGCAGGAGAATTGCTTTAATCCATGAGGTGGAGATTGCAGTGGGCCCAGATCGTGCCATTGCACTCCAGCCTGGGCAAAAAGAGCAAAACTCTGTCTCAAAATAATAATAGTAATAATAATGCTATGGGGTTTTGGTGAGAAGCCTTTATCAAATTATTCCTAGTTTCGTTTTTTTTTTTTTTTTTTTTTTTTAGAAACAGGATTGCACTGTGTTGCCCAGGCTGGAGTGCAAGTGGCCATTCACAGGTGTAGTCAACACACTGCATCCTCAAACTCCTGGACTCAAGCAGTCCTGCCTTTATCTCCCAACTAGTTGGGACTACAGGCACGTACCACTGCACCTGGCTAAATTATTCCTAAATTTGAAGACCTATTTTTAAAATCATAAGTAGATGTTGAATTTTATCCACTTTTTTTTTTTTTTTTTTTGACATCTATTAAGGTAAATCATGAATTTGTCTTATGGCTGAATTGAAATATTTTCTGATGTTAAACCATCCTTGCATTCTTGAGGAAACCCTTCATTACAATATCTTTTTCTACACTGTTAGATTTATTTAGCTAATATTTTAATTTGACTTTTTGTATGTGTGTTTATAATTTAAATGGATCTATAACTTTATACCAACTTTAAGTAACATAGGAGTCAGTAGTAGGGTAGCTTCAGTAGATGATTTGGCTATTTTCCACTTTTTCTGCTTCATGGATCCACTAAGGAAGACCAGGCTTGTTTCTTCAAAAGTTGAGTAGGCCTCCCACTTTAAGGCCATCTAGGCTTGGAGGCTTTGGTTTGGGGATAGTTGGTGATTATCTCATATATCTATATTGTTTAAACTTTTTATTTGTGTAAGTTTTGTTTTGTGTGTTTTCATCATATTCTGTTTTCTTCCTTATTTTTATGCACTGTTTCATTGCATTGTGTTCTTATTCTTCTTCAGCTTCTTACATTTAGCTTTTGGTTTTATTTCTTATTTTCCAATAAACATGTTAAATATAAATATTTTCAGAGGTAGTATCTTCAGTGTTTAGTTCTGAGTAATTTTTTGTTTAATTTTTCTCTGATTGTTCACTTCTCTCATCTCTGAGATTGAGTTTGGGAAAGGAATTCGACATCCTATGCTGGTTTATCTCTTTTTTCATTGTAATAGAGATAGTTATTGGTGTCTGGTTCTCCCTATAGACTGTAAGCGCACAAAGGAGACCGTGGCTACCTTAGTTATTGCTATGTCCCTGGGATCTAGCCCAGTGCTCATTGTTTATCCATTGGTATAAGATGTTTGGCAAAGTTTCTCTTTAAAGAGTAGTGTAATCGACTCTGAAACACAGCTTTTAAGTTTCTGAACTCAAGCTACAGCTGTGTCCGTTGGCTTTAATTAAACTCGTCTGACATTCAGCCATCTAGGCAACCAGAGATAGGGCATTTTGTTTAATTCCTTCTCTCACCAGCATGTGAGATGAGACCATTTGATCAAAAAGCACAGGCTAGATTCGGACCTCAAGTGCTTTATATTTCTTGAGGAAAATTGAGTCCGTTCGATTCATATGAAATGCTATTTGGAAAGCAAT
>NW_016107368.1:5422843-5447597 GCF_001604975.1 Cebus imitator
CAGGCTGGAGTGCAGTGGTATGATCTCAGCTCACTGTAACCTCCGCCCCCCGAGCTCAAGCAATTCTCCTGCCTCAGCCTCCTGAGTAGCTGGGATTACAGGCACCCACCACCACACCCAACTAATTTTTGTACTTTTAGTAGAGACAGGGTTTCACCGTCTTGGCCAGGCTGGTCTCAAACTTCTGACCTCAGGTGATCCACCTGCCTCGGCCTTGGGATTACAGGTGTGAGCCACTGCACTTGGATGATAGCAGTTTTTTAATACTCTGAGAATACATGACCACCCCAAAAAAATACGTGATGTATGCATTTAACATGATCAGAAGTCACACAGGAAATGGGTTTTGAAAGCATATTGCTTAGTTTCTACATTAGTAAAAGAACTAATCTAGAAGGTTCCCCCACATTCCACATGCCCAAGATTGCATGATTTAGACCTACTATGAGAGATCCACTATGATGTATTATATTTAAAGAACGGTGATACAGATTAATAATGTTCCAAGGGTGATTGGAAGGCCAGGTGAGATTAGTTTCTAGAATTCACTTTATTATAACACACAGTAGTCATTCTGTAAGGGCTTGTCAAGTCATAAACTGGGAAGATTCAGTTGTGCTACCCAGTGCTTTTATGGTCATTTCATTCTGAGGAAAAACAAATCGTTTTAAGTGAAACAAACTAAATGAAAGGAATCTAAAGTGTTTAGCCCAGTTTCAGATAGGCATATATCACATTTGTGTCCTAGGAAGTAGGTCAAAAATCAAATAATATTTGTTACTATAGGATAAAACAGACTTTAAATGAACCTGACTAGATATTAATAATACGGCGTAGCATTTCATGACATTTGTAGTAAAATACTGGCTTAAATTTAATTTAAAAATACAAGATTTGACTGCTAAAGATTTGTCTTTCTCCCTGAGAAACTGCAGATTTTGTGCTGTTAATCCTGAATAAAAAGAAAATAATTTTAATACAAGTAAAATCTAAAACCTAACATGCAAATAAGGACATTTTTCTATCTAAAAATATTGCTATTAGTCAAAATATAATGTATGTTTGTTTTCTATTGGGTATGTTTTGTTTTGTTTTGTTTTTGTTTTGAGATAGGGTTTTGCTCTGTCACCCAAGCTGGTGTACAGTGGCACAATCTCAGCTCACAGCAACCTTGACCTCCTGAGTTCATGTGATCCTCCCACCTGAGCCTCCCAAGTAGCTGGGACTACTGCAAGCCACCACACCCAGCCAATTTTTGTTTTTTTGTTTTTGCTTTGTTTGTAGAGATGGGGGTATAATGTTGTTAATGTCAGAAATCATTCCTATAATTTATGAGACAAAATAAAACTAAAGACATAGGTAATAAGCAAGGCAGCATAACATTAAGTGTAGTGAGTAGCCTGTGAAGGATCCATACAGGATAGTAATAGCGATTGATGGAGCAGAGCCTTCCCTAAAGTCAGTAATGAACAAGGCCCTACCAGGAGGCCGTGCTGGAGCTGGGCCCCAGCGTGCGCAGCCAGCACAGGGAAGAACGAGCAGTGGGGGCACAATGGGGGCGAGGGAGTACACAGCAAGAGAATGACAGGCCAAGGTGGGCCCGGAGGGCCTGTAAGGAGGGGCGTCCAGGCCGGTAGTTGGGTGCACAGACTCCTCGGTGGGATGCTGGGCCATGAGACCCAGTCCTGCGATCCTGTGCTCACAGATGCCACATCCCAGGCAAACTTTTTTAGGTAAGGGAGAGCTGCCCAGAGTGCCTCATTTTCCTTTCTTTGTCAGAATTGGAATTCCACCACATGATGCTTCCTGTCAGTTCTGTCCGTTCACTGTGCCTGGACATTGTAGACTTATAACATTATTTCTTCATAAGTGATCCTTGAGCCTGGAAGGGACTTACAGGTGTGTGTGTTTCCTTTCTTCAGCATTTCTGGACTAAAAGTGGTAGGAGAGTCCTTTTCTCCAGCCTTTCATCTGCAGCTGGAAGAGAGCACTGGGTCTCGTGAGCAAGATGTCAGACTGCTTCAGGAAATTGTAGATCAAGTAAGTATCTAGTTACTTAAGGAAATCTCTCCACACCACTTCTGCCCTCGCCCCAAGCAATGTTTTAATGTTAATTTTAAGGAAAGTCTCTGCCCTGAGAGAGAGGGTAGAAAGGAAGATGCTGGTGACCCGCTCTGGACATTGAATCCTAATCCTCCAGGTCCTTTCCAGCTTCTGGCCACAGTAACAGGCAGCAATATGTGGCCCCCTCCAGAGTTACTCTGTTTTGTACTATTTTGCATTTAAATATACTTGGCCTCTCCTCTGAAAAATAAGCCTTCCAGAAAACTCACTTGCTCACCATTTTACAAAGCCAGGCTTTCCTGTGTGTAGTTGGGGGAGGTATTGTGTGTGGGCATCACACACACTCCTGGACGGCTAGCTGTCCCTGCAGCACAGCTCAGGGACAGTCCACTCGCAGTCACCCTGAAGTCAGGATGCTTTTGTAAACGGAAAGGAAGACCACTTTTTATTACATGCCTAATTTGGGAGGTTTATTTAAATTTATCTTCCAAAAGTCATTTTGCTACTAATTAAGAACCACGTGACCACGGAACACTGCTTGCCCTTTTTCATCCGATAGCACTGCCCATCCTAAACGCTTCCTGTTCTAGGCACGTGGGTTTGCAGTGGTGTAAGGGCCAACAGAAGTTTCTTTAAAAGAGGGGGAAGAGCAGCGGAGTGACCTGGGCAGGAAGGACTCAGGAGGGCAGTGGGTGCCGCCCTCCCCACCCCCGCCGCCCCCCGCTCCCGGCACTCTCCCCAAGCCCCGGGATGGTGGACTGCTGCTTTCAGAAGAATCTGGGCTTTTATGTGGGCGGCTGCTGCTGCTTTTAGAAGAATGTGACATATACTTAATATGTATTTGGGAATGAAAATGGGCGGGATTCTGCTTTCTTGTCCAGAGGCTGCAGCTGTGAGTGATGCCACTAGCTCCCTGGGGTCGTCATGGCAGCTACCACCCGTCATGAGCCTTTCTGAGGCCAGGCCCTGTCCTGAGCCTCCACTGCCTGTACAGCCTCTCAGGCAGGCTCTTCTAGGCCACATGGCTTTGCAGTATACAGACTGGGTGTCCAGGCAGCCCTCTGTTGCATAGCTGGCTTCAGGTGTCCTATGTCCCACAATGTTTGAGCCACATAATCTGGAATAACAGATTTGTGGAGAACTTCGCACAACTTGTGGCCTTCTAGAGTTAATTACATTAAAAAGTAATAATAAAAAAACAAGCCCAGGATCTGAGCTTCCTAAGGAAACATGTCAGATTATGAATGATCAACCTGGAGCTATGTGGCTTTCGAGGTGAGGAAATGCAACTGATGTTTTCTCAGGCACAGCTCTGTGGATAGGAAGAAAGCCTCTCTACAGGGAAAAACCTTCCACTGCCTGCTTCACTGCCTCATTGTTTGTATTGTAAAGTTCCTTAAATACATACAAACACAAAACTAAGTATGACATCTTTGTGATTAAAGTTCTTATACAAATGGAAAACCAAAACAAATTTATAAATTAAATAAAGCTAAATGGACAAGCCAGTAAAATTCCTGTTCATTTCATTACCTTCATGAGGCAGGTGAATTTGTTTTTTTCAATGGAGTTGCCCCATCAGGACAGCTGAGAGCCATGTTCACCGAGCAGGCTCATGAGCTGCATGCGTGGGTGTTGGGTCTGAGTGATGGCGCCGCCGTTCTCCCTCGAGTGTCTCCGCGAACTACATCGGACAGTTGTCCACACATGCTTCATGTTGAGGGACACTCATTTCCTTCAGATGCCAGTGTATCCATTGCATAGTAAACCCACCTCTGTTCTCTTTTCATTAGATAGCAACAGCTAAAGTCTTACTACGGCTTTGTACCAAAGAGAGATGCAGAGGAGGATGTGCGAACGGAGCAACTCGGTATTAAAATACTGTGCTTACAGGGATTAGCCATGTAACGAAAGAGGAAATGAAAGTCTGTGGACAGCTCACAGATCCCAAACTCCCGTCTGTGGGCCTGGTTTGATAGTGGCTGTCTAAAGGATTCCTCTTGAGGGTTGAGTGAGAAGAGAACAGTCTGGGGTGGGGAACAGAATGCTATCTAGAAACTTCATTGACAGAAAAAAAAAGATCATACCGCTTCTGTGCATCATCACAGCTTCCATTTTTAAAATCTTCCAAACCTTTGTCCCACTCCCTTCTCTTCTTTTCAGTATTTGAAAGAGAGAGAAGAACCATGCTGCCTGCCGTAATTCTTATTTAAGCTTTGTAGATCTGAGAGGCTTTGCCAAGTTTATGTTGAGTTGCTCAACAGAACACTGTTTTTACAAACTGAGCTATTGTTTATAGTGTCTCTTAACCAGCCAGCGCTCAAAACAGAGCCAGTCCAGATGGTTGCAGGAGTTCACTTTTCCAAGTAGTCTTCCAGAGCCTAGAGTCAGTGAGCGGCTGTTGTGAATGCCTGGTGTGGGTTTTCCATCTCTTCCTCACAGCCTGCGACATGACTGTCTTGAGGCAGAGGCTTTTACTGTCAGGCACATGGAATAGTCGCTCTTCCCTTTACACTACCCTTTGCTCTGTTGGTTTTTTTATGTAACTCACATAGCATAAAATTCACCCTATTGAAGTGTGAGAGTGTGTGTGTGTGTGTGTGTGTGTGTATTTTTTTAATAGAGCCGGGGTTTCACCATCTTGGCCAGGCTGGTCTTGAACTCCTGACCTTGTGATCCACCCACCTTGGCCTCCCAAAGTGCTGGGATTACAGGCATAAGCCATCGCACCTGGCCCTGAAGTATATTGTTAAGTGGCCTTCAGCATCATACATTAAGCAGGTTGTGCAACCATTACTGTGTCTCATTCCAAAACATTTTCATCACTCCAGAAAGAAACCCCGGTAGCCTATTACCTTGCTCTGATGTTTATGCTTTCTGTATTTTAGTAGAGATTGTTTTAATTTTTTCTTAATGTTGACAGATGGTTAACATATAGTAAAGCTGTGTAGAACTTTGTTAACGCCAGACTCTGCAGTCCCCAGCAGCACCATACCCAGGTGCCACACACTGACATCATTTATGCTAATATCTGAAGTGCAGTGATTTTTCTCTGGTGCAGTCCTACTGGTGGTGGTACTGTTAAGTCCACCTGCAGGACTTTGCTCGCATCACGTCTTCGTGTGCTCACTCTGCTTTGTCTAAATGGTAGCCACTAGCTATCTATGACTGTTTAAATTTAAGTGGAAATAAAAAAAAGGTACAAATGTGACCTCTCAGTAGCACCAGCCACATCTCCGTGTGCTCAGAGACACATGGCTCATGGTGACTGCTGGGCACTACAGAACAGAAGCGTTTGTCACTGCAGAAAGTTCTGTGGACAGTGCTGCCAAGGTGGTGCTGCAGCATTTTGGTGATATCTTGTAGCAATTATAATCGGAAAATGAATTAAAGCTACTGTTGCAGGATTTCTGCATTCCGCACTTGAATGACCGCCGTGTCTGAAGTCCAGGTTGCAGATGTCTTCCTTTTTCTTCCTGCAGTGCATGAACAAAAATATTGCATTAACCCAGGCGCGCTACTTGGAGAAAGAAGAGAAGTGCCTCCCTCCTCCCAGGTCAGTTAATTAAAATATGACCTTATTTTTTTCCCCTGCTCTGAGCTCTATGAAATACATTATCTTTTGTAAAATTTTGAAAGACTATTATAGGCTAAGGAAGATTATCTGTCATTAAAATATAGTACATCACCTGTTTAATGCTTTTAAACAAAAAGTTTTTACATTTTAACTGAAAAGCCCCCTAGGACTCACTGAGTACCCTCTCAGTTCACTCAAAGAAATGTCTGGGAGCCCAATAATGAACTTCGACAAACCTGAGTTTCCATCAGCTCATTCCTACCACATCTGGAAGGTGGCACATGCCGTACCAGGAGTTCCTGCCACAAGGACCATCCTGCAGGGAGGATCGGCAGTGTGGGGGTAGGGGTGGGCATGCGCCTCTGCTGCCCCCTCAGTCAGCACACACTCATTCACATTCGGGAAAAACCAAGCAATGGTGGGGAAAATCTATAGATTCAAGAAAAAATACATCTGGTGTTTTTTAAGTAAAGGAAAAGACTAATGTCTTTTAAGGAGACTGGATTCTGTTCCCGAAGCGTGTACGGTGTAGGCCAAGGAGGTGGCCATCCCACCGTGGCACTGGCCCAGGCAGTCACAGCAGGCGGCATGGACGTGGCCAGTTCTGCCCCTGAACAATGCTCAGGCTTTTGAGAGCAGGCGATGTCTACACCATGCCTGGAGAAATGTGTGTGTCGGGCATCCTGTGGTCATCGTGGCTTTTCGTGACGTGCTTTGCTCGGGGTTTTCAGTGGCTTGGAGACCTCCAAGTTCATCTGGGAGTACAGAACACAAGCTGCAGAAGAGTTGGAGACAAGGGTCCTCAGGCCAGGTGCCAAGTCAGGGAGGCTGCAGGAGAGCCCCCTGGGGAGTTTGAATGCTCTGCCAGCCCGGAGTGCCAGATCAGATTTGTAAAATCACTCTGGTGGCAGCTCAGAGCACCTTAAAGATTCAGCCCATCTCAGCCAGGCGTGGTGGCCCACACCTGTAATCCCAGCACTTTGGGAGGCCGAGGTAGGCAGAACACTTGAACCCAGGAGTACCAAGACCAGCCTGGGCAACATGGTGAAACCCCATCTCTACAAAAATTAGCCAGGCGTGGGTGGTCCCAGGTCCTCGGGAGGCTGAGGTGGGAGAATCACCTGGTTCCAGGAGATCAAGTCTGCAATGAGCTGAGATCACTCTTTTGCACTCCAGTGTGAGCTGCCCCCATTATTTTTCATTGCACTCATCTGAAGGTATAATCCTATATCCTACGTTTACTTGATAGTAAGACCACAAGTGCATGAGGACGGGAGCCATGCTGGTTTTGTGCCCTCGGGACTCCCTGCTGCAGCGACCCACCTGCCCCAGTAGTCAGAAAGCGACTGTGGGCAGCAAGTACATGAATAGGCAGGCCGAGTGCCAGGAGAGCTTTGTTCACAAAAACAGGAGGCGGTGGATTTGGCTCTCAGGCCATAGATGGGTGACTGTGAGTGCAGGTCCTCACCTCACAAAGATAATTCTTTGTGTCCTTTCCTGTTCTCAGCATTCGAGTTGTGGTCACAGTGGAACAAACAGAGGAAGAACTGGAGAGAGCTGCGTCCACCATCAAGGAGGTGGCCCAGGTCGTCCTGCTCTAGGCTGAGTCTCAAGACCGTGGCCTCCTGCCACACAGCACGCAGACAGGACTCAACACTCCTGCTGGCCAGGGAGGGGCCTGAAGGAGAGCAAGAGCATGTGGATCTTTTATAGGATTGTTACTAAATGGTGCCAATGTGGACCAATTGTGTGAACATGAGAAGGATGCTTATTTTTTTTTTTTAAAAGAAAACGCATCTAAAAGCCCAGGAACTGATTTTTTTTAAGAGGAAAACTACTGACAGTATATAACTGATATTTAAATTGTGCATTTAGTACTATTTAAATGTTTTATTATACTAGTATTTTGTATTCTTTTGTTGTGGTTTAAAACTGGAGCTTCAGTTTCTCTGCCCTCCCTTCTAATAGTAATGATTCAGTAAGCACTCCCTAACTCCTTAATATTTCATAGAAAAATGACTGCAGCGTTAAAGCTTAGAAGAACACTTCAACATATGTGGTACAAATTTATGATCTAATTAAACCACATATTTTCCAGTCTTTGTCATGTGAATCTAAATGGTGGCTAAAAGGAACACTTTTTCTGTGATTATTATAAACTTTGCATTGTATTTGAATCCTAGAGCTTTTATACACACTAAATATTGATGTCACACCATTTCCAATGTCAGCATCCCTAACCAGAGAATATTCATTATAGTTCCTAAGTGAGCAGTAATTTAACTCAGAAGCTATTTTATTTTAATATAATTGACCTCTCTTTACATTTCTTATGTGTTCACCTCTAATCTGTTTTAGGAAGAGGTTGGCTATTATGTTGATCCCAGCATATAAATCATATTCTTTATATTTTAGAATATCTCAAACGTATTCCTTTTTTGTATGGTGGGTTTGCCTAGGGATGTGTAACTACAGGCCTTTTCTAAGCTAAGGAAAAAGAGAATTTTTCTTTTCCACTTACAAATTTCAGGTCTCTACAGAAGATGAGAAAGCACTAAAAATACCATTTCTAAGCTGTACTTTGCCTGGTTTTTCTTTAGCAAACCAGGTTACGTGGTGTAAAGGTTTGTTATATGTGCCACAAGATAGCATATAAATATTATGCCATCGTTCCTTCTCTTGTTAAAGGTAGAATAAAATTGTCATTTTTATCATCTATGCTCATAGTACTCAGATGGTCTTCAACATCTTTTTAAGTAACATGTATTTTTTGAATGTTCAGTTTCTGTTTTGCTTGAGATATTTTATACATATGTGCCTTGTGATTGCTGCTGCTTTCAAGGATAAAGTACTCTTTGGGGGGTGAGTCTGTTTTGTTTTGTTTTTTAAATTAAATAAACCTGCATTTCTGATTATCAGTCTGTTTGCATATGTAATATATTCAACAGGATAGTCTCTTGATTTTAACTTTTCCGCACAGCTGGGGTAGTATTCTTTGTGTGTTTTGTCTTGTTAGAGAAAATAACAACTAAATTTCTTAGTTGCTTTTTTCACATCCAACCAAAGAAGATACAGTATCTGAAGTTTCCTAGGTTCCTGCTGGCCTCTTAGGACTACGAAAATATGGCCATTATTTTCATAAACAATAACTTTTCAGCTTCTTTTATAATACTTTCTAAGTCAAAATAGCAACATCAAAATAATGTTTGTAGGCCAGGAGCAGTGGCTCACGCCTGTAATCCCAGCTCTTTGGTTAGGCTGAGGTGGATGGATCACCTGAGGTCAGGAGTTCGAGGCCAGTCTAGCCAACATGGCCAAACTCTGTCTCTACTAAAAATACAAAAATTATCTGGGCATGGTGGTACACCCCTGTAATCCCAGCTACTTGGGAGGCTAGGGCAGAATTGCTTGAACCTAGGGCGGGGTGGAGGTGGCAGTGAGCCAAGATCTCACCACTTCACTCCAGCCTCGGCGAAAGAGCAAGACTTAAATAAAAATAATGTTTGTAATAAACTTTTTGAAAATATGATCAGAAGTTTCTGGGAAAGATGGTGGATCAGGCACATTATTTCGGTCCTTAAAACACACCAACATTTTAAACAAAAAGAACCAAAAGTAATATTTTTTATGTTAAAATTGCAGTGACCACAGTCCAATAATACACACCACAAAGAAATGTCTACTAGAAACAGTAACATTTGGATCAAACTGAAGCAGTATGCTGAGAAAGTACAGTCCTCTTAAATCTGGAGCAAGTTACACATTTCTCCTTTACAGAGTGAGAAGTTTCTAAAGTGCACATCTACCAATGATCTTGTGTTTTAAAAGGCAGTGGCTTGGGGGTGAGCAGTATAGAGACCATTTGGACCCCATTTTCACTTAGCAGGATTGTCCACAGGGAAGAAGAGAACCACACGACCTTTTTATTATCTATGACTAAATTCTAACTCAGGAAAAGTGGGGCTTTGGAGCAAGTTGGAACAGAAAATACACCAGTATTTCTTCAAATTCAGAATTTCACTAATTGTACCATGTGTACTTTTTTTATATGCCACTAAAACAAAATTCTTTCTGTATTATGCTATCAGCTGTAAGGTGTCTTCCAATATTAGAGATACCACAATGTGCGTGGAGAAGGTGTATCTTTATGAAATAATAGTCATCTGATGTGTGGGCCTCATGCCATCTTTCCTTGTGGACATAAAACCTTAGTCCCAGAAAACAGAGATGTCCGACATCTAAATCTGAATATCTCCATGCATCTTTCCAAAACACTGTCCTTATGATGACATCAAATAAAAACATTTGTAACGTACACCTACAGTATGGGTTAAGCTATGGAGGATGCATGAGCTTCATTTCCTTATGAAGTTGGAAATGCCTGTGGAAGAGGAGTAGTAGGAAGCTTAAGAATGATGGAACACGGATAAAATAAGTCATCTCGACAGCAACATTTTCTAGAGATTTGAAGGAAAAAGGAAATGTGATTGAAGAATTTTATATCCACAAAGCGGTCTTTCAAATAACAAGGTTATAGAAAAACAATTTAAAATTAGAATTTAATGCTTCTTTTTGAGACTTTCCTGAGGAATCCACTGGGGAAAGCATCTAACTAAGAAATGCAAGACCGGGCATGGTGGTTCACACCTGTAATCCCAGCATTTTGGAAGGCCAAGGCAGGAGGACTGCTTGAGATCGGGAGTTGGAAACCAGCTTGGGGAACATAGCGAGACCTCATCTCTACAAAAAATTAGCCAGACGTCGTGGTGTGCACCTGTAGACCTAAATACTTGAGAGGCTGAGGCAGGAGGATCATGTGAGCCCAGGAGGTCAAGGCAACCATGAGCTGTGATTCCAGCCTGTGCGGCAGAGTGAGACCCTGTCTGAAAGAAAAAAGCAAAATAATCTGTCATGAGATTCGAATTTTTAAAAAGTAATAATGTATATAAATTATATCTTGCAAATTAACTTAGGGATAGAGAACCAAATATCTCATGTTCTCACTTATAATTAGGAGGTAGCCATCGCATATTCATCAAATGACGATGGGAACAATAGATACGGACTGTCGGGAGGGAAGGAGGTGGGGCAAGGGTTGCAAAACTATTGGGTACTATGCTCAGCACCTAGGTGAAGAGATCATTTGTACCTCAAACCTCAGCATCATACAATATGCCCAGGCAACAAAGCTGCACATGTACCCCTAAATCTAAAAGTTGAAAAAAAGTAAAATAATTTGCTCATAATGTATTATGTAAATAAGGTACAGTACAAAAATATTTAGACTGACAAAGGGAAAGTATGAAAAAGGGATTAAGTACATTGCAAGAAGTTTTATTATAGAGATAACTAGTAGAGGCCAGGTGCAGTGGCTCACGCCTGTAAACCCAGCACTTTGGAGGGCAAGGTGGGCAGATCATAACATCAGGAATTCAAGACCAGCCTGGCCAACATGGTGAAACCCTGTCTCTACTAAAAATACAAAAATTAGCCGGGCATGGTGGTGGACGCCTGTAATCCCAGCTACTCAGGAGGCTAAGACAGGAGAGTCGTTTGAACCTGGAGGCAGAGGTTACAGGGTGCAATGGTTGCACCCTGTCACACCATTGCACTCCAGCCTGGGTGACAGGGTGAGGCTCTATTACAAAAAAAAAAATTAAAAAAAAACCTAGTAGAATGCAAACATAAAACTTCCTAAATTGAAAAAAGGCAAAATTAGACCCTCTACAGGGGAAAAATAACAAATATAATGCAATACATGCAGAAAATACAACCAAGTGTCAAAACTGCACTGTACCCGCTGAATTTGTAAAATTTAAAAAACACAACAAAATAGCATGAGTTGAGACCAAGCATATTAATCATACAGTGAATGTGCATCCCCTTAAAGTCTTTTTTTTTTTTTTTTTTTTTTTGAGACAGGGTCTCACTCTGTTGCCCAGGCTGGAGTCCAGTGGCACAATCACAGCTCATTGTAGCCTCAGATTCCTGGGCTTAAACAATTCTCCTGCCTCTGCCTCTTGAGTAGCTGGGACTACAGGTATGTGTCACGATGCCTGGCTAATTTTTAAAATGTTTTTGTAGGGACAAGGTTTCCCTCTGTTGCCCAGGCCGATCTCAAACTCCTGGCCTGAAACAGTCTGCCCGCCTTGGTCTCCCAAAATGTTAGGATTACATGCATGAGCCACCACACCTGGCCCATGCACTTTATTTCTACTCCAAGAAAAAATTTTCAAATTGGTTCACAAATCAAAACACAAACTCTGCTATATACAAAAGACAAGAAAAGCTAAACATAAAAATAGTGACAAAAGGGCAGGGCGCCGTGGCTCACACCTGTAATCCCAGCATTTTGGGAGGCTGAGGCAGGAGAATCACAAGGTCAGGAGATCAAGACCATCCTGGCCAACATGGTGAAACCCTGTCTCTACTAAAATCAAAAAAATTAGCCAGGCATGGTGGCGCACACTTATAGTCCCAGCTACTCGGGAGGCTGAGGCAGGAGTATTGCTTGAACCCGGGAGGCAGAGGTTGTAGTGACTACACTCCAGCCTGGCGACAAACTGACAAACCTTTAACTAGACTAACCAAGAAAATAACAGCAAAGACACAAATTACCAAAATTAGGACCTACAAAGGCAACATCACTATCAACCCTACAGAAACTAGAAAACTTAAATGATACGAATATATTCCAAGAAAGACATATATTATCAAACTCTGGAATAGAAAGAAAATCTGCGAGGGTGGTGGCTCACGCCTTTAATCTCAGCACTTTGGGAGGCTGAGGTGGCTGGATCACTTGAGATCAGGAATTCAAGACCAGCCTGGCTAACATGGTGAAGCCCTGTCTCTACAAAAAATGCAGAAATTAGCTGGGCTCCATGACATGCACTTGTAGTCCCAGCATTCCAGAGGCTGAGGCAGCAGAATCACTTTTGAGCCTAAGGGGCAGAGGTTGTAGTGAGCTGAGATGGTGCTATTGCACTCCAGCCTGGACAACAGGATTGAAACCCTGTCTCAAAAATAAATAAATAAATAAATAAAAAGAATAAATAGAAAATCTGATAGACTATCACAACTAAATAAATGGAATAATTTTAAATATTTTCACAAAAATAAAAATATAAGTAAAAATAAAAAAAAAATAAGTCAGCTTTTTGGCTAAGATGCTGAAACCCCGTATCTACTAAAAATACAAAAATTTAGCTGGGCGTGGTGGCAGGCGCCTGTAATCCCAGCTGCTCTGGAGGCTGAGGCAGAGAATTGCTTCATCTCAAAAAAATAATAATTAAAATTGGTCAGGCGTGATGGCTCACGCCTGTAATTCTAGCACTTTGGAAGGCCAAGGTGGATGAATCATTTGAGGTTAGGAGTTAGAAACCAGCCTGGCCAACATGGTGAAACCCTGTCTCTACTAAAAATACCAAAAAAAAAAAAAAAAAAAAAAAAAAAAAAAAATTAGCCAGGCCTGGTGGCAGGCACCTGTAATCCCAGCTACTTGGGAGACTGAGGCAGGAGAATCCCTTGAACCCAAGAGGCGGAGGTTGCAGTGAGCCAAGATTTCGCCACTGCACTCCAGCCTGGGTAACAAACCGAGACTCCGTCTCAAAAACAACACAACAAACAAACAAAAAAAAGAATTAAGATTTAAATAAGTGGAGACCCATTCCATGGACTAGAACATATCCAAAACTAATTTATAGTTTCCATGCAGTTCCCAACAAAACTCAGGCAAATTTTTACACAGAAATTGATAAGCTGAACCTAAAATGTATGTGAAAATATAACACAAGGCCCTACAGTAGCCAATGCAATTTTTAAAAAGACCAAAGTTGGAGGATTTACATTATCTGATTATAGAACTTACCATAATACTGCATTAGCAAGACAGTGTGTTTGACTGATACAAGGATGCGTCCATGGAACAGAATTGAGAGTCTGGAAGTCACTAAACCCTTATATTTATGGCCAGTTAACTTTCAACAAAGTGCCAAGACAGTTCAACAAGGAAACAATAGTCTTTTTAACAAACATTACTGGGAGAATTTGTTATTGTAGTAGGTTAAATAAAGGCCACCAGAAGAATCATAATCCCTGGAACTTGTAAATGTTACCTTCTTTGGAAAAAAGGGAATCTGTGCAGGTGTGATGGTTAAGGATTTTGATATGAGCTTACCCTGAATTATGGTGAGAAAATAAAGTCCTATTGTTCTAAGCAACCAGTTGGCACTAATTTGTTACGGAGGCCATAGGAAACTAATACACAATCTATTTGAAAACAAAAAACTTAGACCTACTTAGTGTATATAAATTAACTCAAATTGGCCATAGACCTCAATGTAAGAGCTAAAACTATAAAACTTCTAGGAGAAAATCTTTTAAATCTCGAGTTAAGCAAAAAGTGCTTATATATAAAACACCAAAAGCGTGAGATAGAAAAAAAGAAAAATCGATTTCATTAAAATTTAAAACTTTTGATCTTCCAAAAAGCCCATGAAAGATATGATCATAAGCCACAGACTGTGAGAAAATATTTGCAAATTATATACCTATAAAGGATGCGTATCCAACTATAAAGAACACATACAACTTGGTAATAAGAAATTAAAAAACCCAATTTGTATATGGTTGAAAGAGTTGGTATTTCAACATGAGAGCCCTGGAAATGGTAATAAGCACATGAAAGAGTTATTAACACTATTAGGCATCAGAAAAAATGCAAGTTAAAAGTATGAAGCAACATATACACTCACTAGAATATTCAAAAAGGAAATACCATGTATTGGCAAGCTATGGAGAAAGAGAAACTTATATTCGGCTGGTAGAAATGTAAAACGGTGTGATCGCTTTGGAAAACAATATGGCAGTTTCTTCAAAAAGTAAACAAATGTATCACGTGCTGTAGTCTAAGTGTTTGTGCTCCCCTGAAATTTGTATGTTGAAACCCATTCCTAAGGTGATATTATTAAAGGGTGGGGCTTTTGGGAGGTGATTAGATCATGAGGGTGAATCCCTCATGAATAGAATCAATGCCTTTTAAAAAAAAAAAAAAAAGCCCAAGGAAGTCTGACAGCCCTTTCAACTATGTGAGGACAAAGGGGGAAGGCATCATCTATTAGAAAGCAAGACCTCATCAGACACCGAACCTGCTGGCACCTTGATCTTGGACTTTCCAGCCTTCAAAACGGTGAGAAATAAAGATCTTGTTTATAAGCCACCCAGTCTACAGTATTTGTTATAGCAGTCCAAACAGACTAAGACAATATAGCCTAGCAATTCCACTCCTAAGAGAAACAAAAGCATATATTTATGCAAAAACTTGTAAACAAATGCTAATAGCAGCATTATTTATGATGGCAAAAAACTGGAATCTATCCAAATGCCTAATGTATTAGTCTGTTCTCACACTGCTATGAAGAAATACCCCAGACTGGGTAATTTATAAAGAAAACAAGTTTAGTTGACTCACAGTTCAGCATGGCTGGTGAGACCTCAGGAAACTTACAATCCTGGTAGAAGGGGAAGCAAACATGTCCTTCTTCACATGGTGGCAGGAAGAAGTGCCAATCAAAGGAGTAAAAGTACCTTATAAAATCATCCGATCTCATGAGAACTCACTCACTATTATGAGAACAGCAGCATGATTCAATTATCTCCCACTGGGTCCCTCCCACAACATGTGGGGATTAGAAGAACTACAAGATGAGATTTGGGTCGGGACACAGCCAAACCATATCACCTATCAACTTGTGAATGAATAAACAAAGTGTGGTATGTCCACACAATGGAATACAATTCAGCAATAAAAAGAAATGAACGATTGACAAAATATTTCAACATGGATGAATCTCAAAAAACATTCTAACTGAAAGAAACCAGATGCAATAGACCACACAGTGTATGATTCTATATATATTGAATGTCCAGAAAAAGTAAATTGAGTCCAGACACAGTGGCTCATGCCTGTAATCCCAGCGCTCTGGGAAGCCAAGGTGGGTGGATCACCTGAGTTTAGGAGTTTGAGACCAGCCTGACCAACATGGAGAAACCTTGTCTCTACTAAAAATACCAAATTAGCCGGGCATGGTGGTGCATGCCTATAATCCCAGCTACTCAGGAGGCTGAGGCAGGAGAATCACTTGAACCCAGGAGGCGAAGGTTGCAGTGAGCCAAGATCATGCCATTGCACTCCAGCCTGGGCAACAAGAGAGAAACTCCATCTCAAAAAAAGAAAATTGAAAGAGACAGAAGACAGATTCTGTGGTTGGCCACAGCTAGCAGTGAGAATGGGATTGACTGAAACCCAGCTGGTTAGATCATTCTGGGGTGATAGAGATGTAAAACTGACCATGGTGATGGTTATACAACTCAGTGAATATACTGCAAACCATTGAGCCAAGTGCAAGCACCAGCCTTGGACAGTAAACAGGGGCATTAACGAATTGACTTTCTTCTGTCATTATAGCAAAGAGTTTCTTACCTGGGCTGCCCATAACAAACATTTAGAAAGAAGTCTGTGATGTGGGACATGTGGCATGTCTATGCACTGGAGCAGGATGCCACACTGAGAGCAAGGAGGCAGCATGAAGCAAATCTTACAACAGAGAGCTCTATCCCAGTCTAGTCCTAGCCACGAGTCTGAGGACATGATTCTCGCTGAACACATCCTCACCTACAAAATAGGGGTTTGCACTGGAGGACTGTATTTTTCAGGACTATCGAGGCTTCATCTTCTCATAGCGTTTTCCCCAGGCCAGCTTGGGAAACTCCTCTTGGCTCCCGACACAGCTCAGTCACTGAGAAATTACTACACATACCTTTCTCTAGCAAAGTGCAAAACCCCTTTTGTTCTTGTTCACACTAACCAGTTAGTTTTTGTTTTTGTTTTTACAGATGGCTAAAGTTGTCACCCAGGCTGAAGTACGTAGTGCGATCATAGCTCACCACGGCTTTGAACTCCCAATCCTCCCACCTCAGCCTCCCAAGTAGGCATGTACCACCACATCTTGGTAACTTTTAAATTTTTTTTTTTGAGACGGAGTTTCACTCTTGTTACCCAGGCTGGAGTGCAATGGCGTGATGTCGGCTCACCGCAACCCCCACCTCCTGGGTTCAGGCAATTCTCCTGCCTCAACCTCCTCAGTAGCTGGGATTACAGGCACGCACCACCATGCCCAGCTAATGTTTTTTTTGTATTTTTTTTTTAGTAGAGACGGGGTTTCACCATGTTGACCAGGATGGCCTCGATCTCCTGACCTCGTGATCCACCCGCCTCGGCCTCCCAAAGTGCTGGGATTACAGGCTTGAGCCACCGCGCCCAGCCAACTTTTAAATTTTTTTAGAGAGACGGAGTCCTGCTATGTTGTCCAGGCTGCTCTTGAACTCCTAGTCTCAAGTGATTCTCCTGTCTGGGTCTCCCAAAGCACTGGGATTACAGGTGTGAGCCATGGTGTTAGTGTTATGTTTTGACCAAAGTGTGCAAACCAAAGCTTCAAGCATTGCATTTCAATCCTGGAACTCTTGTTACTTATCCTCACAGTGTCTCTGTCCCCCAAAACCCAATACTATCCCTCCCCTGATTAATGGCTTTGAACCGATTTCTTCACAGCTGTGTTTCCTGCTGTTCATCCTCTAGGGCAGTGGTCCCCAACTTTTTGGCCCAGAGGTGGTGGGTCGTGGGGAGTTAAGGGTTTTAGGATGAAACTGTTCCGCATCAGGTCATCAGGCATTAGATTCTCATAAGGAACGCGCAACCTAGAGCCCTCCCATGCATAGTTCAGAATAGGGTCCGCGCTCCTTTGAGAATCTAATGACAGGAGGCAGAGCTCAGGCGGTAATGCTGGCTGGCCATCACTCACCTCCTGCTGTGCGGCCCAGTTCCTAACAGACCAGGGACTGGTACCAACCAGTCCATGGCCTGGGGGTTAAGGACCCCTGCTTTAGAGAAAGGAATTTTCTATCCCTATTAATTCATATGCACAGCTTTAGAGCCAGCTTCCTGGATGTTACACTGAGAAATCCAGATATCCTGGCAGTAAATTTCTCATTGACCTCTGCACCTCCCACCCTGCTAAAAGTTAACAAGTGAAAGAGAACTCTGTTCAAATCACTGACAGCATCCCAGCACAGAGACCCTGCCGCCGGAAATGAGAGAGTTGGGAGGCTGGTGTCTGTGGGCTTTCCCAGCCCTTCCTGGTGACAGAGTCCTACCTGCAGCTTAGCCTTTCCTCAGCCCACAAGCTCAGAGCGAATAAAGTGAGTGTGAGGCTGCTCTCCACACACACAAGCCTGGGGGCCTTCCCCAGGAAGAAGTCCCCTGTCCCCTCGGTACAGGGTCACATGGGAGAGTCCTGGTAAGCTTTCTGAGTGGGCACTGGGTTGGAACAGGACTGAGCATCAGTGTGCAGCGCAGCCTCCTGTTTCCACAGCCTCCAGATCTTTGTAAGATACAGGGTTTTTTGTTGTTGTTATTGTTTTGTTTTGTTTTGTTTTGTTTTTGAGACAGAGACTCGCTCTGTTACCCAGGCTGGAGTGCAATGGCATGATCTCGGTCACTGCAACCTCCGCCTCCCAAGTTCAAGTAATTCTCCTGCCTCAGCCTCCCGAGTAGCTGGGATTACAGGTGCCCACCACCATGCCCAGCTAATTTTTGTATTTTTAGTAGAGATGGGATTGCACCATGTTGGTCAGGCTGCTTTCGAACTCCTGACCTCATGATCCGCCTGCCTTGGCCTCCCAAAGTTCTGGGGTTACAGGTGTGAGCCACCGCACCCGGCTTGAAGTTACAGTTTTAATGGCTGTCACATTGGCCTTTTCAAAACTCTTGATTTCTTTTGTTCAAGGGAAGATAAAACCTTTGTTTTGCCATGGTGCGGATGCCCACAATCTCTGCCTGGAGCTAAGCAAGACCAGGGTCAGTAACTGCGTACTGTCCATCTTTCCTCCATGTCTGCTTTTCCTTACCTGGTGCCTGTGTGGCTCTCCTGGCTCAGGGTGTGTGATTCATCTAACTCTCTCACTCCACGTGGGCATGGACGATCCTTATCTATTGTCCCCAGGGACGAGAAGCCTTGCTATTCTGTTGTGTACATTGTTTAAATCACGCAAGTGATATACTTTCATATTAAACATCCAAACAGTAAGGAGGCCTGAAGAATAAAACTTGAAATCCTCTTTTCCCCAAATCTCACTCCCTTCTCCAGAGGTAACTCTCTTACCAGTGTGTTGGGTATCTCCCAAGAATGGTTTCTAAATATTTACATGTGTACCTGTATTCAAATTGCTGTTTACAAAACATAAACAGGGCGACTTCGTTGTTCTGATTTAATATAGGAATATTTCCATATTTTTACTTCATTCTCTTTCATTCTTTCAGAGTATCCTATAGTTTGGATGTAATACAATTTATTTGACCCATTTTCTTTTTATAGATATTTAAGTTTCTTTTTTTTTCTATTACAAACAATGCTGAAATGAACCTCCTTGATCCTGTAACATTACGTAGATCTGCAAGTGTTTCTAGGGTATGAATTCCTAGAATTGGAATGGCTCAGTCAAACAGCTTGCAAAGCCTTTGGTAGATACCAACAAATATATATATCTTTCTCTTTTTTTTTGAGAAGGAGTTTCTCTCTTGTTGCCCAGGCTGAAGTACAATGGCATGATCTCAGCTCACTCACTGTAGCCTCCGCCTCCTAGGTTCAAGCGATTCTCCTGCCTCAGTCTCCCAAGTAGCTCGGATTACAGGCATGTGCCACCATGCCCTGCTAATTTTTGTATTTTTAGTAGAGACGGGGTTTCTCCATGGTGGTCAGGCTGGTCTCGAACTCCTGACCTCAGGTGATCCACCACCTCGGCCTCCCAAACTGCTGGGATTACAGGCGTGAGCCACCGCACCCGGCCAACAAATATTTTATAAGTCATCTGTATTGCAAATATTTTTTCTTTCTGTTATTGAATTTGTCTCTTGTATAAAATATTTTTCTTGTCAAATCTGCCAGTCTCATTATGGGCTGGAAGGTTTTCATTTTTGTTTTTATTTTTTGTTTTCGAGATGGGGACTCTGTCACCCAGGATGAAGTGCAATGGTGTGATCTCTGCTCACCTCTGGGGTTCAAGTGATTCCCCTGCCTCAGCCTCCTGAGTAGCTGGGACTACAGGTGCCCACCACCACACCCAGCTAATTTTTATATTTTTAGTAGAGACAGGGTTTCACCATGTTGGCCAGGCTGGTCTCAAACCCCGAACTCAGGTGATCCACCCTCCTCAGCCTCCCAAAATGCTGGGATTACAGGCGTGAGCCACTGAGCCAGGCCTATGGCCTGGAAGTTTTGCCTTGCTTAGAAAATTATCCCTACCCCAGAATTATAAAGAAGTCATCCTTTCCCCCAGCAATTTCCAGTGCTCTCCATGTATTCACAGCTGGTTGGTGAGCTGCTTGTCTATCTCTTGACCAATAAATACTAAAACTTTCCAGCTCTTGTAGGTTTCTAATATGTTTTTGCATATGGTAGGGCAAGACTCCTATTGTTCTCTTTTTCAAAAGATTCTTGGCCATTCTTACATTTACACTTTTTCTCCGCCAGAACTCTTGAATCAGCTTATCATGTTATAAAATTGGTCTGGCTGTGTCTGCAGCCATTTCTCCTTCACATATGCCAATAGATGTCAGTCCTGTCTGTCACAACCGCCTGGTGAGATCGGAATGTTCCAACCGGCTGTGTTGTTGGACGCTGCTTTAAAATCTGCTCAGCAAGAAAGTCCTCAGAGAGAGACTATACTTTGTTCAGTTTGCCCCTCAACATGGGTATGTGACCCATCCCTATCAGATGCTCGGTCAACATCTACGTCATGAATGGATGTCTACGAGAGCAGAGAGCGCTTGGTATGAACCCATAAGACTTCCACTCTTCCTTGAGCAATTGGCTTTACATCTAGACGGCTGGATTTCTCATGAATAATACACCACAGTTGTACAGGTCCTGCCTTACCTCGCAGGGTGATTTTGACACCAAATGATGACATGGGCATGATGGGCTGGCAAAGTTTTAAAGAAATGCACTGCAGTGATGCCGCTCGTCTATGAAGTGAAAGAGAGTGGGTGAAAATAAAGGTAAAAGCCAGTAAATAAATGAAAATGTTCTCCCCCAGCCATCCGCCTTGCACTGCTCCTCTAGAAGGCCCTGTAGGAGGCAAGAGACATACTGTTCTCAAACCTCCAGTCATGGGAAGCAGCCTGTGACTCTGGGAGAACACCTCAGATGATGGATGAACCTCTGCTTAGAACATCAGGCAGTCTCCAGTGTACAGAGCCTAGACCCAGAATGGCCTTTCCCTCCTGCTCGACTTGGTGTCTTCAGGCTACTGGAAATCTCACCAGAAAACAACATTCCTAGACTGAAGGTTTGCAACGTGCCCTATGCCATTCTAAGCACTTTATGTGTTAACTCATTTAATCTTCCCCAAAACCCTGTGAGGTGGGTGCTACTAACGTCCACATTTTATGGCTGAGGACACTGAGGCACAGAGAGGTGAGGGGACTCACCCATGGTCACACAGCCCTTAAGAGTTAGACTCCGGATACAGCCCAGGCAGTTTGGCTGCAGTGTTTGTGCCCCTGACCATGGAATCACACGGTTTTCTTAAGCAAGACCCCATTTTCGTTGTGCTCTTTCTGTTTATTGAGTGTGTATGTATGTTAGATGTCCATATGTGTTAGATACCTATACCCACAGTAATGTGTCTGGAGTGATATTCAGCTGATGTTAATAGTGATTATTTCTAGATGCTGGAATGCTGAGAAATGCTAGCTTCTTTATAATTTTCTGACGTTACTTCAAAATTCGATAATATACTCATTTTATTTTTAGAAAAAAAAAAGGAACGTATTAGAAAAGGAAAATGCTTGGAAGTACTATAAATTACTTTAGAAATTAAAGATTTATTAGTTTGGGCTGGGCGTGGTGGCTCACACCTGTAATCCCAGCACTTTGGACGCTGAGGCGGGCAGATCACGAGGTCAAGAGATCGAGACCATCCTGGCCAACATAGTGAAACCCCGTCTCTACTAAAATAAAAAAATTAGCTGGGCGTGGTGGTGCGCACCTCTATTCTCAGCTACTCAGGAGGCTGACGCAGGAGAATTGCTTGAAGCCGGGAGACAGAGGTTGCAGTGAGCCGAGATCGCGCCACTGCACTCCAGCCTGGCGCCTGGTGACAAAGCAAGACTGTATAAAAAAAAAAAAAAAAGATTTATTAGTTTATATTTTTATACATTCTTCTTCACTTTTGTATTCCATATCTACTTCATTCTCAATCCATTTTTTTGTTTAATGTATTTTTATATTCTTGTAACCTACTAAAAATGTTTTGTAGAGTAAAATGGGATATATTTAATTGCTATATAAGATTTACTTTATTTATACCTGTGTTTTATTTGTCAAATAAACACTTATCTTTACCTATTTGACTCTTATATTGTAAATAATATGTTGCAATCATTTTGGGAATGATATTTTAAATGTTTAATTTTTATGCAACTTTCTAAGAATAAGTATTATTGTCTGGGCGACTCTTAAGTGAGATATTTCCTATAACTTTTTGAGAGATGTAGATGAGGCTATTTGACGTTTATTCCTTTTTCTTTTAACATAAAAACCCAGCAAAATAATACATGCTTATGGTTTAAAAATCAAATTGAGCTGGGCGCGGTGGCTCAAGCCTGTAGTCCCAGCATTTTGGGAGGCCGAGGCGGGTGGATCACGAGGTCAAGAGATCGAGACCATCCTGGCCAACATGGTGAAACCCCGTCTCTACTAAAACTACAAAACATTAGCTGGGCATGGTGGCACGTGCCTGTAATCCAGCTACTCAGGAGGCTGAGGCAGGAGAATTGCCTGAACCCAGGAGGCAGAGGTTGCGGTGAGCCGAGATAGCGCCATTGCACTCCAGCCTGGGTAACAGCAGCAAAACTCCGTCTCAAAAAAAAAAAAAAATCAAATTGAATTGGAAGGTTTCCACCACAAGTGTTCTCACCTTTAGCCATGCTCTCAAGAGGGAACCACTTAAAACCATGTTCTCTTTAATTCTACTGAAGAACCAAACATTTGCCTAAATAATATGATGCCCTTATTTTCTGATTTATCAACCTTCAGCAATAATTAGGATCTCCTATTTTGTGACTATTTTATACATATTCTTTCCCCATTTTGCTCTCCAAATTACTGCCCTTTGCTCATTCATTGTTATAAGAGTTCCTAGTTTATGCTGGATAGTTACCCCTTATAGGTTTTATGCAATTGCACTGTCAGATATTTGTCATTTATTTGTTACCTGTCTCATTGAATAGAAGCCCGAACTTTGTCAGTTTTATGAGCATAGAGTTGTTTATAGTATTTACTTGTTATTTTAATGGATGCAGGATATATTGACATACTTTGTTTTTGGGAAAGGAATTGGTAATTATGTCTTCCCTTTGTCTCTTGAGCTAGAACTTAGCTTATCAATTGATATATTTTCTCTTTTCTGGTGTAAGCATTTAAGTGCTATAAATTTCCCTCTAAACATTGCTTTAGCTGAAACCCACAAATTTTGATAGGCTGTGTTTTTAATTTCATTTATATCCATTGTGTTTTTATTTTTCAATATCCTTTGAGGCTTCTTCTTTGACCCATAGATTGCTTAGAAGTATATTATTTATTTTTCAAGTGTTTGGAAATTTTTTTCTATTATCTTTAAGTTACTGATTTCCAATTGAATTCAATTATGATTAGAAAACATTCTCTGCATGATTTCATTCTTTTTAAATTGGTTAAGGTTTATTTATGACCTGAAATACAGTCTTTATGATGAATGTTCCATAAGCACTTGAATAGAATATGCATTCTGCTATTGTTTAATGGTGTAGTCTATAAAAATGTCAGTTGGTTAATGGTGCTGTTTAGTCTTCCATATGCTTGCTAATTTTATCTCTAGTAGTGCTGTCAGTTGCTTCAAATTGAGTTTTGAATTCTCCAACTATAATTTTGAATTTATTTTTCTTTTCATTTCTTGGATTTTACTCCATGTATTTTGAAACCCTATTGTGTGCTACATACACAATTAGGATTGCTATATCTTGGAGGATTAATTCTTAATTATTATGTAATGCCCTTTTTTGTTTCCAATAATGTTGTTTGCTCTGAAGTTTATTATGTGACATTAATATAGTCACTCCTGCTTTTTTCTCATTTATGTTTGCATAGTTTGTCTTTTTCCATTTTTTGTTTCCTACCCATGTTGTTATTTTTTACATCTTTGGTAGACACCTATAATTAAGTCCTGTGGTATCCAATGTGACAATCTTTAAATTGGTATATTTATACCACATATATATTTAAAATAATCATTCATATGCTAAGGCTTATGTCTGCCATTTTATTGTTTTTGGTTTGTCTCCTTTGTTTCTTATTCCTCTGGTATTTTCCCCTTGCTTTCTTGTGAGTTACTTGAACATTCTTCGGAATTAGATTCTTTTTTATTTATAATATTTCTTAGTACACTACTTTGTACAATTTTGCTAGTGATTGCTCTAGGTATTATCACATATATATGTAATTTACACTAGCCTATCCATGTCAGTGTTTTACTCCTTTGAGTGAAGTTAAGAAACCTTGCTTCCATTTGTACCTCTTTACCTTTTCAACATTTTAAATATAATTGTATGAAGTATTTACATACATCAAGTACCATACTGAATAGTGTTATAATTGTGGCTTCAAAAACAAAGGATGTTAAGGAAACTCCACAAGTGAAGAGTAGTCTATTATGCTTACCTTTCTATTTACCTATTCCATTATTCTTTCTTTTCTCAAGATCCAGTCATTCGTCTGTTGTCCTTGTTGGTCTCAGTCTGCTAGTGCAACCATACCAAAATACCATAGGCCAAATGTCTTAAACAACAGAAATTTATTTCTCACAGTTTGAGAAACTGGAAGTCCAAGATGTTGGCAGGTTTGGTTTCTCCTGGGGCCTCTCTCCTTGGCTTGCAGAGGACCAACTTCTTGCTATGTCCTTTGTGGCCATTTCTCTGTATACACACAGCTGGTGTGCCTGCCTTTTTTTTTTTTTTTT
>NW_016107368.1:5448832-5449800 GCF_001604975.1 Cebus imitator
TCCCAAAGTGCTGGGATTACAGGCTTGAGCCACCGCGCCTGGCCGCCTGCCTCTTTTAATAGGGACACCAGTCCTAGTGGATTAGGGACCCACACTTATGACCTCATTTAACCTTAATTACCTCTTTAAGGGCCTTGTTTACAAATACAGTCACGTTGCAGGTTAGGACTTCAATATATAAGGGTGAGGGTGGAGGGGCCACAATTTAGTACCTAACATTTTCTTTATGTTTGGGGACCATCCTTTAGCTAAAGGGTTAAGTCTACAAGCAACAAATTCTTAGTTTTTTTCTGTCTAAAAATATCTTATTTCCTCTTCATTTTTGAAAGACAGCTTGTTAGATATAGTATTCATTGTTGATAGCTGGGGTTTTCATTTTGTTGGTTTTTGCTTTTTCATTTTTTTTTTTTTTAATCACTTGAAAAATGTGCCACTAACTTGTGGTCCTGATGGTTTCAGATGAGAAATCTACTGTCATTCCAGTTGGTCTTTCACTATAGGTAATGCGTCATTTATCTTTAGCTGTTTTAAAATTTTTTTGTTCTCAATTTTTCAGAAGTCTATGATGTGTCTCCGTGTGGATCTCTTTGAGTTTGTCTTGTTACACTTGGCTGAGCTTCTTGATTCTGTAGTTCTTTGTCTTTTCCCAAATTTGGGAAGTTGTCAGCCATTAGTTTTTTGAGTACTTGTTAGCCCCAGTCCCACCTTATTCTCTTTTCCTTCTGGAACTCTGATGATATGAATGTTAGACACTTTAGATAGTTGGATATCTGTCTCACAGATCCCTGTAGCTCTGTTCGCCTTTTTCAGCTTATTTTTTTGTTGATTTTCCAGATTGAACAGATTCTGTTAATCTATTTTCAAGTTTCCCTGTCGCCTCTACTTTAGTATTGAGTCTATCCAATTAATTTTTTACGTCAATTGTATTTTGCAGTTCTAAAATTTCCCTGTGGTTCTTTTTTTTTTTT
>NW_016107368.1:5450411-5457650 GCF_001604975.1 Cebus imitator
CGCCCGGCTATTGCAAAAGTTTTAAAATCATTGTAAATAATTTCAATGTTACATTTATTTTAGTATTAGCATCAGTTTTTTTTTTTACTATTATTAAAAGTGTGATTTTCCTGATTTTGGGTATGATGAGTGAATTTTTCTTCTATCCTGAGCACTTTGATTTTTCTGTTAGGAGGCCGCTGACACGACTTAAATCTTCTGTTTTAGCAGACAGTTACCCTTTTCCAATTTAGTCTAGCTTCTGGCCTACTTTTGTGAGCTGTAGTTCCAATGACAGCTGCTGTGGTTTGAATTTGTTCCCCAAAAAGCGTGTGTTGAAATTTTAATTCCCAATGCAACGGTGCTGGGAGGTGGAGCCTAGTGGGAGGTACTTGGGTTGTGAGGGTTCTGCCCTCATGAATGGATTAGTGTCAATTATGAAAGGACTTGAGGCTGCAAGTTTAATCTCTTGCTTTCTCACACAGACTCTCCCTTGCTCTTTCACCTTTTGAAATGAGATGACACACAAGAAAGCCCTCAGCCTATGTGGCCCCTCAATTTGGACTTCTCAGCCTCCACAACTGTAAGCCAAGTAAATTTCTTTCCTTTATAAATTACTCAGTCTCAAGCATTCTGTTACATCAGCTGAAAAGGGACTCAACGAGTTTGTATTTCAGAGCCCTTGCAGTTCTATTCTGGTTTACCTCATTCTTCTGACATTGTTGCAGTTCTCACTTAATCCCTGCTGGTGCTGCCTTTAAGGAGTGAAAGTTGCTTTCCTGGGCCACCTGATGTTGCTAGACCATCCTCTGCCATGGGAATTAGAAGAGGCTGAAGCCACTGGGCTTATATCTTCGTGTGCCCTTCGTGATACAGAGCAGGGAGATGCTGGGCTTTGCTGATGCTGCCTCTGTGGACGGAGCCCACTCACCAATTGCCCACATGTGGAGTAAGGATTGGGTCAACCCAACAGGGTTTTGGAGGAAAATCAGGCCAGCTATTTGTGCCCAGTTGTGAAACAGGAGTTCGAGCTCCCCATTTGGTCCATGTTGTAATTCCCTTTACCCAGTTCTCTAGCCAGACTTTCGTTCGTCTGTCTGACTGTCTATGCCTATTGGAGGTTTCAGGCCTCTCTGGCATCCAGTTTGGGGTCATATGGGAGATAAAAAGAAAAACCAGGGAACTCACCCCATGTTGTCATTTCTGAAGTTTTAAGGCCTCTAACCTATCTACCTTCTTCTTTCAAGCACTCAGAATTATTGATCATTGTTGAATGATTTCCAGGGCATTTTGTTATTTTCAAAGAGGTTAGAGGGGAAGAGGAGAAAAAAGTAAATCTATACTTTTTTTTCCGTTTTTTTCAGATGGAGTCTCACTCTGTTGCCCAGGCTGGAGTGCAGGGTGCTATCTTGGCTCACTACAACCTCTGCCTCTGGATTTGAGCAATTCTCACTGCCTCAGTCTCCCAAGTAGCTGGGATTACAGGCATGCACCACCATGCCCTGCCAATTTTTGTATTTTTAGTAAAGACAGAGTTTTATAATGTTGGCTAGGCTGATCTGGAACTCCTGACCACAAATGATCCGCCCATCTCAGCCTCCCAAAGTGCTGGGATTACAGGAGTGAGCCACCACACCCAGCCATCTATACTTTCTTGTTTTTAAACTAGAAGTGTCATTTAAGATTTTACAAATAAAAATGGGAATGAACTATTAAGTTCCATAGTGGCAGGAGTCATTGCTGGGCCGTGGTACAGAGTGGACATTCTATAATGATTTGTTGAATGAATGAATGAACAAAGCTTTCATACTTCAATTCCTGTATCCTTAAGCCATTTGTAAGACAGAAACTCATATCCCTGAATTCTTGGGCAAATACCTATCAGGGCTTTAAGGCTGCATCTTTCTGAGAAAATGTCATGTTGATTGCTAATCTGAAGAGTTTACTATTTTCCAAAAGCTGATGACACCGCTATCTACTTATACCTATCCACCCATCCATCCATGCATTTGTCTATCATCGATCCATCCATCCATCCACTCATCTAACCATCTCTTCATTCATCTATCCATTAGTCTGTCTGCCCATTCATCTGTTCATCCGTCTGTCTGATGTCTCTATTTATCTGATCACCCTGAGGTCTCCTTTTCTCTTCTCCAAAAAGAAATATTTGCTATTCAGTATCCAGTTATACTGAGCATAATAAGTTAGGACTGGAAACAAGCTTCTTAGCTGGAATCTTTCTCCAGAAAAGATGCAAGCATTTAACTTATCGAAATGACAAAATTTTTTAGATTTTACTCTTAATATTGCCAGATCAACGTGACAGGATGTCAAAATTTTTAAAGACATAAATGTCTTGATTTCTACTAAATTTCCTTCATCTCACACTCCCTTTTCCCTGTAAATATTGTGATGATTCTCAGATGTGGCTTTTTAAATGAAAGCATCTTAACTGTGCAGTAAATAACTCTATAGTAAGAGACCAACTACATGGGGATGCGTTTCACAAAGGATCACACCCGCTAGGTTCTGTTTCTTACATCTACGTTTTACTCCCCAATAGATACCCAACTTTTTGTATTCAAGAGACGAAATGCATACGGAATTCATTAAGAAATCAGGCTTTGGTGGGACAGCTTTGATTTGACACTTTTGAAATACAATCCAGGTCACGGCAGTGAGCGGTGCAGACCTCTTTTTTGGCAACAGCATCTGGACTTTATTATTTTAAATCAAGTTGTGGGGTGCTGGTATCCACTCCTCTATGAAACTGCTACTGCAGCAGGCCTATACCCTGAGATGATTTGGGAAATTAATATGGGTTCTAAATATGTATAAATAAATTTTATATTTATTCCTGATTTTGTTGTTTTGTACCTCATTTTATAAATCTTTAGAATTTCGAGGTAACAACCTTTTATGGTTTATCTGTACTGATGGCCTTCATGCCACACATAAATCAAATCTATGTCATTTTACTAGTATGTGATTTCTTCCCTCAGAAGTGTAAGTGACACTGAATAGATTTTTATGAATATTTGTTAAATGAATGGAAAATTACTCAAAAATAACATATCATTAAAAACATGTGAGTGGGCCAGTTGCTGTGGCTCACGCCTATAATCCCAGCACTTTGGGAGGTTGAGAGGGGTGTATCATTTGAAGTTAGGAGTTCAAAACCAGCCTGGACAACATGGTGAAACCCGGACTCTACTAAAAATACAAAAATTATCTGGGCATGGTGGGCACCTGTGATACCAACTACCCAGGAAGCTGAGGTGGGGGAATTGCTTGTGCCCAGAAGGTGGAGGTTGCAGTAAGCAGAGATCACGCCATTGCACTCCAGCCTGGGCGACAAGCTAGACTCCATCTCTAAAAAAAGAAAAAAGAAAAAAAAAATGTGAGTGTGGTTTGGGAGGTGAATTGAATTAGGTGGATGTTTGGCTACCTGCACACTTCACTCCCTTTTATTTCCAGTGGTCAAGAAATATCTTTCTCATTCCTTTCCTAACTGAAGTTGAATAAGACGGTAAAATCGGGTCAGCCTCAGTTTTCAGCAGCTAATGCATACTATTTTCTGATTTCAGGGATGTTTATTTTTCAGGATCAGAGTCTGTTTAAAAAAAAAAAGAAAAAAAAAACACTTTCACATCTAAAGAATTTATCAGCTGTCTCTATTCCTTCTTTTATATTGTTTCTGAAATACTGCCACACAATCACTCATCAATTTCATGGAAACAAAATTCCAGGTTTCAAAGTTGAATGGGATATTTCCATGAGCTTTCATATTTGTAAAGCACTTTGTAAAAAAATCTTTTGAGAAGAGATTCTGCATAAGAAGAAATCTGGGCCAGTTCTGTAGATCTAGAATGCAGATTTTCATTTATACACGTCAAGGGGACTTAACTGGATCCTCCCCATTCTTCTCCCCAAGATTTACTGTAAAATTACTCAAGGATGTAGAATATCTGCATCTGCTGTATTATATCTCAAAGCTCTCTAATAAATTGCATCTCATTTTAAACCCCACAAAATCCACGTATAGGTGAGAACACAGAGACAGAAAAACTGATTAACTTGCCTGTGATCTCACAACCAAGACACAACCCAGACCTGCTTTTAACTCCTGTTCATTCCATTTACCATACAGTACTTTTCTCTTTACCACACAGCTATCCGAAATGCACTAAAAATAGCCCTGGAAGGTAAAATCTTGGACAAACAATAATTTCCAAAAGGGCTCTTGGATCTCCACTGAGTTGTAACCATCCTTTCTTCCTCTAAGCTGCAAGATTCTGTGTCCCACCCACTACCTTCTACTTTCAAATGTAAGGTTTTTTTCCCCTTCAAATTACAGTGTCTGCTTTTTTCTCTTTTGTGTCAAAAATGACTTAAAACAAGAAAATGAGAGAAATTAATTTATTTGTTAGAGAATGGGTGTGTATTATAGTCTTGAGTACTTAAATTTTGTTGATGAATATTCTTTTGTTGTTTTCGAATTGGTTTTTATCTGATTTCTTTCCAGCCAGAGCAGACTCTTCAATGTTAAGAACATAGGGTTTTCGGGCCAGGCATGGTGGCTCAGGTCTGTAACCCCAGCACTGAAGTCAGGACTTTGAGACCAGCCTGGCCAACATGGCAAAACCCCGTCTCTATTAAAAACACTAAAACTTAGCAGGGTGTGGTAGTGGGCACCTGTAATTCCACCTACTAGGGAGGCTGAGGCAGGAGAATCGTTTGAACCCAGGAGGCAGAGGTTGCAAGGAGCCAAGATCATGCCATTGCATCCTACCCTGGGCAACAGAGCAAGACTCCTTCCCCCCTGCAAAGAAAAAAAAAAAGAGCATAGTGTTTTCCGCCAGGCGCAGTGGCTCACACTTATCATCCCAGCACTTTGAGAGGCCAAGGTGGGTGGATCGCTTGAGGCCAGGAGTTCAAGACCAGTCAGGCCAACACGGTGAAACCCCCTCTCTACTAAAACAAAAATAAAAAATAAAAAGCCGGGTGTGGTGTCAGTGCTTGTGATCCCAGCCACTTGGGAGGCTGAGGCGCAAGAATTACTTGAACCCCGGAGGCAGAGGCTGCAGTGAGCCGAGATTACACCACTGCACACCAGCCTGGGCAAGAGAGCGAGATGCTGTCAAACAAACAAACAAACAAAAAAGCAACATAGAGCTTTGGAGTCACAGGAAGATGGGAGTTGGAATTTAGGTAATGGTCTCTCAGTTTCTTAGCCATGTGACCTCAGGCAGCTTGTTGAGCCTGTTTCCTTGTCTGTGAAATAAGCTTCATGGCCCCCAGCTGGCCACGCAGCAAGAGCGGTGGTGACATGAGGGCAGTCATCAACGCTATGGCAGGAGCGCGGATGATTCGACCCAGGGCCCGGCAGAGAGGGCGCCGCGCAGCACACTGAGGTATGAGAGTTGAATCTCTACTATGATGTGTGTTGATTCCAGCTCCCTCAGAAACAGACCCAGAGAAAGGACTGAAGTGCAAACAGCTTCGTGGGAGCTGATCCCAGGAAGCGCCTGTAGGGGAGAAGGGAAGGGAGACGCCCGAGTCCCTGCCGGGACTTCACGGAGAAATAAACAACTGAGGCTTCCGCTGTGGGCAGCCGGGCTCAAGCCTGGCTTCTTGGAGAGAAGGAAGCTGGCTGGCGACCCACGGCATCTGCCCTGGTTGAGGGAGGGCCGCACCCCCGGCCAGCGAAGGGAGAACTGCCTCCCCAGGGTGCTGCGCCCAGGAACGGGCAGGGGCCCAGTTCCCTGCTGGGCTGTGCGGCCTCTTCCTGTTCTCTACACAGTGGCAGATCTACCCGGGCGGATCCTGTAGACAGCAGGCTTGCCTCCATCAGGCACCCAGGCAGGCGCCACGAAGGCTGTCAAGGGCTCCCTACAAGGCAGGTGGGCCCGGAGCGAGCTGACAGCCGAGGGCGGCCTGCTGCCACTTGGGGCAACAGGGTCTGCCCGGGAGCGGGCTATGTACGGCGCCTGTGTCCGGCACACTTGCCTTCTCACTGCCCGGCGCCACCCCTCTGAGAAGCATTCCCGGAGAAAAGACCAGCAGGTGTGATCGGTGGAGCGGAGACTTGGCTTCCTGCCAAGCACGCTCTGGTGGGAGCCACCAAGTCTCAAGCTTCTGTCACACACACGCGGCACAGCCAGCGCCCTAACGCCTTGGTCGTAAATAAGAGCAGATAGACAAGGTTCACCAGGGCAGGAGGGGCAGACATAGCAGAACAAACAGACAATTCAGGTAGCCGTATTCACACATCCTCCTGTGGTTAGATACCATCAGAACTGGAAGAGAAAATCTGCACTCATGAATAGAGGATAATCAGGGACAGAGCTCTTGGAAACAGCCTGTTATTTATTATTTTTCTTATTTTTTTGAGACTGAGTCTAGTTCTGTTGCCCAGGCTGGAGTGCCATGGCACAATCTCTGCTCACTACAACCTCCACCTCCCAGTTCTAGTGGTTCTCCTGCCTCAGACACGAGAGTAGGTGGGATTACAGGCATGCAACACCACACTCAGCTAATTTTTGTATTTTTAGTAAAGATGGGGTTTCTCCATGTTTCCAGGCTGGCATTGAGCTCCTGACCTCAGGTGTTCTGCCCGCCTCAGCCTCCCAAAGTGCTGGGATTACAGGAGTGAACAACTGCGCCCAGCTGCTTTTTTTAAACAAAGTTCAGTAGGTAGGTGGGAGACAAAATTAAGGCAATATCAGGGTAAAAGGGATAGAGAGATGGAAACTAGAAGAGAAAATGTAAGAAAAGTAGAGGCTAAGCAGTACGATATCTAATGAATTGGAGGTATAGAAAGAAAGAACAGAAAAATGTTTAACTAAACTATCAAAAAGCTTAACTAAAATACTAGTTAGACATTGGCCCTTCTAGAATGACTAATGAATAAATGGATAAATAACCTAGGTTTCACACCCCTCAAAAATTAATACACAGAAATTTCCCAGAACGAGGCCATGAATTTAGATATCGAAAAAGCCTATTGAATACCTCAGAAAATGTTTAAAAGATATATATCACAGCACATCATTATGAAATTTCTGAATTGTGGTTTAAATCTAATTTGTTACCGTCATCTTATTATATTTATAAATACATATTCATAAAAGACTATAGCTTGACCTACATTTCTTTTTTTTTCCCATTTATTTTATTGCATTTTAGGTTTTGGGGTACATGTGAAGAACATGCAAGATTGTTGCATAGGTACACATGTGGCAGTGTGATTTGCTG
>NW_016107368.1:5458955-5461290 GCF_001604975.1 Cebus imitator
TTTTCAGTAGAGACGGGGTTTCACCATGTTGACCAGGATGGTCTCGATCTCTTGACCTCGTGATCCACCCGCCTCGGCCTCCCAAAGTGCTGGGATTAGAGGTGTGAGCCACCGCGCCCGGCCGAGATTCTGTCTTTAAAAAAAAAAATCAGCTTTTGATAAGAACAAACCCATACTTGTCTATGTCAAAGACTCTAAAAATTTGGACTATTTTGTGACAAACATACGCAAGTCTCAAGGTTACAAGAAAACAGTTCTTGAAACTATTAACACAAGACTAGCTCTTACACTTCTTAACAAAAAGATGTAACCTGAGAGGCTTACTTTATAGGCCGCAGAAAAAGTGTAGATAACACAAGACTAGCCCTTACGCTCACTTAACAAAAAGACGTAGCCAGAAGCTTACCTTATAAGGCACAGAATAAGTGTAGATTTAACAGATTTGTTACTCAACTGTTTCTTATCTATCTAAACAATATCTTAATGTCTAGTTCAAAGTTGTTCTTTTAAAAGTATCTATTTTAACAGATTCCCATTCTTTCATGGTTTTTCATTAAATGCCTCCACTGTGGCTAGATTTTCCAGCCAAGTCTGTCTGCAAGGAAATGAGGCTTAATTCCACCCAAAACACCAGAGAGAACCGATAATCCTAAACTTCCAGAGAGGAAAAAAACTTCCTCTACTGCAAGAGACACTGCAGATAGTCTGCCAAACAGCCATCTCCCCTTTCCTGCCTGTTAACAGAAGCCAGGTTTGGAGGCCTGTAGCGTGGCCCTCCCAAGGGAAGAATCATGATTACGCCAGGCACAGGGGCCCCCTGGACGGCTAGCGACCTGTGCGCTACAGCACCGTCCTGACCAAGGACATTCAGGGAGACATCTGCTGGGAATGGTATCATTTTACTGCTCCTCTCCTTGTGACTCAGGCGGTGATGTTTGGAGCTGGCACAGTCATCTTATCTCCTTGAAGTGTGACATCATCAACATGCTGAGGATGGAGGAACAGAGAGCTGCAAGGAGCCTGGGCCCTGGTAAGCAGAGTGAGATGCCAGTTCAGCCTTGGGAGAGCTTACTTCCAGTTCTCCCACTAAGGAAGTAATCAAGGTACCTGTACTATTCTTAGACAGATGTTATGTTCTGAAGGGAGTCGCTCCACACAATGCCACTTTGGCGTAAGAATTATTTTGAGCTGAAGGTAATTGAAAAGGAGCAGACTCAAGAAAAGCTCTCTACCCTTTCTCTATCTGCTGACAAAACAAGGTCTACATTTCCTGTTGTGAAGGCATCCCCTGCTCTCATATTAGGAATGGAAGGATAACCTTTGTTACTGGAGTGGGGAAAGCTCGGAGGTGAGTGCACAAACAGACCTTATTAAATAACCCTTCACATCCACTGGTGGCCCCCATAAATTTACCTTGCCACAATTTACTGCTCCTAGAAGCACAAGTCTTTTTCCTTTGTCCAGTCTCCACAATTTATCACTCTTTGTTAAAATGACATACAGGCCCCTGGGCCTAGCTGGACGTGGTGGTGTGCACCTGTAATCCCAGTTACTTGGGAGGCCGAGACACAAGAATCACTTGAACCCAGGAAGCGGAGGTTGCAGTGAACCAAGACTGCACCGCTGCACTCCAATCTGGGTGACAGAGCGAGACTCTGTCTAAAAATAATAACAATAATAAAAATTAAAAAAAATAAGTCAGCTTTTGATAAGAACCCATACCTGTCTATATCCAATAGTCTAAAAGTCCGGACTATATTGTGACAAACATACGCAAGTCTCAAGGTTACAAGAAAACAGTTCTTGAAACTTGCTTATACCCAGCGAGACTGAGCATTTTATCACAGATATATTGACCTAGTGGATTTCTTCTAAAAACTGTCTATTCATTTGATTTGAATTTGTTGTCCCTTTTCTTAATATGTAAAGTTTATTTTGTATTCTGATACTAATCCGTTGTTTTCTATGCTGCAAATAACTTCTCCCAGTTATTTGGCACCACTGCACTCCAGCCTGGGTGACAGAGCGAGACTCCATCTCAAATTTAAAAAAAAAAAAAAGCAGTATAACTAGTTACAGAGTTCATTCAGGAGGTAGGAGAAGAATGATTTAAGAACAAATGTTTGCCGGGCGCGGTGGCTCAAGCCTGTAATCCCAGCACTTTGGGAGGCCGAGGCGGGTGGATCACGAGGTCAAGAGATCGAGACCATCCTGGTCAATATGGTGAAACCCCGTCTCTACCAAAAATACAAAAAATTAGCTGGGCATGGTGGTGCGTGCCTGTAATCCCAGCTACTCAGGAGGCTGAGGCAGGAGAATTGCCTGAACCCAGGAG
>NW_016107368.1:5462300-5473575 GCF_001604975.1 Cebus imitator
TGAGGCATGAGAATGGCTTGAACCCAGGAGGTGGAGGTTGCAGTGAGCCAAGATCACACCACTGCACTCTAGCGTGGTGACAGAGTGAGACTCAGTCTCAAAAAAAAAAAATAAAAATAAAAATAAAAGAACTTACTATTCTATCTGTAGTTTTCTGTAAATCCAATATTATTTCAAAATAAAAAAATATAAAGGAAAGAAGCAATGGCTATAAGTGGGATGGTTCCTTCCCACTTGAGCCCCAAATCAATCACATGTCCCCCAGAGAGTTACTCTCCAGTTATTGCCACCAATTTGTGATCTGGTTGCAGCCCCCAGGAGAACCATGGTAGGGATTGATTGATGTATAAATTAAGTTTTAGACAAAATAGGAAAATGTTGGTTATTAATGATAATTGGTGGAGATTGATTGATTTGTAAATTAAGTTCTGGGCAAAATAGGAAAGTGCTGGTTGTTAACAATAAAAGAACTGGCTCTTGCTTACCAATAGCTGGCATATGATAAGCAGAAAATTGAATTCAGGGATCTTCAAAGACACATAGGCAAGCTGACCAAAATGTGCTCAGCACTGAAAATGCATGGCATCACAGCGCTCCCAGGCTTGTGGAGAGGTTGTGGGGGGGCATCAGAAAATAACACTCCTCTCTTCTCCGCCTGAGTTCTGAACCAATTCACAATACAGTCAGCTAGAGAGCAACATGGCAGTTTGCTAGTGTTAAACCTCACTAGGGAAAAAGGTTTTCCTCTGCTTTCCAGTGAGTTTTTTTCTAATCTTACCGCCACTTCACCCAATCACAGGCACATGTGAGTAACCACAGCTCCTGAAATGACAGAACACAATGACTTTGTCTTAGATAGCCCGTTACTTCCCCAAATCGTGAAAGAGCCAGAAACCCTCCGCTTCTCCTCTCTAGACACCCACCAAAAAAATCCTGTCTTCCCTTCCACAGGCTGGAGTGAAGGGGAAGAGTAGAATTCCTTATTCATAGGTGAGGGGTTCAGAACGTGCTGCTCCAAAATACGCACTTTGACATCAGTATTAATTGGAGTTGACAGCAACTGAGAAGACGGAGATACAAGACTCTCTGCCCTCCTCCTATTTGCCTAAAAGCAGGACAGAAATTGGCAAAGATATCCGCCTTCTCTCTGCTAGGAAGGACAGAAGCTAATCACCGGAGACAATTCCAGATGCTTATCAGCAGACAACAAACCTTACTAACGGCCCTTATCTTCCACTCTACTCATAGATGATTTCCCTTCCCACAGTCTGCTGTACCTGGAAGCTCAAGGTCCTTTTCCTTTATCTCATCACTTCTCTACAAATATATTGTTCTTTGATAAGGATACAAGCCCACGTTTTCACCACCCCTTTGCGTTGCTCATCTCTGAGTGCTCTCGTGTGCGAGCAGTGCACATGCTGATAAACTTGTTTGTTTTTCTCTTGTTAATCTGCCTTCTGTTAGTCTAATTTACAGGGTCTCCGCCAATGAACCCAAGATAGTTGGAGAGAAGAGAGAATTTTCCTCTCCTACATGGGCCCAGCTCAGAATGCTGGGAAAAGAGGGAAAATACGTTTCCTATAGTCCATACCTAAAAATCTAGCAAAAGTACATGAATTAAGGCTTCCAGGGCCTGGGAGCTGGGTGTGGTAGTGAATGGGATGTTAACATTTTATGGGGATGAAGATTCCATTTTGCAAGATTGCAGGAGGTCTTGGAGCCAGGCACAGTGGCTCACGCCTATCCCAGGAGTTCAAGACTAGCCTGGGCAACATGGTGAAACCCGTCTCTATAAAATACAAAAAGCAGGTGAGTGGCATGGTGTTTTGGGGATGGATGGTGGTGACGGTAGCACAATAATATGTTTTATTTTTTCTTATTTAAAAATTTTTTATTTTTAGAGACGAGGTCTTGTTCTGTTGCCCAGGCTAGAGTGCAGTGGTATAATTCCAGCACACTGTAACCTCAAACCCCTGGGCTCAAGAGATCTTCCTGCTTCAGCCTCTCCAAGCTGCGGACCACATGTGTGTGTCACCATGCCAGGTTAATTAGTTTTTTGACTTTTTTGCAGAGACAGGGTTTTGCCATCTTGCCCAAGCTTGTCTTGAACTCCTAGGCTCAAATGATCCTCCTGCCTTGGCCTCCCAAAGTGCTCAGATTACAGGTGTGAGCCACTGTAATATGAACAACAATATGAACGTTCTTGATACCACTGAACCGTATGCTTGAAAATGGTTACAATGGAAAATTTTATATAATGTGTAGTTTCTCACAATTTAATTTTTGTTTTTTGAGATGGAATCTTGCTCTGTTGCCCAGGATGGAGTGCGGCAGCAAATCTCGATCTTGGATCACTGCCACCTCTGCCTCCCAGGTTCAAGTGATTTTCCTGCCTCAGCCTCCTGAGTAGCTGGGATTACAGGTGCCCACCACCATACCTGGATGATTTTTGTATTTTTTGTAGAGATGGGGTTTTACCATGTTGGCCAGGCTGGTCTCGAACCTCCAACCTCAGGTGATCCACCCACCTCAGCCTCCCATAGTGCTGGGATTACAGGTGTGAGCCACCACGCCTGGCACAATTTAAGTTTTTAATTAAGAAATGAAAGGAGGCTGGGCGCAGTGGCTCATGCCTATAATTCCAGCACTTTGGGAGGCTGAGGCAGGCGGATCACAAGGTCAGGAGTTCAAGACCAGCCTAGTCAACATAGTGAAACCCCAGCTCTACAAAATACAAAAATCAGCTGGGTGTGGTGGCAGTGCCTGTAGTCCCAGCTACTAGGGAGGCTGAGACACAAGAATGGCTTGAACCTGGGAGGCCGAGGTTACAGTGAGCTGAGTGCTCTCTACACTCCAGCTTGTGTGACAGAGCAAGACTCTGTCTCAAAATAATAATAATAATAATAATAATAATAATAAGAAGAAGAAGAAGAAGAAAGGAAATAGCACATTAATTGATAGTATGGTTGCAAATCCATATGGCTATACCATATCAATACTATTTGGAAACCAAATCAAATCACATCACTAAGTCTAGATTTATGTCCACTCTGGTGAAGAGGTAGAAAATGGTTTCAGAAACTTTCTTTTAGTTATTCTCTCTTCGAGGACTACAGCATAGGGAAGAGAAGAAAATATTCCTATAAACGTTCCTACTTGCTTCAAGAGTAAGTGAGAGAATGGTTTGGGTTTCTTAATCATGAATAAGGGAAGAAGCTCATTCATGGAACTTAGCAAAGAAGAAGTCAGTGGAGATAGAAGACTGCAAGAAAACAATTCATGACATTGTTTTCTTCTGAGTCACAGGAACATCGCTAGACTCAGATAAGTGAATGGACATTGGCCAAGATCATGGTGGTTAGAGTGAGAAGGCACCATGTCTCCTCCCCACAGGTGGCCATGTTTTCTGCCCAAGATCTCATCTTTATTTCTTGGATATGAAGTGTCTCTAAGATGGCTCCAGATGGAACCTGAACCTGTGACCTCCCCACATAAAGACGTGCGTGACACCCAGTACACCATCTGGGGCTCATAAAACCACATGCTCTCTCTTTCCTGGCTCTCAAGCTGTTCAAAAGCTGAAGGGCAATATTTGGGACCACTCTGGTTTATTCGTGGACTTTAATTCAAAACACATTTCCACAAAGAGAGGCAGAACAAAGCACAATAGCACTAAAGTTCAATTTACATTCTCAGTCAGTGAAACAAAATGGAAATAGAAAACAGTTGTGGGAGAGTCGTTTATAACCAAACTACAGCTCCAAAAGTGCCTTCCTATAATGTCATGGAGTAAAAGACATTTTAGAAACTGCCAGCAAACACTTCAGTGACCAAAAAAGGAAAGGTGAAGGCTTTCTATTAAAAAAAAAATTATTAAAGAGCTGATGATGTTCTCCGATCTCTCTCTCCTAATTTGGCAGATACAAGGTTATTTCCATATTTTCTGATTTCAAATACTTTCCTTCCATTGACAGTTGTTTGGAGGCTGCCAGTCACTGGGAAGTCAGTGCTGTCATGGAAATCCCTGCACAAAACACCCAGGTTTCCTTCGGTTTGGCAAGACATTCCCAGATGACCGCAGAGCTTGTCTGACATCACATCTCCGTGATTTCCAGGTACAAATTTGCAGTAGTAAGTTATGTCTGGCTTGTTCTGCAAAAATATATACCAAGTGCTAGCAGATGGATACAATTGCAGCCACTATGTCAGCGACATGGTTAAGAAAGTGTGCAGAGCACGTGCCGTGCTTTCGTGATTAGAAACGCTGCAGAGTCGCAGTGATAAATAAAGGGGCTCCCTGACTGAAATTTCAAACTTGATCTCACACAGTTAATCAGCAGCAGAACTAGAAGATGTGTGATTCCAAGTCTTGCCCATTTTCTACAAGGCTGAAAAATGGAAAGTCTTCTGGTAACACGTACAAAACCCTCACCCTGGCGGCCACAGGAAAGGAACACAGCTCTGCGGGGGTCGCCAGGCTGGCCTCATCCCTGGGTCTGTGCTTGCGCTGTTTTCTTCTCTTCCAACTGATGAAGTCAGAGTTTCCCTAAAAGAGCTCTGAGTCCCCAGGCCAGGTTCTCTTTGCCCACTTAGTGTTTCTTTGGCTGGTCTTTTTCATGTTATAACTACTTCTCTGCAGGCATGCTTCCACTGCCCGGCCAACAGCTTTCTAAGGATGTGGACTAGTCTTTATTCATCTTTGCCTCCTGGATTTTTGCTCAGTGCTGGTGTGTAGTCAGTGAATTGTTAGTTTTTTTTTTTTTTGAATGATGTGCTCTATCCATACTAAATTCAATGACGTTTCAAATTAAATTTTTTTCAACTTTTTGTTTTACTTTAATTTTTGTATAGATGCCTGCCAAGGAAATCCTCTTCAACTACATTTAGATTTTCTAGGAAATGGTTGGAGGCAAAACTTGTTAGCTCCCACCAAGCTAACCCAATTCATAACCCTTAAATCCCCTTCTTGCACCGAGAAGACGTTAGGATAGTGAAATCCTGGCTTCCCAGGCTCCCTTGCAGCTCAGTTTGCCATGTGATTCAGGCATGGCCAAAGATACATCAGTGAGAGTCTCTTGGGAGGCTTCTTGATAAGGAAAGGGGTGACTAGTGCTTCCCTGTGGCCCTTCTCTTCCACCGAAGGTTGCTGCAGCCACCAGCAGCCACAAGGCAGCAAATATGAATCTGAAATCCATCCCATCAAGGATGAAGGAGCAAGAAGATAGAATCAGCATTCCTGAAGGCATTGTAGCATACCTGAACCTCTGGTAACAACTGCTGCTTCTAGACTTCTTGCTATACATGAAAAATATCTCCCTCATTATGTAAACCACTTTTAGGCAGGAGGAAGCCTGACGTCTTTGAATGCTTTCAGTTCAAAAAAAAATTATGGAGCAATTGCTCTGAGCAAGCACTGTGCTAGTTAGAAGGGAAATACACAGCTTGACTAAGACTAAGCAAGAATGAAGATGCCTTTTAGAACTTAGAGGAAACCCTGCTTGAGAATATTATCACATTCCCAAGTCTTATTTTATATATATATATATATATATATATACATATATATATATTTTTTTTTCTGCTATGATCTCCCAACATAAAACTGTGTAAAGCAGCCCCCTCGAACAACACGGGTTTGAACTGCATGGATTCACTTAGACAAGGATGTCCTTCCATCTCTGCCACCCCTGAGACAGCAAGACCAACCCTCGTCTTCCTCCTCCCCTCCTCAGCCTATTCAGTGTGAAGACGAGGAGGAAGAACTTTACAGTGGTCCACTTCCACTTAATGAGTAGTAAATATGTTTTCTCTTCCTCATGATTTTCTTTTTTTGAGACAAGAGTCTCACTCTGTCGCTTAGAATGAAGTGCAGTGGCACAATCGGCTCACTGCAACCTTTCCCTCCAAGGTTCAAGAAATTCTCCTGCCTCAGCCTCCTGAGTAGCTGGGATTACAGGCACGCGCCACCACGCCTGTCTAATTTTTTTGTATTTTTAGTAGAGATGGGGGTTTCACCATCTTGGCCAGGCTGCTGATCTGTCCTTGTGAACTTCTGACCTTGTGATCTGTCCACCTCAGTCTCCAAAAGTGCTGAGATTATAGGCGTGAGCTGCTGCGCCCGGCCCTCCTCATGATTTTCTAAACATTTTCTTTTCTCTGGCTTACTCTATTATGAGAACACAGTGCGTAACACATATAACATACAGAACATGTGTTAAGTGCTGCTTAGTTATCAGCAAGCCTTCCAGTCAAAAGTACTATTCAGGGTTTAGTTTGGGGGAAGTCAAATGTTATTTTGGATTTTTGACTGTACAAACGCGTGGGTATCAGCACCCCTAGCTCCAACATTGCTCAAGGGTCAACTGTATATATTTTCTGAATGATGATTTTAGAAAGATTATAGCTTTCATGATAATTTACCCCTGGGTGCTTCCTCCTACACTTCCAAAAAATGAGGAATTTTTCCTCTATAACCAATATCATACTTCACAAAGTTAATAATTCCAAAGATAATCTAGTGCTCAATCCATATTCAGATATTCCCAATAATCTAACTCCAAATGTTCTCTTTGATTTTGTTAAAAACCAGGATCCAATCACTGCATTATGCTTTAATCTACATTAGCCCCTCCCACCCCCTTAATGATTTTGGCTTGTCAAAGAGATCAGGATAGTTAGTATGAAAAGTGTGTGACTTTAAGGATTTTGTCAAATTGTTTCCTTCTGATGTCCTTTCACCTGTTCCTCTGTTCCTGTATCGTGTGTCAGCTCGAGGTTAGGTTAAAGGTTTGGAGAGATTTAACTTAAAAATATTTTTACCAAGAACATGGCAGAGATCCATGTGTGTCCTTCCTTCCTTCCTTCCTTCCTTCCTTCCTTCCTTCCTTCCTTCCTTCCTTCCTTTCTTCCTTCCTTCCTTCCTTCTTTCCTCCCTCCCTCCCTCCCTCCCTCTTTCTTTCTCTCTTTCAAAACAGAGCCCCAAACTGTCACCCAGGCTGGAGTGCAGTGACGCAATCTGGACTCACTGCAACGTCCGCCTCCCAGGTTCACACAATTCTCCTGCCTCAGCCTCCCGAGTAGCTAGGATTACAGGCACACACCACCACACCTGGCTAATTTTTTGTATTTTTAGTAGAGACAGGGTTACTATGTTGGCGAGGCTGGTCTTGAACTCCCGACCTCGTGATCCACCCACCTCAGCCTCCCAAAGTGCTGGGATTAACAGGTGTGAGCCACCGCGCCCAGCCCCATGTGTGTATTTCTTATGGTGTCTGCTCATCACGTGGAGTTGTGTGAAGCCTCACACATCTAAGCGGAATTGAGCTTCTTGGCCACTAGTCTTGTGCCTCTGCTCTCTATCCGCAAATGCTCATGACTCCCTAGCACACTATCCCTGGGCCTGGTCTGATAGGACCAGTCATGGTCCCACGCCTCCATGTCTGTCTGTGCTGTGTCCCGTACAGAGATAATGTTCCTCCTGTAGGCATGGTCTACAGTCACAGACACAGTAGACCAGGCTTTTGTGATAATAAAAGATAATAAAAAGAGATACCCTAAGGGATCTACTATATCCTGGACATACACTTCCTTATCTCCATTGTGGAATAGTAGTCCAATTTCCCCTTGGTAATCAAGATCAATCACCCCAGCCAACCCTAACTCTTTTTGCAGCATATTGATTCAGAGTCATGAGGAGTCCAAAGTGGTCAGGTTACAGTCAACTTCCAGTTCAACTGAGCCATTGTTTTTGTCCTCCCACTGAAACTAAGACTTCTGGGCCAGTGGAGCATAAAGTCACAGGACCAGGAAGCAAAACTTTTGCTAGTGGGTCACCAGGGGTGATGGTGAGTGGTGCCTCTCCCATTTCCAACCCTTTGTTTCTGGAACTATGAATCCTGGCTATGGGAGAAACAGCACCATAGATTAGATGCTGCTTGGAGCATATCCAACCTCCTGGAAAACCTCGCCCCAGCCCTGGAAGGTACTGCTACCTAACTGGCACTGTAACTGAGTCTTCAAAAGGCCATTTCACTCTCCTAGCAAAATTGCTGCTTCAGGATGATAGAGAATATGGTAAAAACCAGTGAATTCTATGAGCATGGACCTATTGCCACACTTCTTTCACTGTGAAGTGAGTTTCTTGATCAGAAGCAAGGCAGTGCAGCTGACGGTAGGTAAGACTCCACAAATGGTAGTTTTGGCAGAAGCACTGTGAGCAGCAAAGGCAAATTTGTATCCAGAGTAAGTGTCTATTCCTGTAAGGACAAAACTCTGTCCCTTCAATGATGGAAGTGGTCCAATGTAATCAATCTGGCTCCAGATAGTTGGCTGATCCCCCTGGGTGAACATATGGGGGGCCTCAGTGTTGCTCTCTGCTCCTGGTAGATTAGGCACTCAGTGGAGGCTGAACTCAGGACTTCCACTCCATGCTGCTGAGCCCATGCACAGTCCCCATCCCTGCCACCATGGCCACTTTGTTCACAAGCCCATTGGGCCACGACAGGGTGTCTGGGGAAGAGACTGACTGATATCCACAGAATGGATCACCTATTCAGTCAATTATTAAAGTCCTTTCTGCTGAGGTCACCCTTTGCTATGCATTCACACAAAACACAAATATCTTTATGTTCTTTGCCCAGAGAGGTCTATGCACATAGAGCTTCCCAGAATTTTCATGTCATCAATTTTCTAATCATATGCCTTCCAAGTATCTTATCTGATCATCCAGCCAAACCATTGGCTACAGCCCATGAATTAGTCGATAATTGCACATCCTGCCATTGCTTCTTCCACGCAAAGTGGACAACCAGGTAAACTGCTCAAAGTTTGGCTCACTAGGAGGATTTCTCTTCACCAGTCCTTCAGGGCTGTCCTGGAAAGGGGCTGCAGTGCTGTGGCTGTCCACATCAGAGTGGGGGCTGCATATCATGCCGAACCCTCTGTAGTCCAGGACTGAGCCTTCTCTTCCTCTGACAAAGATTGACAGGAACTTACTTGTGAGACCATCAGCACAGGTTAGGAGAGAGAAAGCAGTAGCAAAGCCACTTCATGTAATGTACTTGTGCCGTCAGGGCCTACTTGGTTCTGATCATATAAATTCCACTTCTATCTGATGATGGAGTGCTGCCGTGCACATCCACTTCATGGGTTGGTGAGTCAAATACCACCCAGTTTATGAAGGGCAGTGCAGGTGGCTTGGTAACCTGGCCCGTGCTTGAGTGTTCAGCCTCTAAGACCCAGTAACAGGCTGAGAGCTGTTTTTCAAAAGGAGGGTGGTTATCTATTGAGGAGGCAGGGCTTTGCTCTAAAATCTAAAGATCTGTGCTGTCGTTCACCTATACAGGCCTGGCAAGGGTTCCAACAACATCCCTCTCTACCACTGGCATTTCAAATACCATTGAACCTGCGGAGTCATTACCAAGCAGCAAAGCAACTTGTACAGCAGGCTAGATCTGTTGCAGAGCCTTCTCCCGCTGTGGGCTTCATGCAAAACTAGTAGATTCTCTGGTCACTTGGTAAATGGACTGGAGTAACACACCCAAATGAGGAATATGTTGCCTCCAAAATTCAAAGAGGCCCATTAGGCACCGTGCCTCTTTCTTAGTTATAGGAGAGGCCAGATGCAACAGCTTACTCTTCATATGAATATTATTTATTTATTTATTTATTTATTTATTTTTTGAGACAGAGTCCCTCTCTGTTGCCCAGGCTGGTGTGCAGTGGTACAACCTTGGTTCACTGCAACCTCCGCCTCTGAGGTTCAAGCAATTCTCCTGCCTGAGCCTCCTGAGCAGCTGGGACTACAGGCACCTGCCACCACGCCAGGCTAATATTTTGTATTTTTAGTAGAGATGGGATTTTGCTGTGTTAGCCAGGATGGTCTCGATCTCCTAACCTCGTGATCCACCCACCTCGGCCTCCCAAAGTGCTGGGATTACAGGCATGAGCCACCGCACCTGGCCCATATGAATATCTTAAAATCCACATCACTAGACCCCTAGGAATTTCACTGACATAGAAAGCCACTGAAATTTAAAAAAAAATTATTTCCCACTCTCTGACATGCAAATGTCTTACCAATAAGTCTAGCTACATACCAGGTACCAGGGTTTATGCTAATTTCTTCAAGCAATGAAACTACATCTGGTATTGTTGTCATCACCTGATTAAGTTCATGATAATCCATCCACTGTCATGCTCCAAGATCCTTCTGCCTTCTGCACAGTCCAAATAGGTGAGCTGAATGGGTTTATGGTGCATCCTTAATTCCTTGATGGTGACACTTATCTCTGCAACCTCTCCAGAAATGTGGTGCTGCTTTTGGCTACTTTCCTAATCAAAGTAGTTCTAGTGGTTTCTACTTGGACATTCCCACCATAATAGCCCTTATTCCACTCTACTGGTCAGGGACAAATGTGGGGATCCAACCAGCTGCTGAGTACATCAATTCCAATGGTGCATCCTCAAACTAGGAAATCACGACAGGGTGAATTCAGGGACCTGTTGGCCTTGGGGAGTGAATGATTATTGGGAGATTTTCTTTTAAGGGACACAAATTGTTTTTGTTTTTGTTTTTTTTGAGACAGGGTCTCATTCTGTTGCCCAGACTGGAGTGCCGTGGCACAATCTCAGCTCATTGCAACCTCTGCCTCCCAGGTGCAAGCGATTCTCCTGCCGCCGCCTCCCAAGTAGCTGGGATTATAGGCACACACCGCCACACCCAGCTAATTTTTCATATTTTTAGTAGAGACGGGGTTTCACTATGTTGGCCAGGCTGGTCTCAAACTCCTGACCTCATGATCCACCTGTCTTAGCCTCTCAAAGTGCTGGGATTATAGGTGTGAGCCACCTCACCTGGCCTAGATTTCACCTTTTCATAAACACACAACTGTAGCGAATTATGGCCCACTCTAATCACCTCATCTTAATTTGATTGACTCTATAAAGATCTTGTCTTTAAATAAGGTCACATGCTGAGGCACTGGGAATTAGGACTTCAGTATGTGAATTTTTTGAGGGAACACAATTCAACCCATAACACTTTGCCATCATGTATGAATCACTTCAACTTTCCTCCCACAAATTTTAACTTTCTATAATTTTACTCATCCTTCCTACCTATAGTGGACATTTGGAATTTGTTTGCCCAATTAAATGCTCCTCATCCCTAATGGTTGCCAATATCCTTTTGGAGAATCACTTCCCTATTGTGTGCTGGCAAAGGCTCATTCAAATACACCACATGATACTCTTTTTTTTTTTTTTTTTTTTTTTT
>NW_016107368.1:5473629-5497168 GCF_001604975.1 Cebus imitator
CTCTTGTTACCCAGGCTGGAGTGCAATGGCGCCATCTCGGCTCACCGCAACCTCCGTCTCCTGGGTTCAGGCAATTCTCCTGCCTCAGCCTCCTGAGTAGCTGGGATTACAGGTACGCGCCACCATGCCCAGCTAATTACCACATGATACTCTTGAAGTCATAACAGATGATTCTCCCCATGGCCAATGCCAGCACAGCTGCGGAGAGAGAGGCCTTTGCACTAAGTTCATCCAAATGACTGCCGTCTCCTGGAGCTTGAAACATGAGGGCAGGAACATGGATTGGAAGTTATTGGTTGTAGCAGGCTCATCTCATCAGACTGACCCCATTCTAGAACTCATGCAGTGATTCCTATTGCAGGCCATACTGAAGCCTACTGGTTTCCAGTGATTTCCAAGTCTGGTCCTCAGGGTTCCTGTCCATTCCTTGATATTTCCCCATACAAATTCCTTTTAACTGAAGGAAACCTGAGTTTCCACTCCTTCCAAAAATTGAACCCTAAATAAAACATAAATTAGTACCATTAGAAGGGTAAACGTATATGGCAGGTTAAAGCTGGCCACAAATTCACTGTTTCTCTCATGGATGAGGGATCTCTTTCCTTCCCCTTGGACCTCGGGTGGCCTGTAACTGCTTTGACCATTAGAATGTAACACATGTGAAGCTCTGTTCCTTTCAGGCTTAGCCTTTAAGACCAGTGGCTATTAGGTTGCTTTCGGAGCCATGAGCAACCATGTAATGAGTTTGACCACCCTAAGATGATCATGCTGTGACAAGCCCAAGCTATGTGGAAAACTCCCTGGAGAGTAAGACTCTGTGTGACAAGAGAGTAAGGCCAAGAGCCCCAAGACATGTGAGTAAAGAAGCCATCTGGAAAGGAAATGCACCAGTCCCAGCTACCCTTGTTGACCTGATGTGGCTCCGAGACAAATCACCCAGCTGAGCTCTTCCCAAATTCTTGACCTACAAACTCATAGGCAAAATCAAATGATTCTTTTAAATCCACTGTTTTGAGGTAGGTAGTTACATAGCAATAGTTAACGAGAAGAAATAAACAGATCCTCAGGAAAATACAAGGATGGTATTAAAATGTCATGATACAGAAGATCATGACACTCTCGCCCATATGTGGGTGAGAGAATGGAATAGCTGATGCTGATGACATTCTGTGGCAAAACCCGCATTTCTAGTATAAAACTCACTTGGTCATGGTGTATTATCCTTTTTATGCCTATAGAATTTAGTCTGCTAAAATATCGCTTAGGGTATTTTGCATCTAGTTCATTGGGGATATTGATCTACAGTTTTGTTTTCTTGTAATGTCTGCCTTGTTTTGGTATTAGGGTAATCCTGGCCTCATAAATTGAGCTAAGAAATATTTCCACTTTTTCAATTTTATGGAAGACTATACATAGAATTGTTGTTATTTCTTCCTCAAACATTTTGTAGAATTCACCACTGAAGCCATCTGGGTCTGATGTTGTCTTTCGGAGGAAATTTTTAACAACAATTTTAATTTCTTTAATTTTATTTAATAGATATAGAATGATTCAGATTAGCTATTTCTTCCAGAAGGAGCTTTAGTAGTTTGTGTCTTTCAAGGAGTTGGCCTGATACATCTAAGTTGTTCAAATTATTGGAATAAAATCATTTCAAAGATTCCATTATTATCCTTTCAATGTCATACGGTCTGTACTGACATCACTGCTACCATTTCTATAACTCATACTTTGTGTCATTTTGGCTAGAGATTCATCAGCTTTATTGATCTTCTGAAAGATTTGGTTTTATTGATTTTCTGTTTTCTGTTTCATTGAATTCCTCTCTGTTCTTTACTATTTCCCTCCTTTAAACGCTTACCTTGCATTTAATTTGCTTTCTTATTTATAGTTTCATAAGATAGAAACAGAGGTAATTGATTTGTATGTTATTAATTTCCCTTTAAATACTATTTCTGTAGCATCCCCACAAATTTTGATATGTGGTGTTTTCATTTTAATTCCAATGCTTTGTAAGTTTTCTTTTTACTTCTTTGTATTCCTTTGATCATTTAGCAGTCTTTTATTCAGCTTTCAAATATTTGGAGGATTTTCCAGAGATCTTACTCTTGTTGATTTCTAATTTAATTACATTATAGTCAGAGATTATACTTTGTATGACTTGAATTCTTTGAAATTCATTGAGACTTGTTTTATGGTACAGAATATACTACCTTCATAATTTTCTTGGGTACTTAAAAGAGCATTGCATGGAGTGTTTTTTTTAAATGTCCATCAGATCAAGTTGAAGGATGGCATTGTTCCGGTCTTCTACATCCTTCCTGATTTTCCATTTTCTATCAATTATTGAACAAGGAGTGCTGAAATCTCTCACTATAATTATGGATTTGTTTTTTTTCTCTTTTCACTTTTGTATGATCTATTTCAGAGCTCCTTTATTTGTTGCATAAATGTTTACAACTTAGAAATGTTAAAATTTTTGTGTCCTCTTGATGAACTGATGCCTTTATTATTATGAAATGGTCTTCATCATTGATACTATTTTTAGCTATACAATCTATTTTATCTGATATTAATTAGTACATCTTTCTTTATGTTTTACTTTTTACCTATTTGTGTCTTTTTATGTAAATTGCATTTATTGTAAGCAACATATACTTGGGTCTTGCTTTTGTTTTTAATCTGATAATTTCTGAATTTTAATTGTAGTGCTTTGCCAGTTATATTTAATGTGACTATTAATTCAATTACATTTAAATCAATCATCTTGCTTTTTGTTTTCAGTTTGTCCCATCTGTTCTTTTTTCTATTTTTCTGCTTTTCTCTAGATTAATTAAATGGTTTTGTGTGTGTGTGTGTGTGTGTGTGTGTGTGTGTGTGTGTGTGATTGTTTTGAAATGGAGTCTCACTCTATCACCCAGGCTGGAGTGCAGTTGCTTGATCTCGGCTCACTGCAAACTCTGCCTCCCGGGTTGAAGCAATTCTCTTGTTTCAGCCTCCCAAGTAGCTGGGATTACATGCGCTTGCCACAGTGCCCAGCTAANATTTTTAGTAGAGACGGGTTTCACCATCTTGGCCAGGCTGGTCTTGAACTCCTAACCTCATGATCCACCTGCCTTGGCCTCCCAAAGTGCTGGGATTATAGGCGTGAGCCACCGTGCCCAGCCCTAACTGAATTTTTTTATGATTCTTTTTTACCAGCTTCATTGGCTAATGAACTATAATTCTTTGTTTAGTTATTCTAGTGGTTGCTTTAGGATCTGTAACATACATCTTTAACTTTTTGCAGTCTAGTTTCAAGGGTTATTACACCATTTTATGTAGAGTGAAAACCTTATAAGACTACACTCTCATTTTTCTTTTCCTGGTCTTTATGCTATAGTTGTTATACATTTTAGTTTTACATGTGTTAGAGACACAAACTGCTTCAGGCCACATGGTCTCAGAGCCCGAATTATCTGAGCCAAAATCCATCCTCTTAACGTACATGCTAAACTGCTTCAATGAAACAAACCAAGAAATCAAAGAAATAAGCAAAAACCTTGCACTCAAAGTTGGGCTCTGATGAGCCTCAGCTATGAAACGCTGCTGGTTAAACATAAGGCGGGATCCTGGCTAAAATACAACAAAATCAGGAAATTCAATATCATGTCAGTATGGATTATTGATGGTTTCAACAATACATGTTATAAAATGCTACTAGGATGCAATTGATAAGACTTCCAGAGTAATGTTACTATAATCTATTTTTTCATATGGAAAGTATACATAATGTAATATACAGTTTTGTGTTCTGTAATTAATAATAAATAATTATGCGTATGGAGCTTACATTATGCCAAGTACCATTCTAAATATTGTACATGTATTAATTTATTTGACATTACTTCATTGTAGTCTATTTACAACAAGACAGTGAGAATTGCTATAGATGGCAGTTCAGAAAACGTTTAACTTGAGAGTGTAATCAATTCTGAGGATGGTATGCATCCTGTTATATTATTTTTGCTACATTGGTTAGATCAGGAGTTACCAAGACAGATTCAGTTTCCATCCCATGTGAATACTAAATTTCTTTCTATCGTTAAGAAGAAAAATACTTTTGTGTTTTATTATTTCAACAAGTTCTCAATCTTATTGTTTCAAATTGCCTCAATAAATTTTAGTTGTTACTGTTCATATCATTTTTATGATATGGCATCAGATTCTCAAATAAATCATGACAGGAGCAGGGTTGGAATTCATGATATAATGTGTCATTTGTATAATCTATACCCCCTAAGAGATGCATAAATCATTCATTCTTGTGTAGTGGGATCGAGTTCCCATGTGCTGCAGTGAAGGAACTCTGAGTACATCTGTGGAATGTCAGTGCCCTGGTTCAGGTGGAAAAGGCCATTTGAGGTGTTGGTCTTGGCTGGCAGCACAGGCTCCCCAAAAAATGTAGTGGCACATCACTCCAAAAGGCCTGATCGGACCAGGGAGTGGACCAATGCAGCCATCCTGCCAGTGAAGCTGACGGGCTGTCTGTGTGGATCTGATGACTCTTCTCTGTCCTTGTTATTAGGATGAGCGAGTCACCTCAGGCTCCCAATGTCTTAAAGAAAAAAAGCAAGAGGAAAGTGAAATATAAAACGAGGCCATTTGGACCAGCACGTGCTGAGAGTTAAATATCGAATAAACCCTCAATAATAGTAAGTAAAGTTGTGGTGTGTTCTTTTTTTTTTTTTTTTTTTTGAGACGGAGTTTCGCTCTTGTTACCCAGACTGGTGTGCAGTAGTGTGATCTTGGCTCATTTGGCTCACCGCAGCCTCTATCTCTCATGTTCAAGTGATTCCCCTGCCTCAGCCTCCCAAGTAATTGGAACTACAGGCACCTGCCACCACACCCGGCTAATTTTTGTATTTTTAGTAGAGATGGGGTTTCGTTGTGTTAGTTAGGATGGTCTCGATCTTCTGACCTCGTGATCCACTGGCCTCAGCCTCCCAAAGTACTGGGATTACAGGTGTGAGCCACCATGCCTGGCCAAAGTTATAGTTTTACAGATAGTGATATGGGCCAAGGAGAAAATACAGCAGCGAAGGGAGATGGGAGCAGTTCATTTTGGGACTAGGATGGTCAGAAGAGGCTCCACTGAGAAAGTGACACTGCTGAAGGAGGTGGAGAAATCTTCCATATAACCTCTTAGGAAAGAGCAGTCCAGGAAGCAGGGGAGCTGTGCCCAATCTGTTGAGAAAGATTAAGCAAATCAGTGCAGCAGGAGTGAGTGAATGATAGACAGGGAATGTCCTAGGAGCAGAGGGTACAGGGGCACAGATGGCCAGGTCACCTGGAGTCTGCAGGCCACTGGAAGGATGTTTGTCTTTGCTACAGATGGTAACAATTGTGGAAAAAGTTAGTGGAAGGGCAGGAAACAGTGTGAGTTGGATTTTAAATGCAGCATCCCGGCTGCCATGTTGAGACTAGGCTTAGCATAGCAAGGACACAAGTGGAGACAGCAAGTTGGAGACTGTTGCACGAATTCATCTAAGAGACAATGGAGGCCTCGATCATGGTCAAGGCCATAAAAATTGGTTGTTATAGGGATATTTTCTGATGATAAAGGCAGTATGTTTGCTAATGGATTTGATTTGGCACATAAGAGAAAGGGAAGAGTCAAGGGTGACTTCAAAGTCTCTGGCCTAAGTGATATTTACCGAGATGAGAAAGATTGCAAGAGGATTATGTTATTTTTTGGATATTTCAAAATTTGATGTGCCCCTCAAAATTCAAGTGGAAATGTTGATTATGTCATTGGACATCTGACCTTAGAGTTCAGGGATCCAGACTGGAGATGATCATTTGGGAATATCAGCATCGAGTTGGTATTTAGGCATCAGACTGGAAACCAGCCAAGGGAAGAAGACATCCTAATATTTAGAATTTAGGTTGGTGAGAGGAAGCAGAAAAATAAATTTAAAAAAAATGACCAGTGTGGGGCCGGGTGTGGTGGCTCAAGCCTGTAATCTCAGCACTTTTGGAGGCCGAGGCGGGTGGATCACCAGGTCAAGACATCGAGACCATCCTGGTCAACATGGTGAAAACCCCGTCTCTACTAAAACTACAAAAAATTAGCTGGGCATGGTGGCACGTGCCTGTAATCCCAGCTACTCAGGAGGCTGAGGCAGGAGAATTACCTGAACCCAGGAGGCGGAGGTTGCGGTGAGCCGAGATCGAGCCATTGCACTCCAGCCTGGGTAACAAGAGCGAAACTTCGTCTCAAAAAAACAAAAAACAAACAAACAAACAAAAAAATGACCAGTGTGGTCAGAAGGAAACCAGAAGAGTGAGGTGTTTAGGAAGCCAAACAAAGGAAGTATTTCAAGGTGAAGGTCAAATGCTACTAATCAAATAAGACGAGGACTCGTAATTGATTCCTTGGATTTAGAAACATGAAAGTCACTAAAATCCTTGTCAAAAGCAGCTTTTGTAGAGAGATAGAGGTAAAATCCTGGTAGAAGTGGGTTCAAGGTCAGTGGAAATGGTGAAGTGAGAACCTCTAAAAATGTTCTGCTCCATAAAAGTAATGGGAAACTGAGAGAATTGTCAGAATCAACTTTCCAAGAACTCTGGAAATTAACCTAAGGTTTGTAGCAATCCAGGGAGTATTTATGTAAAAAAAGAGGCTGAGTCTCAGTAAAAACAGTAAAATTATGGTGCTTTAACTTGCCCTATTACCAAAGCCTTCTCCAGCTTCACAGAAGCCTTGATAACCAGCAGTCTGTTACCCACCAGAAAAAGCAGAATGAAGGTAGAACTTCGCAAAGCCTCCTTCCCAAAGAATTGTAATTCTTTGGCTTGTCTGGTGGTTCCCTGGAAGGTTCCACTTGAAAGGCTGTCTCTATTTGACCAGATTCAGAGCTTGCCTAGTAAGAAATGTTTTCCCAGAGGTGAAAATATTTACAGGCAACTGTTTAACCTGAGGGCTACATAGCCGGAAAAAAACAACAGGCTAACAAGGAAGTTTAAAAGGAAAAGCTGAAAAATGAGTTGTCCACAGGGGCTTTGAAATGCTCCACCACATTCTAGAGAATCTAGAAGGCTCTGCTGTGTGCATGCTCAGGAAGAATCTGAGAACCCCTAAGGTGCCTCCTCTGATGGATCCTGAGCTTCTGTGTCAGCAGGCAGTGAAGGCAAAGGCAGAGTTGTCATTTGCCTGGCTGAGTGTGGAATGCATATCCCAACATGCATGCACAGGCCCAAAGATCGGGAGACTGACTGGTTCCAAGTGTTCAAGGAAATCTGTTCAATCCTTAGCTGGCCAAGAAGCTAATCAAGCAGAGACTTCAGTGGCCACACATGACAATGGATACTGTCTAAGTCCACTTGGGCTGCTGTAACAGAATATTATATCCTGAGTGGCTAAAACCAACAGAAATGTATTACATACAGTTCTGGAGGCTGGGAAGTCCAAGACCAAGGCACTGGCAGATTGAACATCTGGTGAGGGTCTGCTTCTTGTTTCCGAGTTGGCACCTTCCTGCTGTATCCTCACAAGGTGGAGTGGGGGCAAGGCAGCTCTCTGGTGCCTCTATTCTTAAGGGCACTAATCCCATTCATGAGGACTCCACCCTTGTGGCCTCATCCCTTTCCAAAGGCCCCACTTCCTAACACCATCACATTAGGTTTCAACCCATGAATTTTGGGTGGACATAAACATTCAGTCTAAAGCAATTATAGACAAAATTAATTCAGAAGAGTTTTTAAACACACAAACAACAGCTAAAACAAGAAGCAACAAGGAAAAATTCTGGAAATTTTTTTTTCCAGATTTTTTTTATTTTTTTTGCTACTTTACTCTTGAATTCCAGATTTCAAGAGTAAATGGACTGGTTTCTTTATGAAATGGGGACAAAATTCAAGAGTAAAGTAGTAAAAATTCTGCTCTTCATTTGGCGTTCTCCCTAGCTGTGTGCTTCCTTTCTCTGTGTCTGTCTCTCCTCCCAAACGTCCCCATTTCATAAAGAAACCAGTCCATTGGATTAGGGCTCACTCTAGTGACCCTTAACTTGACTGCGTCTGCAAAGACTATTTGCAAATAAGGTCACATTCATAGGTGCTTGCGATTAGGACTTCAGTATCTTCCTGGGAAACATAATTCAACATTCACCAGCGGGGTGGATGTAAGGCAGCTCACCGCGGGTTCCGGTAGCAAGTGGAACCATCATTTTCTTTTCTTTTTATTATTATTATTATTACTATTTTTTTTTTTTTTTTGAGATGGAGTCTTGCTCTTGTTACCCAGGCTGGAGTGCAGTGGCATGATCTCAAGTCACTGCAACCTCCACCTTCTGGGTTCAAGCAATTCTCCTGCCTCAGCCTCCCTAGTAGCTGGGATTACAGGCATAAGCCACCATGCCCAGCTAATTTTGTATTTTTAGTAGAGGCGGGGTTTCCCAATGTTGGTCAGGCTGGTCTCCAACTCCCAACCTCAGGAGATTCACCCGCCTTGGCCTCCCAAAGTGCTGAGATTACAGGTGGAGATGCCCGGCCCATCATTTTCTATATATTTCAGAGATTGTGTTATTTAAGGGAGCAGCTGTATGTCTAAGCATTGTTCAACAGAACTGGTGAATGCTAATCCATAGGAAATATTCTACCTGTGCTTTTGAGGCTAGAAGTCAATTATTATTATTATCATTATATTTTTAAGACATGTGTCACTCTGTCACCCAGACTGGAATGCAGTGGTGTGATCATGACTCACTACAACCTCGAACACTTGGGCTCACGCTATCCTCCTGCCTGAGCATCCCACACACCACAGGTGTGTGCTACCACACCTGGCTAATATTTTTAAATTTTTAGTAGAGATGGGGTCCTGCTACGTTGCCCAGGCTGGTCTCAAACTTTTGGGCGCAAATGATCCTCCTGCCTTGTCTCTCAAGCACTGGGATTACAGGTGGCCACACCTGGCCTCTGCATTATTTTTAAAGGGGATTTTGGAAGATATTATTGGCAAGAAAACTTGCCAAACAAAAATCTCAGCAGTATTACTATTTTATTCTAACAATCCTATAGTAGTAACCACGGTGATATAAATACATCTACTATTTTTAGCTGTTCCAACAAGAAAACCCTGACCACATGGTATATGGAAAATATATATTTGGTGTTTGTCCCTGGTTCATAGCACATAGCCCTAAAACTCTTGGAGTTTCTTTAATGATCATGTCTTTTGTCATTGATAAGAATGCCTTTGGATCATACCCAGGTTTATCCTAATGAGATGGCTCTAGGCTGGGGGCCTTAAATAACTTTGGGTTAGGGGCTGGGCACCAGAAACAGCAAATCTTAATTAGAGGGTTGGAACCTTCAGCACCCTTCCCCAACATCTGGGTAAGGGAGACAGGCTACAGATTGGAGCTCTGGACTGGTGTGCTTACTGGGGTGCAGGAGGGTTGTATGCCTGGAGATGCCTGGCAGCCCCGTGCCTCCTAACCCCAGACCTCAGCCTGTGCCCCTCTCCCATATGGCTTTTCCTGACTGTGCCCTTATAATACATCACAATAGTGTATTACATTATATCCTGAGTTATGTGAGCTGTTCTAGCAAATTATCCCACTCAGGAGGAGGCTGTGTGAACACACAAATTTGTAGCAAGTCAGACAGAAGCACAGGTAACCTGGGAACTGAGTACTTGGGGTTGGCATCTGAAGTAGGGGGCAGTCTTGTAAGACTGAGCCTTTAAAACTGTCTAGTCTGCTCCTAAATCTGGATAGCTAGTGTCATAATAAGATGAAATTGCTGGACACTCAGCTGGTTTTGGGAGAATCAGAGAATCGGTGTTGGTAAAGATACCACATACTTGATGTCAGGAGAAGTAAAGAATTCTCAACATGATTAAGGAGATGAAGTCTAGAGCCCCAATTAGTAGTGGCCCTGCTCAAGATCACCACCTATGAGGTGGCAGCCATCTTCCTACAGAATGACGAACTATAAGAGGGAGCACTGTTTCCTGCCAGTCTCCTCCTGCTGCCCCATTTCCTGACTAAAAGATTGGAAATTTAGGGCCAGGCGCGGTGACTCACACCTGTAATCCCAACACTTTGGGAGGCTGAGGCGGGCGGATCAACTGAGGTTGGGAGATCAAGACCAGCCTGGCCAACATGGTAAAACCCTGTCTCCACTGAAAATATAAAAATTGACAGGGTGTGGTGGCATGTGCCTGTAATCCCAGCTACTGAGGAGGCTGAGACAGGAGAGTTGTTTGAATCTGGGAGGCAGAGGTTGCAGTGAGCTGAGATTGTGCCACTACACTTCAGCCTGGCAACAGGGCAAGATGCAAGACTCTAATAAATAAATAAATAAAAAGAAAGAAAAGGTCAAAAAATTAATTTATCTTAAATTTCCAAATTTTGTTTTTGAGATGGAGTTTTGCTCTTTGTTGCCCAGGCTGGAGTGCAGTGGTGTGATCTCGGCTCACTGCAACCTCTGCCTCCTAGGTTCAAGCAGTTCTCCTGTCTCAGCCTCCGCAGTAGCTGGGATTATAGGACCAGCTGAAAATTTCTTTATTATAACGACTACTGCAATCAAGCCTTGTGAACTTCTAAAGTTTGTAGCTATTGGTGAAAACAGGAATCCTTGTTTTATTCTTCCTGAATCTGAATTTTTGGAAACAAGAAAGCCTGAATAGCTTAAATAGCTGTACACATAAATAAATGGTTTGAGATAAAATATACTTTGCAAAAGCCTCATGTTTCTGGCTGATGAGTAATTTCAGGATGACTCTACACTTCATGTAAGTGGGGAATGGAGAGACCACTGGCATCATTAAGTAAGAATGTGCTGTACATTACAGGGAAAGCGCAGACTGGGAAATAAAAGAATTCATTCTATTTGCCCTAAATCAGAGCTTCACATGTCAGCATTTTTCTGCCTTCCTCTCTTCCTTTTATCCACAAATATGCTGCAGGCACATCTCAGGGATTGTTGGGGGCACACCAGTCCCTTCCTCGTGGAGCTTCAGGTGGGCAGGGAACACAGACTTCAGTCTAGTGAGCATGCAGAGTCCAGTGGTCTGTGCTGAGAGCCCTGCCCCGCTGTGGGGCAAGGACAACAGAGAAGGCATTTCCAAGGAAGCGGCATCCACCGGGATGAGACAAAGTTGTTTGAGTGAAGGGAGAGAGGGAGAGCATGCTGCAGGCAGAAAGAGCTGCTGGCTAAAAGGCCCGCTGGTGAAAGGGAGCTCAGCACTTTCTACGCTTTTGAGAAAATGAAAGATTGGAATAGCTGGAAAGCAGAGAGCAAGAAGAACAGCACAGAATGGGCCTGGACAGGTAAGGAAGTGTCAGATCCCCGGGGCTGTGAAAGATTTTGGGCTTTCGCTTAGGAACAGGAGCCAGGGATTTGGGAGAAGGATCATTAGCTTTGATTTAAAGAGATCTTCCCATATATGTGTGAAGAGGAGACTGGAGCTGGTGGAAGCTAGAGATGGAAAGATTAGCTAGGAGGCTCTTCTCCAGGCAAATGAGGCAAGCATCTCCGGCCAGGGTGATGATGATGGAGAGAGAGGACAGGAAGTAGACGGCATGGGGGGAGATCAAAGCCCGTGGCGCTGGGTGGACATAGGAGAGGGAGGTGGCAAGGAGGGAGCTGGGTTTCTGTCTTGTGGAACTACACGAAAGATGGTGCCATCAACTGCGGGAGGGAACATGCGAAAAAGATGAGGTTTGAGGCAGGGTTTAGGGTAGGGCAATGTAAATCCTGAGTCCATGATTTAAATAACTTGAGTCGTTTACATTAATATTTAAATAAATCAAGGGGCAGTCTTGTGGAAATGCCAGGGAGGCAGCCACAAATGTCAGTTTGGAGGTCAGGGGAGCACACACAGGCTGGAGTTACAGATTTGGGAGATGCCGGGCACATAGCGGAAGCCATGAGCTTGGAAGAGATTTCCCACTGGGAGATTGTGGAGTGAGACAAGAGGATGGCAGAGGCCCAAGGCCAGCATAATCGCCAAGTGGAAGAGGTTAAGGTGCAAAGAACAAGGAGGAATGTCTAAAGAAACAGAAATAAAACCCAGAATGCTTGATGTCATGCAAGCCGAGGGAAGACGTGTTTTCAAGAGGGAATGGTCTAGGGTAAAATGCTGCAGAGAGGCTGCATGACAGAAGAACAAAAATGTCTGTTGGTTCAATACGTGGATGACCACACTGAGCTGCTTGTGTGAATTCACGGTGGCAGATTGGCAAGGAGTGTGGAGTGAGGAAATGCAGCCATTGTGTTTGACAAGTCTGGCAATTTGTCTTGTTTGCAGTGGGATATGGGTCGAGCTCCCTGCTAGTGGAGCAGAAGGGTACCATTCAGCTGAGGATTTTCCTAACTGAAAAAGTAGTGAGCAAGTGAAAGCCCCACCACACTGGTGTGCATGTATTCTGCACAAAGATGCAGTGGGCCCAAGGCCTTGGACTGCAGTCACCTACTTTTTACGTCCACACACTGAAGTATGCCCAGATACTCCATATTCTGGCTTTTTTTGGCGGGGGGAGCGGGGGTCTAATTTGGTATTTATTGAGACTCAAAAAACACAACCCACAAATGAAAGAATGGATAGACTGGACTTCAGCAGAATGAAAAACTTCAACTTATGAAAAATATCATTAGCGCCGGGCGCGGTGGCTCACGCCTGTAATCCCAGCACTTTGGGAGGCTGAGGTGGGTGGATCACGAGGTCAAGAGATTGAGACCATCCTGGTCAACATGGTGAAACCCCGTCTCTACTAAAAAAATACAAAAAATGAGCTGGGCATGGTGGCGCGTGCCTGTAATCCCAGCTACTCAGGAAGCTGAGGCAGGAGAATTGCCTGAACCCAGGAGGCGGAGGTTGTGGTGAGCCGAGATCGCACCATTGCACTCCAGCCTGGGTAACAAGAGCGAAACTCCATCCAAAAAAAAAAAAAAAAAAAAAAAAAAAAAAAAAAAAAAAAAAAAAAAAAAAAGAAAAGATATATGACTCTTCATCAGGAAAATGTGAATTAAACCACATACCTTAACCATGCAGGTCTCAGATATCCCAGGATACCCCTGGGCTTGAAACTTCACACTGGCTCTTCACTCCAGCTATAATATACTCTTCCCAGATATCTGCATGACTCTATTCTTAAGGCTTGAAAGGGCTTGATCCTGCTGCTCTTGCTAGTACAGACTCTGCTCATTTTCTCTCCCTCTTGCTTGGTGTTCATCACAAGGATCAGCATGGCTGTCCCCATACATCTGGTGTGGTGTCATCCTCCAGTGATTCCTATCTCTTGGTATATATAACCCTGTTTAGTTTCATTCTATTACAAAGGGCCCATCCATGAAGGCAATAAGATGTTGCAGAAATTATGGCATGTGACTTCCAAGACTAAGCTATAAAAGACACTGTGGCTTCTACTTGGCTCTCTTTTGGATCACTCATTTTGGGAGAAGCTAGCAGCCATCTTGTGAGGATGCTCAAGAAGCCCATGTGGCTAGAAACTGAGGCTTCCCATCCACACCCAGCACTAGCTTGTTGAGCATGTGAGCAATCCACCTTGTGAGAGTCCTCTAGCCCCACTGGGCCTTCTGAGGATGGCAGCCCTGGCTGACATCTGACTGCAACCTCCTGAGACACCCTGCACCAGCACCATCTACCTAGGCCTCTCCTGCACTCCTGACCCAGAGAAATGGTGTGAAATAATGAATGTTTACTGTTTTTAGTTGTTAAATCATGGAGTAATTTGTTATGTGGCAATTGATGACTAATACGGATGGGAAGGAATATGTTGCTCCAATTTGGCCTTGGATGTAAGCCACATTCTCTTAACCACTGAGAAAGCTTGTATTTCATCCTTCCAACTTTGCTTTCTGTGTTTATTCTTCAGTTCCGAACCTACAGAAAGGGGAGGAAGGAGAGAGAGAGAAATGCCAAAAAAGAAAGCTTTAAAGAATCATGCAATATAACCCACATTTCTGACCCTACCCAAGAAACTCAGCAAAGTATCTGTTGCTGTTTAAACCTTTGAGTTGGGTTTGTGGGGCCTCAGTCATGTGAAAATAACACACAGATGGGGGAGCTGATGCATGATGTGGTCATTTTCCTGAAGATCACACAAAAATAAATGGCAGGGCTGTTGGTGAAATGGTTCTGGAGCCACAAGCTCAAGCTGTGCGAAGCAGAAAGCAAAGGGGCTGGGACCACCTTCTCCAAGACGCACACCACCACCGAAAGGACACAGCATTGCCGAGGGAGGCGTTTTCCAGGGCAGGTTCAGGACCCTTCTCTGCAGCCCCTGTCGGGTTTTCCCTAGATCCAGAAGAGAAGGGTGTGGAACTAAGTCCTTCAACAGCAACTCTTAAAACCTTACTCTAAAAGCATCCTTAAGGATCCCAAGGGAAGGTAAAAGGAGGCAAACCCCAGACTGCTCAGGCAGTCCTCTGACCACACAGGGGAGAGCATCTTCCTCCCCACCCCCCTTCAGACTCACACCAGCCTGGGCAGAGGGACAGCCTGAGCCTGACCGGGAAGTTTGGTAATGATTTTGCCACCCAGTTGAGGAGGGGTTGGGATCTTCTCCCATTCTCCTACTGGATTTACAGCAGCTCCTAGGAATGAGAACTGCGTGCGATATTTCCCCATACAAATTGGGTAGAGATAGTCCGACACCTAAAATAATTTTTTTTCCCATTTATTTATTTTATTGCATTTTAGGTTTTGGGGTACATGTGAAGAACATGCAAAATTGTTGCATAGGAACACACGTGGCAGTGTGATTTGCTGCCTTCCTCCCCATCACCTACATCTGGCATTTCTCCCCTTGCTATCTCTCCCCAGCTTCCCACCCCCCACTAAAATAATTTTAACAGAGGTAAGGGGCCAGGGCTGGCTTAGTCTTTTTGTCTGCAGACTATAGCAAGAGAGTTTTTATTTCTGGACATGTCTGAGGCTTCAGGTTTGGGACCCAAGGCCAGGGCTCTCCCTAATTCACTCCAATTAACAGGGCTTGGTACTCCAGCAAAACACCAAACAAACCGCTGGATAATCAGTTAAAAGATCAAGCTCACAGAACAAGCAACTGAGATGCTGGGGAATCCAATTCCTTCCTCTAAGAGAGGAAAAACAAAGACCTTTGCATGTGCTGACCAAAACCAAGAATAAGTAAGAAAATATGCGATCTGAATTGCGTTCAAAATGTCTTTTATAAGTGAAGCAAATTACTTCTGCATGTTCTGGGGCTCTGCAGAGAAACAAATAGTGTTCTGCCTTTAATGGGTAAAATTATACAATTTGCTTTTAACAGTAAACCAAAAGCCGCGGTGGCTTCAGATAGCATCGCGCTCCAGAGGGCTCCCTCCACGCAGCTCCACCCCTGGCAGTTTTGCGCATTTGGGGGGAAGCGCTTGTCCCCACCGACCTGGGAGGGCGCCGGTGCCGACGCGGCCTGATTGTTTTCTGAACATTTCCTTTTGCGAGCTTTCGCTTCTCCTCTTCCTGACTCACCGCTGGTGTCTGGGACCCGGTGTCTCTCTGACTTGTCCGGGTGCGCAGCGCAGCCCGGAGTTACTGATTTCTGACCTAGTTCCCCGGGTGTCTCGACACCGAAAGTGGGCGGCAACCGCTCTGGGCGCCTCTCCTGCGAGGGGCAGCCCTGCAGCAACTCCTGCTGACGACCCCAAGGCGCCCCCTTTGTATCCAAGCGTTCCGAGGCTCACGCCCGAGGGCGGGCGCGGGAGGCAGGTCCGGGGTCCCCGCAGCGGCCCCTGCTCCCCGCGTCGCTCCCGCCGCTCACGCGTTCCCCCGGCAGGGGGCGCCGGCGCCGGCCTCGCTCTGCCCATCGGGGCGGGCGAGCTGGGACCCTGCCTCCTGCGTGCCTGCCCGCGGTCCGCCCCCAGCGCTTGTCCCGGCGGCCGGGGGGACGCCCCAGCCCGCGCCCAGGAACGTCCGCAGCGAACTCGCGCCGCGGCCCGAGCCGAGCTGTGCATCCAGGCCGAGAGAAGAGGACCACGACGAGGTCCTCGAAGTGGCCCCATTTGCGAAGCGCCGGGGAGAAAGAGGAGCGGACACGCGGCAGAAAGGGGTGGTGGCGCCCGGCCCCGCGCCCCGGCTCGAAGCTCAGAGGGCGGCCTGGCCCCCACTGCCTGCAGCATGGCCCGGGGCTCGGCGCTCCCGCGGCGGGCGCTGCTGTGCATCCCGGCCGTCTGGGCGGCCGCCGGGCTCCTGCTCTCGGTGTCCCGGACCTCAGGTAGGATCCTGCGCCCCGCTCGTGCGCAGGCGGTGGCTCGCGGCTGGCTCGGCCGGCTCTTCCTTCGCCACTCTGCTCCCGGCAGCTGCGCCGGCGCCCGTGATCCCGAACGAGGGGCGCTGGGCAGGGCCATCTGCCCCGCACCCCCGGCCGCCTCCGGCTGGTTGCAATAAGCCGCTCTCTGGGGACGCCTAAGTGTTTCCAGAGGCTGGAAACTGGCGGGGGCGGCGGGGAGCCTCTTGCCGGTGCTTCCCACGGGTCGCGAGTGGGAGCGCGAGTGTGAATGAGAGTGCGCGCCCGGGGCCCGGGACCCGAGTCTGCACGTGTGCCCAGAGGATCCCAGGACCCAGTCTTTCTCCCCGGGGTCTTCCTCCTTCAAGCGCACCCGACCCCGAGTGTCCCCCGTCTGTGCCGGAGCTCTCCCCAGGGCGGCCTGATGCTTAGCAGAAGCCCGGGTCGGACGAGGCCCCGGAGAAGCGGTTCTTGCGGCGGGGGTTGGGGCGCCGGCAGCTCCCGGGTCTTGACTTTCCCAGCCCGTGGGCCGCTTGATGGAAAGAGGCTCTTTGGCTTCCCTTTTGTTGGTCCCCGAAAGCACCTCTTCCACCACTCTGGGGTGGCCGAAGTGGCGTGTGATCTGGATTGAAATGGCTTATGACTGGGATCAGGGGTCCCTGGGCCGCGGGGGCCCGGCCGCCTTCTGACCGTGCCCGGGGACCCCGGGACCTGTAGGAGGAACGCGGCGGGAGGGGCGGGGCCCGGCTCCGAGGTAGGTTTTCTCCAGGGCCCCACTTCCCCCCGGTCCCTGAGCGGCCTCGGCTGCCTGGACCCAGGGCGCAGAGGAACCGCAGGGAGGTTCGGAGGGGCCGCTGGGGACCTGCCTAGGATACCTGGAGTAGGCGGCGTTCGCCCTCGCAGTGCAGACTCCAGGAGCATCTACGGCCCGCGCGCCTCTTGCCAGATTCCGGGCACCCTGTGGCGTAGAGGAGGGCGGGAGGGGCCTTCAGATCCCGGAGCGCTAGAGACTGATGGGATTCACCTTAAGCCCCCGAAATGTGTGAGACGCTCCTTATTAGTAAATGGGCTTCAGTGCCCCCGCCTCCCCTGCATTCCTGCAGGCAGGTGAGAATCTGGGGACAGTCGCAGGTTGGGAGACTCTCTGCTTTTCCTGCGTCCCGCTGGGAGCTGCGCGCTCTAGGTGCCCGGGCCTGCCGCCCTAGCCGGGCCAAGGTACGCGAGTCAGAAAGGCTGCGCAGTCTTTCCTGGGGGTGTTTTGGTTTAAGCAGATGTTGATTACGTCAGACATTCCTAATTACTTGATTTGGGAAGGGAGCTTGCGTTTATAGCACTGTCCATCAAAACATAAACCGCTCGGAGTGCACAATAAAATAAGTAAACTACATTCTAAGTTGGTATCCATCACGCAGGACCTTGGTCGATTTCTGCAACGCCTCCCCCAAGAATCTTCCAGGGAGGTGGGGTAGGGGGAGGCGGCTTAAATACGTTGCTCGTGTTGCTTGGCCTTTGCTGGTCACCCTGCGGTTAATTGTCCTGCAAAAACTCCGCCTTTCAGACCCTGAGGGTGAGCGCTGCCTTTGAGGGGCCGTGCTGTGGTGGGGGTTTTGAGATGGGTGGTGAGAAAGCACGAAGGTTGTTATAGCAGGAAAGTTCCCTGAGTTTTGGGTGGAGGAATTTAAACATTGTCATAGTTTCCAGTGAATGTAGAAATGTTTTTTATGAACAAAGCAATCCGGGATCGTTTTAATTTTTGAACTCTGTGTGGAGGTGATTTTGTAGTGAAATACTCGTAATCTTTATAGGGGAGGGCACAGGAGATAATTATCTTCGTTCTGGACTGCTAGGTTAACAAAACCCGAAGAGTATGGTAATTCTTATTCAAAATATGAGTAAAATTACATGATTTCAGGAGGTTTGGGTGTTTGGGATCTTTTCTGCTGTGAAAAGAGGAGTCCCTGTTACTTGAATGTGTTTTATCCACGAAATAATTTATTATGTAAAAACATTTCAGTGTTTTTCTAAAAGGATTTATAAGTTCTTATTCCACATTTTAATAGCAAGACTGTTACCTCTGATGACAAATACTGATTTGGGACTATGTACCCCTCCTAGGTGGGGTAGGTGGGGACGATGGAGCATTAGGGTTCCCCCAGCCCCCATTTTTGGCAGTGCAGTGTTTACTTTTGGCCCAGATCCCTGGAGTGACGGTGGTAATAAATAATGATAGTAATCCATCTAGAAGAACTCCATCTAGAAGAAAATAAATGGAAACATCTTGAATAAGAAGACTCTGTGGAAAAAGAGGAGTTTTCATGTATATAGTAAGGCAACATATTTTTCTTATTATGGCTGTGTACCAAGCAAAGAGCTACACATTTGAAGTTTTTCAGTATAATTGTGGGAACCAGCTTAACACTCATGTCCACTTCATAAAGAATGTCACCCTGAAAATCTGAACACCATAGACCCTATTGTGACATTCAGTGTAACTGAGAGGGCTCTGGAAAGCGAAGCTGAACTTTTAATTAGTAAAGCAAATCATGGAAAACTGACAAGTTTGCTTTATATTTTATATGTAAAAAAGCAACATGAGTGTTAAAATGTGCATGTTCCAGGGGTAGTTTTTGGTGACAGTGCTCTGCAGATTTCTAAGGCAATGTTAAACAACTGTTCAATTTTTATTGTGAAACGTTTTTTATTGTTTATTCAGAGTGCCACTGTAATTGGTGTTTGTATGTCTCTCTGTTACGGTGTGGTTTGCAGTGAATCACTGGTTGCCCCTTAAACGGTTAGCCTGAATTTAACCTCCAAGACTTTAAGTCTGGCAGAGTCTGAATTTTACACTGCTCTTTTCTTCGGAAGCTCTTCTGAAATCAGTGGAATAAAATGCAGGCGTAGGAACAGCTCATCTGACAGGTAGGGAAGATTAATCCCCTTTAGAAAGGTTTCAGCTGGAGGACTGGCACTCCTTTAAAATGGATTCCCTGGGAGGCCAGGATGGGAAAAGTTATCATTATTGAAATGGGAACTGGATGTGAAGCACTTGGGCTCCCTAATCTGCAGGACCTGGCTAGTCTGTTGTGGTGCTGGAAATTTGTGTACTCTTTGTAATCCTTTCCCTTGGAGAGTTCTGATTATATAATTACATATTTTAGTCAGAGGAAAGAAAGTATACTACCAAATGTTACTCCTACCCAGGGTTTATAACCATCTTCTAAAATGGGTCTTTGATGACAGGGCTTTTGGTATTTATCTGGCCCATTCCTTGGGAACCTGGAGGGGACACTGTGAAGGACTCCCTTTTCCTCCTCCACCCCCCATCAGTCTGTGGTTTCCACGTGGTGAAGGGCTGGGCAGCCCAATTTTGGGTTTACCTTGAGGTGCCTACCTGGAGGCTCCTGGGGTGGGTTCTTTCTTGAACCTGCCCATCGGTTGTGACTTCTTGCATTGTCATTAGGATATTTCCTTTTTGGGAGCCCCGCGGTGACCACCAAGTGGTCACACCAAGCATGTAAGGTTTCAAAGTAAAGAAACCAGGGAGCTTTGCTTTGCAGAGGAAGCATGGCTAGTTAGGTTGGTTGCACCCCAGCTGCATGGCCAATAGCAATTTCATGAAGGGACTGTTGGGCTGAAAGGTCTGGCTTTGAAAACATTGCTCCTCAATGACCCTTTGGGCTCTTAGGTTCTGCACTGTCCCACGGCGCCACCATAACACTGCTAAAAATTTCAGCGGGAAGTGTGGGGGTTCTTGAGTTTTCAAAGTAAAAATCCAAGCAACAAGAGGTGCTCCGGCCCATTAATTATGGCTGCAACTGGCCAGGATTTTGTAGCAGCCGCCTTTTTCTAGCATGTATTTATTTGGTTTTGTTGAGGAGCTTGCCAAGTTGGAAACGAGGGCGGGACAGCTTTGCTTGCGTGTGCGGTTGTCATAAAATATGTCTGGGGTGTAATCTGTTTAAAATCATATTCGTAGAGTGACCAAAGAATTGTTGAACAGTGTTGGGATTTTCATAAAGCTTTTACAAAATAGGGAATTTTATTGGTGTGGTTTGCACTGTTTCTGGGATTTCTGTGGGTGTTTTCTTTTCTTTTAAGCCCTATCTCTGAAAGAAGCAAAAAACTCAAAAGCCAAAGGGAAGGAAATAATTACAGAAAAATGTAGCCTAATTCGACTAAGTAGTTTGTCCTCTAAAAAGCCTCAAGTTCCAGTGGGAAGTGGTGTGTGTGTCTTTAATTGTCGCTGGAATGAGCTTCAGTAAGCACTCTGTCACTTTCTAGATGTTATCAGAGGAGAATGTGGCGGCTGCTTCAAGTCCTCCCTGAGTGGGGGAGGGTTCCCCTAAATCCCAAATGTGCCCAGCCTAATGGTTTCCACACCCTCCTGGAGGGATAGTTAACACAGTGGGGGGTTAAATTAAGGAAACATTTAGGCCTGAACTCCTCAATGTAGGCTTGTGCTGTGGAATATAGTAGCCACCAGGCACATGCAGCTATATAAGTTAAAATTAATTAAAATTAAAAGAAATTAAAGATTCAGTTCCTCCCCTTCACTGACTTCATTTCAGGTGTCAGTAGCCACAAATTGCTACGCAAAAATGTCGTTGGGATTTTAGTAGAGGTTGCATTGCATCTGAAGATGGCTTTGAGTAGTATTAACAATTTTTTTTTTTGAGTTAAGGTCTTGCTTGGTTACCAAGGCTGGAGTGCAGTGGTGCAATCACGGCTTACTGCCTCTGGCCTCTACCTCCTGGGCTCAAGTTATCCTCCCATCTTAACATCCCAAGTAGCTGGGACCATAGGCACAGGCTACCTACCGTGCCTGGCTAATTCTTTGATTTTTTTTTTATAGAGATGGAGGTCCAGCTGTGTTGCCCAGGCTGGTCTCGAACTCCTGGGCTGAAGGGATTCCCCACCCCTACCCCAGTCCTGGGATTATGGGCATGAGCCACCTCGCTGACCATTATCTTAACAGTATTGCCTTCCTGTCCATAAACACAGGATGTCTTTCCATTTGTTATATCTTTCATTTCTTTCAGCAGTGTTCTTTTTAGTTTTCAGTGTATGAGTCTTTTGCCTCTTAAGTTAAATCTATTCCTGAGTATTTTATTCTTTTTGAGCTATTGTAATTTGAATTGTGTTTTCTTAAATTTCCTTTTCACATTGTTCACTGTTAGTGTCCGGATATGTAACATATTTTAGAGTGTCGATTTTCTTTTTTTTTTTCTCCTGCCTCAGCCTCCTGAGTCGCTGGGATTACAGGCACGCGCCACCATGCCCAGCTCATTTTTTGTAGTTTTAGTTTTAGTAGAGACGGGGTTTCACCATGTTGACCAGGATGGTCTCGATCTGTTGACCTCATGATCCACCCGCCTCGGCCTCCCAAAGTGCTGGGATTACAGGCGTGAGCCACCGCGCCCGGCCCGAGTGTCGATTTTCTAATTTGCAAGTTATGGCATTTGCTTATTAGCACAAATAGCATTTTTGTAGCTCTTATTCTATATGAAAGGTCATATCATCTACAAATAGACATAATTTTACTTCTTCCTTTCTAATTTGGATGCCTTTTATTATTTTTGGCTTTGCTTAATTGCTTAGGATCTAGAACTTCCAATACAGTCATAGGCCGAATGGTCCATTGTTTCAGACGATGGACCGCCTATATGACAGTGGTCCCATAAGATAACACTACTGTATATGACTGTACCATTTATATGGTTAGATACACAAATACTTGCCATCATGTTACAGTTGCCTATAGTATTCAGTACAGCCACGTGCTGTACAGGTTTGTAGCCTAAGAAAAGTAGGCTACACCACGTAGCCTAGGTCTGCAGTTTGTGTGAGTACACTCTATGATGTTCATATGATGATGAAATTGTCCAGGTATGCATTTCCCAGAAAGTACCCTCATCGTTGAGCGATGCATGACTGAACTGTGTTGAACAGAAGAGGGGAAAGTGGGCGTTCTTGTCTTGTTCCTCATCTTGGAGGAAAAGCTTTCAATCTTCTAACATGGAGTGTGATGTTTGCTAGGCGTTTGTCATATACGGCCTTTATTATGTTGAGGTGGTTTCCCTTCTATTAGTTTATTCTCATTGTTTGATATGTTTTTGACTTTTGGAACATGTTAACATTCTACGGGTTCAAAGAATAAATCACTAAAGATAGCAGGAAATTAGATTTTTTTTTTTTTTGAGACAGAGTCTCTCTGTCACTCAGGCTGGACAGTGACACGATCTCGGCTCACTGCAACTTCTGCCTCCCAGGTTCAAGTGATTCTCCTGCCTCAGCTTCCCGAGTTCCTGGGATTACAGGCGTGCACCACCACACCTGGCTGATTTTTGTATTTTCAGTAAGAGACAGGATTTCACCATGTTGGCCAGGCTGGTCTTGAACCCCTGGTCTCAAGTGATCCGTCTGCCTCTGCCTCCCAAAGTGTTGGGATTACAGGCGTGAGCCAGAGCCACCTTGCCCTGCGGAAACTAGAACTGAGTGCAAGCAAGCACATAAATGCAACTGTGTTGCAAAAGAGTAACTGACTACATAGATGGGGAGGGGACATGGGGGTAGGGACCGAGTTCAAGTAAATGTTGGACTCAGTGCTTTGACTGTGTATCCTCAGCCTACAGCAGAAACAACAACCTGAAAGCAAAATTGGCACCCTTCTTAGTAGTAGGTTTGATTTTCATAGCGATATGGTTGTGTCAATTCTGAAATGATTTTGTGTGAATTGTGGGAGTGGACAAATGAGAAGTGTGTTAATAGGGCTGCAGCCAGGGTGCTCACTGAGGAAGAAGGGAGATAATAAGGATGGAATGGGGAAGGCAAGGAAGAATCTGGAGGGGTTGGATTCGAATTGGAGGCATCAGTGTAACTCATAATTTCATTTATATATATTTGGTATATATTATGTTAAATTATGAACCGTAATTTGTAAAACGTTTTATTCTATCCATAACAGAATTTCTTTTTTTTTCTTTTTTTTAAATATTATCCTTTTTATATATTGCTGGATTTTGATTTAACATTTTATTTAGCATTTTTTTTTATTTGTCAGCTGTCTAACCAATAACTGAAAATGACAAGTTTTTATTTATTTATTTATTTATTTATTTATTTTTGAGACGGAGTTTCGCCCTTGTTACCCAGGCTGGAGCGCAACGGCGCGATCTCGGTTCACCGCAACCTCCGCCTCCTGGGTTCAGGCAATTCTCCTGCCTCAGCCTCCTGAGTAGCTGGGCTTACAGGCACGCGCCACCACGCCCAGCTAATTTTTTGTA
>NW_016107368.1:5497908-5498893 GCF_001604975.1 Cebus imitator
GAAAGAGGAAGAGGAAGAGGGAGAGAGAACAGGGGTGTTGCTTTATTGCCCGGGCTAGAATGCAGTCTAAAAATGGGTATGCCTATAATTGTGTTTAATAATAGAGACATGAAAAAAAAATAAGGGAAGAAAATAACTAACAAGCAGCCAACCAATATTTCATTTAAACCTGTAAATAGGTGTGATGTGGTACTGATGAGTGTATACTTTGTGTATTTAAAGTGGAGAGTTCTATAAATGTTAATTAAGTCTACTTGTTCCGGATCTGAGTTCAAGTCCTGGATATTGTTGTTAACTTTCTGTCTCATTGATCTGTCTAATATTGATGTTGAAGTCTCCCACTATTATTGTGTGGGAGTCCAAGTCTCTTTATAAGTCTTATACACCTGGGTATTCCTGTATTGGGTGCGTATATGTTTAGGATCTTTAGCTCTTCTTGTTGCATTGATCCTTTTATCATTATGTAATATCCTTCTTTGCTTCTTTTGATCTTTGTTGTTTTAAAGTCTATTTTATCAGCAAAAATTGCAACTCATGCTTTCTATTTATTTATTTATTTTTGCTCTCCATTTGGTTGGTAAATTTTTCTCCATCCCTTTGTTTTGAGTCTTTGTGTATCCTTGCATGTGAGATGGGTCTGGATGTAGCATACCAATGGGTCTTGGATTTTTTTGCCTGTCTGTGTCTTTGGATTGGGGGATTTAGTCGATTTAAATTTAGGATTAATAATAATATATGTGAGTTTGATACTGCCATTTAATGTTAGCTGGCTGTTTTGCCCATTAGTTGATGTAAGTTCTTAATTATGTTGATGTTCTTTATTATTTGGTAATTTTTTAGAAAGGCTGATACTGGGTGTTCCTTTCTATGTGTAGTGGTTCTTTCAGAAGCTCTTGTAAAGCAGGCCTGGTGGTGATGAAATCTCTGAGTGCTTGCTTGTTCACAAAAGATTTTATTTTTCCTTCGCTTAGGAAGCTTAGTTTGG
>NW_016107368.1:5499955-5519388 GCF_001604975.1 Cebus imitator
ATTGATGGTGCTTTTCTGACTGCACCAAGAACCGCTGCACCAAGGCAGCGGCAAAACCGCCACACCGGCCACAAGAGTCGCGCTGGCCACCCGTGGGGCTCCTCTGCTGGGAATCTCCTGGTGCGTGAGCAACAAAAATTCATCTGAAAGTGTGGCGTCCTCTCGTTCTCTGCGCTTTCACTGGGAGCTACAATCCCCTATAACAGAATTTCTTAGCACCTCATTAGCAGTGAGCTTTCTTAGTGCCTGTCCAGAAATGGCTCTCTCAATACTGCTACATCTTAAAGGAGCTAGAGAGCCTTGGCGGAATGACTGATTATGGGGCTGGGACCGGGAAGGATACACGATAAGCCTGAAACATGCCCTTGTGTGAGAACGTAAGTGAGTGGTGAAAAGTGGTGGGGGCATGGCCAATGTGCTCCTTGAAGGAGTTTCAGCCACATCTGGGACCATTCAGGCATCCGAATAAATAAGGACAAGCGTGGATTATATGCAAAGAACAAAATAGGCATCCTGGACTCACCATTGATACTAAGTACATAACTACGTGTATGAGTTTCCTAGGCCTGCTGTAACAAAATGCCATAAACAGGGTGACCTAAAAACCAGAAATGTCTTTCCCCACAGTTTTAGGGCTGGAAGTGCAAAATCAAGGTGGCGGCAGGGCCACAATCCCTCCCAGGGCTCTAGGGGAGAATCCTTTTTAGCCTCTTTTAGTTCCTGGTGGCTCCTGGTGTCCTTGGTTTGGGGCTGTATCACTCTGACTTTTAGCTCCATTTTCACATGACCTTTTCTTGTAAGGACACCAGTGATTGGATTTAGGGACCACTGTAAATACAGGATAATTTCATCACATGTTCCTTAACTTATGACTGCTGGAAAGACTATTTCCAAATAAAGTCACATTCTGAGCTTTTGGGTGGATGGGGAAGCACTAATTTACTATAAAACCTAAGTGGGGGCGGTGGGGAAGAGAGGGCGCTTCCTAGAGCAAAGTGCCATCGGATAAATGGGAGGCGAGTTGGGAATATCACGTTTTGCAGCAATGACTGTACAGATTGATTTGGGCAGGTGTCATGAATGAGTGCTAAACTCATTTAAGGAGACATGTTCGATGAGAAGCAGGAAATGTTCATGGTCGCAAAGGATTTCCCCACAGATTCTTTGTCAGCAAGGGACAGTTACTAACTATATACAGTGGCGAGATGTACATCCCAATACCTGAGTGGTCCAGGTTAACATCACAGGTTTGGGCAGATGGATGCTGTCCTTTGCAAGAGCACACATCATTTAGGTTGCTTTCCATGTGGGGATGAGAATTGGATTATGAGCAAAAATCAGCAAACCAAATGGAGGGACATTCTATGAAACAGTGGTCTATAGCACAAATCATCGATGACATGAGAGATAAAACAGGGCAGGCCAGGTCCAGCTTGAAGAAAACCATAGGGGCCAGGCGTGGTGGCTCACTCCTGTAATCCCAGCACTTTGGGAGGCCGAGGTCGGCAGATCACTTGAGGTCAGGAGTTCAAGACCAGCTTGGCCAACATGGTGAAACCCCGTCCCCACCAAGAATACAAAAGTTAGCTGGCTGTGATGGCTCACGCCTGTAATCTCAGCTATTAGGGAGGCTGAGGCAGGAGAATCGCTTGAACTCAGGAGGCGGAGGTTGCAGTGAGCTGAGATTGCACCACTGTACTCCAGCCTGGGCAACAGAGCAAGACCCTGTTTCAAAAAAAAAAAGAAAAAAGAAAACCACAATGACAAGGCAGTCCAGTGCATATACAGGCTCTGACCCTGTGCTGGAGGAAAAAACCATGCTGTTGTGGATGCTAATGGAACCACTGAGGAAATGGGAAGGTGGACGTAAGTTATTTAAACATGCTGTGAAACTTCACTTCCCTGAGTTTGTTGGTTGTGCAGAAGTGGTGTAAGAGGATGTCTTTGCTTGTAGGACATAAAAGCTGCCATGTTAAAGGATACAGGGGCTTGATGTCTGCAGCCTACTACTGTCATCTCAGACAATGTTGAAGCTCGTGGGGCAAGAGTGGCACATTAGTGAACCTGGACAAAGAGTAGAGGGGAGTTTCATGCACCATTCTTGCAACTTCTCTGTAAAGGTGAAATGGTTTCAGAGTAAATAATTAAATAGGTTAAATTCTAACGATGTGTGGCTGAAGCCAGTGCAATCAACAATGGAGTTTAGCACATGCTGTTAGAAGAAAGATTCAAGGCGGGCGCCATGGCTCACACCTGTAATCCCAGCACTTTGGGAGGCCGAGATGGGCAGATCACCTGAGGTCAGCAGCTGAGACCAGGCTAACATGGCGAAACCCCGTCTCTACTAAAAATACAAAAACTAGCCAGATGTGGTGGTGGGTGCCTGTGATCCCAACTACTTGGGAGGTCAAGAAAAGAGGATCACTTGGACCCAGGAGGTGGAGATCACAGTGAGTCGAGATCGAGCCGCTGCCCTCCAGCCTGGGCAACACAGCAAGACTCTGTTTCAAAAAATGAAAATTAAAAAAAGACTCGAACAGTTATGATTTTATTGGAAATGGTGTCACAGGATGCGGTATCCAGGTGCTTTTGAGGCCAGACGGCATCTCATTGAAGGGACTGAAAATCTCTGTCTAGTTTCTGGATTGCCCCAAATTTTCTGATTTTTCTTTCTAAGATTTTTATTGGAGAAGACTTTCAACAGATATAGACTAGTGCAGTGAACCCCGGTATATTTTTCACTCAGCTTCGTTGGTTACCACGTTCATTTTGCCTCATTTCCCCTGGCCTACCTAACAGGCCCCACACAGCCTTGTTTACCTGAAAATACTTCCGCATGAATGGTAAGAACTGTTTTTTTCACAGCATCTCAATACTGTTATCAGCGAGAAGCCCTGGTGTTACCTGATACCCAGCCCTGCTGGAAATGGCCTTTCTCACTTGATTTGCGCCCAGTGGGGCTGAGTTGCCCTGAATGCAGCCCTGCTCTTGGGTTCCTGTGGGCTTGGAAGTTCAGAATTCTGGAAGGTGTTGCTTCTTCGCATTACACAGGCGTGGCCTCCTGGGTGCAGAACCCAGGAACCCGGGCTCTGAGCAGCTCTGAGTGGCTCTGAGTCTCTCTTGGACGTCTTGGTGCAGGTGAGTGTGGGGTGGGGCCGAGAAATACAGCCCACGGGGCATCTGCTGAGCCTTGTTTAATCCAGTCCGTCCCGGTCCCATTCATTCTGGAACCCTCTTTTGGTGGGTGCTCTTGCCACCACCTACTTCAGCACACTGTGGCATGGCCCATTCTCCACTTTACTCAGAACCCTGGGTTTATGAAAACAAATGTAGTATTAATGTGTAGAAAGGAGGGAGGAGGCACCTTCACCTCCAGGTGTTTACTGCCTGTCTTCTTCTTTTTTCCAACAACATCCACAAAATACGCAATTTTCTGCTTCTCAGTGTAGAGGCTTTGACATCCCACTGTGGGACGGAGAGATGGTCTTTACCACAGAGAGAACAGATGAGGGGTCAACATCCAGAGCACGTAAAATAATTCACAAGATCAGTGAGGAAAAGATGATCGCCCCAATTAAACGAGGGACAAAAGGTACAGTCAGGCAGTTTGCAGAACAAATACCAAAGGCCACAACTTGTGAAAAAAGTGTGGCCTTATTAGGATTGAAGAAAATGCAAATTATAAAACAGTTATTCCAAGCTCTTTTTCCTCACTGGATTGGCTGAAATGAGAAGTAGGTAATAAGGAGCATGAAAACCATGGTGTGGGAGCGTGGCATTAATGGTGCAGGACTGGCCACATATGGGGCCATTTGACATTATAGCTAGTGCTCGACTTACGACCACGATTGGGACCGGCAGACCGGTCGTAACATGATTTGGTCGTAAGTTGAGTAGGCTGTATGTACAGTTGAAATGGTGCACGCGGAGATGGTAGTGCTGCCGGAAGCTGGTCCGCACTGCCGTACGCCCAGCTGGGCAACGTTTGCACTGCCAGACGCGGAGCAGTCATGGCTAGCGATTGTGGTCGTAAAGTTGAATGGTTGTAAGTTGCATAGGTCCTAAGTCGATCAATACCTGTACTTGTTAATATTTATTTAATTTATTCATTTTTTTGAGATGGAGACTTGCTCTCTTGCCCAGGCTGGAGTACAGTGTCACCATTTTGGCTCACTGCAACCTCCACCTTTCGGGTTCAAGTGATTATCCTGCCTCAGCCTCCTGAGTAGCTGGGACTACAGGCATGTGCCACCACGCCCAGCTAATTTTTTGTAGTTTTAGTAGCGACAGGGTTTCACCATGTTAGCCAGGTTGGTCTCAATCTCCTGACCTTGTGATCCACCTGCCTCGGCCTCCCAAAGTGCTGGGATTACAGGTGTGAGCCATCGCACTGGCCACTTTTTAACATTTAAAATGCACATACTGGCAGGGTGCGGTGTCTCATGCCTGTTATTCCAGCACTTTGAGAGGCCGAGGAGGGTGGATCACCTGAGGTCGGGAGTTTGAGACCAGCCGGACCAACGTGGTAAAACTCCGCCTCTACTAAAAATACAAAATTAGCTGGGCATGGTGGCGCGTGCCTGTAGTCCCAGCTACTCAGGAGGCTGAGGCAGGAGAATCGCTTGAACCTGGGAGGTTGCAGTGAGCCGAGATTGCGCCACTGCACTCCAACCTGGACAACAAGAGTGAAGCTCTGTCTCAAAAAAAAAAAAAAAATGCGCATACTCCGGCATTCTAAAGAAGCATTGATGCCCTTTGCAGCAGCATTTGCAGGAGTGCAACATTGGAAACATCTATGTGTCTTTTAACGGGAGCCAAATAAATGGTACCAGTTCTCAATGTGGGTTATTCTACAAATGCATGTGAATATGGGGATCTATTGATGCGAATAGAGGGGGATTTCAAAGAAGAGATTCTGAGTGGGGAGAAGAACGGTACAGAGGAGAGAAGTGTACTTACTTATTTAAAAACTCTCATCTTCTTCCTTTTATTTCAGTGGAGATACCGATCACTAGAATAAGATCTCTTTCTTCCTTTTTGAGACGGAAGTCTTGCTCTGTTGCCCAGGCTGGAGTGCAGTGGGACAATCATAGCTCACTGTAGCCTCCACCTCCCAGGCTCAAGTGATCCTCCTGCCTCATCCTCCCACATAGCTAAGATTACAGGTGTGCGCATCACATTTGCTTCACATTTGTTTTTTTTGAGACGGAGTTTTGCTCTGTCACCCAGGCTGGAGTGCAGTGGTGCAATCTCAGGGTTTACTGCAACCTCAGCTTCCCAGGTTCAAGCTGATTCTTCTGCATCAGCCTCCCGAGTAAGCTGGGATTAGCTACCAATGTCTGGCTAATTAAAAAAAAAATTTTTTTTTTTTTGTAAGAGACAGACTCTCACTATGTTGTTCAGATTGGTCTCCAACTCCTGGCCTCACGCCATCCCTCCACTTTGGCCTTCCAAAGTATCAGGATTACAGGTGTGCCACTGTGCTTGGCCTAGAATAAGATCTTAAAATACACAAATATCAAACCAACTTGGGTTACCCTGGAGAAGATGAGGGGGTTGGTCAAAGGTGTTGTTCTATTTTAGCTGCGGTTGTTTATTTACTTATTCATTCCAACAAGGAAGCGGCTCTGGTGTCATTAACAAAATTTAGGTTGGGCACAATGGCCCTTGCCTTTAATTTCAGCACTTTGGGAGGCTGAGGTGGGTGGATCACTTGCAGCCAGGAGTTGGAGACCAGCCTGAACAACATAGCAAGATCCTGTTTCTACAAAAATAAAAGTGAAAAGTTAGCTGGGCATGGTGGTGCACACCTGTAGTCCCAACTACTCGGGAGGCTAAGACAGGAGGATCACTTGAGCCCAGGAATTCAAGGCTATGGTGAGCTATGATCACTACACTCCAGCCTCGGTGACAGAGCAAAACTCTGTCTCCAAAAAAGAAAAAAAGACTCAAGGTCTTTTTGTGCACTGTCACTCCTGGGCTAGTGATCACTTTGTTGAATCTGTTCCTGAAGCTCCTGGGGAAGACAGCTCTACAAATTGGGACAAGTGAGTCAGGGGCTGCAATGAGGGCCTCTTTCCCTTCATCTCCCTCCTTGCTTTGTAAGAATTCTTTGTCTGGCGCTGACCAGAGGAGAAGATGAGGAAGAAGGTGGGAAGTCAGCTTATTGAGTAGGCTGTGACAGTTCATATGTGATTCGGGGTGCATCTGGATACTTGGGGCGTCTGGATCTGTGGGGAGTCCAGTGAGGAGTTAGAGAAATGGGAGTTTGAATTGTGAGAAACTCGCCTTGTTCTCTGGGTTTGCAAACTCCCCACCAGGAGAGCCTCTGGGTTTTACAAATATTTGATCTACATACCATTTTAAGCATATTTAACATTTTTAAAATTATCATGAAAGCCTCCACTCAAGTCTGCTTCCTGCCAGACCAACAGTGCATCCACAGGCATCTCTGGGTCAGCTTGATTCAGTGCAGACTGGAGCAGGCGTCTCTGTTTAATTCTATAATCCTGAGTTTGCATTGTGAACGCTTGATAAAATACTTTAGCTTGTGTTACTGGCCACAAAAAAAAATCATAATTTTCTTGAAATTTTGAAACTAAAGCAAAATGTAGGAAATCTAAAAGGATGTTGAGGTAGAAATATGATTAGAGCTGCTTCCTAAACTTGCAGTTTCAAGTTTTTATTTGAAAACTTATATAGTTTTCAAATGAAAACTTGAAACTGCAAGTTTAGGGCCATTATAAGGTTGTTCCCGCTTACTGACTTTTTAACAGGGAATATCACCCTGTTATCTGTTGAATTGCTCAAAAAAAGATATGTTGAAGTCCTTACTCCCAGTATCTCAGAATGTAACCTTATTTGGAGAAAGAGTCTTTACAGAGGTGATCATTTAAAATGAGGTCTTTAAGATGGGCTCTAATCCAATGTGACTGGTGTCCTTAAGGGTCAGTTTGGCCACAGGCCAGCTCACACAGTGGTAGATGATATGCAAAGTGGCTGAAGATAAGAGACCACGTAAGACGTTTGGCTTATGGGCAGCCGAGGATATGGGCAGCCGAGGACCCTCGGAAGGAACCACGCCTGCCAACTGCTAGCCTCCAGAGCTGTGACACAACAGATTCTTGTTGTTCAAGCCACTCAGTTTGTGGTGCTTAGTTATGGTGGCCCTAGGAGGCTAACACACAATTCTACACACAAGTGTTTGCTAATCAAGTGGCGCTCACTATTGATTTTACTTTTTGGGTTTCTGCCTAAGAATGAAATTGATAAAAAGGTTCTACTGCTAAACCGTTGCTGAGCCTCTGGAGGTGGGGTGGCGGTGGTGAGCTGCCTGGCCCTGGCCCTCAGCACTGGTGGGTGCTTCGATCAGAAGTTGGCGGCACAGACTCATGAGGCCAGTCCTGGCTGGAGGAGGGGGGTGCTTCGTGGAGCAGCTGGGGCTGTGGTCTGTGCCCACCACTTGTCATCCCTATACTTGGCCAGCCCCTTGGACATATGGGGCACCTCTGTGCAGCCCTGTCCTGTGTCCAAGGCCTTCTCTCTAGGGATCATTGGTAGGCTGCCCATCTGTCTCCATCACCTCCCTTCAACTGTTGGCCTGGAGAAGAGTCTTGAGCCTTGTAGCTTGTGGCTGTGATTGTGGTGCAGGATTTCTGCAGCGGGGCATCCCAGATGTCAGAGCAGATGAGGCAGCTCTCCAGGGGCGGGTGCTGGTAGAAAGACAGTCTTCGCCTGGAGCCCCTTGATGCCAGGCGGCCAGTGCTAGGGGCTTTGTTTCTCTTATAGGGACCCCGTCAAAAACAAAAAAGCCAACAAAAGCAAACATCCTCATGGCGGCTGGGATTGTGGGGCTGTCAGCAAGTGTGATTTATGTGGGACCTGGAAGCCCTTTGAAGTAGGAGGCAGAGTGGACGGCCCTGGTCTCCTGGGGAGGCTGTGGCAGCACCAGATGGAGGAGGGAGCTGCTGTCCCTGCCCTGGGAGGGTGTGTCAGGGAGTTCTCTCACTTTTGTCCCGTCTTCCAAAGCACAGGGGTAGTCCCTGAAGCAGTGGGCAGAAAAAGAAGCGGGCTGCATTTGCTCCCCAGCTTTTGTGGAGCCCCCAGGGCAGGGGCGGGGGTGCTTGGCTGGCCCACTGCTCCTCTCAGGTTTCCTGGTGAATGGCAGCCAAGTCGCTGTTGGGTGCCGGAGGTGGGGTATCCATGAAGTGGTGCTAGGAGGGGATCTGCAGTGAACATATTTGGGGGTGTCATTGTGGACCCAGGTGGCCTCTGGGGACATGGGACTGCAAGGTGACTTTTCACAGATGGATCCTAGTGGATGCTTTGGTTAGAAATGAGATGTGGAATTCTGTCTTCTGATTGTATTAACAGTGCTGTCAAGAACGTAATTACATAAGATTCAGCCAGCTTTTCTTTACCATTTGCAACATTTTAGTTTGGAAATTTTATTTTGGAAATAAAATGTCATTATCATTTTCCTTTGAAAGAAGGAAACTCCATTGTTTCGCAAGGCAGAGCCCAGACACAATTAAATTTAATTAGTCAAGTGTTGTATATGTTTTCCCAGTTCAAATAAGGTTCACGAACTCTTTTTTGTTGTTGTTGCTGTTTTCCAAACTCTGAGCTCATTTCTTTTCTTTCTTTTTGAGAAAATAATAATTTTAAAAAGAACTAAGATAGTCACGTTTCTTCATATTGACCAACCACACTTTTCTACCCTAAAAACTCAGCTGTTTAAAAATAAAGCAAAACGTAAAAGAAAGAACACAAGCCAAATGAGGGTATACATTGAACTACTCAGGATTAAGTTTTTAAAAATGCTCTTCATGATTGCTTTCTTCCCCAGCCAGAAACAGGCCTGCTGTGAGCTTTGGTGTGTGTGTGGGTGGGTTGCTGGTGGGGGAGGGGTCCTTGTAATATTCACAGAGTTTTGGGTGGGACCAATTATTTGTTTATAACCCTAAGTATTTATTTGAAAAAATCACTATGTGAAAACCCCCCCACAACAATACTACATATTTTCTGTCTTTTATGGAGGCAAATACCTCTAAGCAGCCCTCCTGCTCCTGGGGTATGATCAAAAGGGACAGTAAGCTTTCACTGGACTGTTTAAATTTTCTATTAGAACAGTGTATTTAGAAGTTGATTAAGTTAAAAACAAGAAAAAAACAAAACAAAATATCTAGTAACACGCTTTGATGATTTTAAAAAAGAAACCAAAACTGAAAAGGATGTGGAATGAAGAGACCTCCCACTTCTCCCTCTCACTCGACCCCGGAACCCATAAACACACGGAACGGTCTTTGTGCTTCCTTCCCGATGTTTTCTGTGCTCATGGGCTTGTCGGTGCTTCTTCTTTGTTTATTTTTAAAAATTGGTGAAATTCGCATACCATAAAATTAACCATGTTAGAGCGCACAATTCAATGTCATTTAGTCCATTTTGATTGTTATTTGACCATCACTACCATGCAGTTCATTTTCATCACCCCTAAAAGAAATCCTCTACCCATTCACAACCACTCCCCATTTCCTCCCCCCGCCCCCCAACCTTTTTTCCTAGCCTCTGGCAAACACTAATCTACTTTGTGTCCCTATGGATTTGCCTATTCTGGAAATTTCATATGAAGCGAGTCATGCAGATTTTGGTCTTTTGTGTCTGGCTTCTTTCACTTAGCATAATGTTTTCAAGGTTCATCCACATTGCTCCATCCTTTGTTTTTATACACAGTGAGGTCATACCATACATACTAAAGTTTGCCGTTTTCACTTAACGATAGTTCTTATAAATCTTTCTATATTAGTATTAGTACATGCCAGGCTACCTCATTTTTAAAAACCAATGCTAATATCTGTCATTTGTGTATACATTGCTAATATCTGTCATTAAAACAATTTGCTAATAGCTCTCTTTGGAATTTATTTCCCTGGTCTCCTGTGGATGTATACTTCTCATTTTTAGCTATTACTTGAAACAGGTCTGCAGTGAACATCTGTAAACATATACATTTTTTTCACTATGTGAATATCTGTAGAGCCAATTTCCAATTGTTTGTCCAAGGTATTACGTTTAAATTTTTGATAGTATCTGCAAAGTTGTTTTCCCAGAAGGTGGAAGCAGTTTATTTGCCCAGTAATAATGCATGGGCTTTTCAGTTTTTTTTAGGCCCCGACCAACATTGGAAATCATCTGGCATTTCAATCTTAAGAAGTATGAAAAATAGAAATGGCATCATAACTCTGTATATTGACATGTTAACAATTGTCTAACAGGCCAACTGTCCTTGTAAGTGATTTGTGTTTATTTTTTCTGGCAAATAAGTGTTCACTTCCTCTACTAATTTTTTTTTTTTGAGACGGAGTTTCGCTCTTTTTCCCAGGCTGGAGTGCAATGGCGCAATCTCGGCTCACCGCAACCTCCGCCTCCTGGGTTCAGGCAATTCTCCTGCCTCAGCCTCCTGAGTAGCTGGGACTACAGGCACGCGCCACCATGCCCAGCTCATTTTTTGTAGTTTTAGTAGAGACGGGGTTTCACCATGTTGACCAGGATGGTCTCGATCTCTTGACCTCGTGATCCACCCGCCTCGGCCTCCCAAAGTGCTGGGATTACAGGCTTGAGCCACCGCGCCCGGCCTTCCTCTACTAATTTTATAGTAGTGTAGTTGTTCTCAATTGCCTCACTGGTTTCTAAGACTCTTTCTTTCTTTCTTTTTATTTTTTTTGAGACAGAGTCTTGCTCTGTCACTCAGGCTGGAGTGTAATGGCACGATCTTGGCTCACTGCAACCTCCGCTTCCTGGGTTCAAGTGATTCTCCTGCCTCAGCCTCCCAAGTAGCTGGGATTATGGGTGTGCACCACGATACTCAGCTAATTTTTTTTGTATTTTTAGTAGAGACGGGATTTCTCCATGTTGGCCAGCCTGGTCACCAATCTAAGACTATTTCTAGGAATATTTAGCCATGTTCCAGATCCTATCAACATGTTTTTTTCCTCAGGTTCTCCTTTGACTTTGCTATTTTGGGTGGGTTCTTATGATTTAATTTTTTGTGGTGAAATCTTTGATTCACATGGAATTTAGATACAGCTTTATTTTCCTCAGAAAAATGAATTGTCCTGAAATTCTTCATTGCATAATCAATTCCTTATTAAAGATTTGAAAAGCAGTTCCGCCCTTTTTTTTGGGTACTAAAATCCCACGATAGATGTTATTTCTGGAAAATTCAGTTTTTAATCTCTTTTAATTATCATAGCTTTCTAAATTTTGATATTTGGTACCACTAACTCTTTAGTCATTGTTCCCAGAAGTTTAGTGGCTAGTCTCACTTCTTTTTCTAGGTGAACTTTAGAACAATTTTATTATAAGTAAGACAAGTTCTTAAGGGTATAAATTGTCCCATGAGTGTAGCTTTAGCTACAGCTGTCATGGCGTGTTCATGTTGCATGATGTTTCAGTATTGTTCTTTTCCAAAAAGCCTGGTATCTCAATTTTATTTCTTCTGCAAGACAAGAAGAAATCTTAATACTTGCAGGGAGTTATGTTGTGGTTTTATTGCATTTTGTGTAGAGCATGTGATCTGCTATGTTCTGGTTTTAGGGAATTTGATTTTTTTTTTTAATGGCTTAAAATTTGGTTATTATTTGTTTCATCTGGTGGGAACTTAGATAGAATCTCATTTAAGAGCAATGCCATTGGTTGTATAGTTTAGTTTTTCTGTATCTTCACTTACACTTATGTTTTCTTTATCTGCCCTAGATAGAGAGATGAGTTGAAGGTATCCTAACCCATTATTTTGATCTGTTTCTCTGATTTTGCTGCAGATTTCATGTTGTGTTTTTGGACACTGGGATATCTCTTACATATATTCATGGCAGAACCTTACTGATAATTCTACCCTTAATCGTTTTAAAGTGTCCCTTTTGTTTCTAATTGATCGTATACCATTAATATTATGGGTCTTCTTTATTTGTGACTTTTGCCTGGTACATTTTTGCCATTTAAAAATTTTCTATCTTCTAGTTGTTTGGATTCAGACAGATTTTAAACATAACAAATAGTTTTATTTGGGTTTTAATCCTATTGCATTGTTTTTTTTCTTGAGTTTTTTCCCCCTCAGTTGTACTTACTGAGATAACATATTTGACCTCAATTCTGTCACATGTGGGGCCATAGTTTTTATTTTTATTGCCTCCTTTTCTCTCCCTTTCATTTGCTTTCTTTGACTTTTATGTAAAATATCTGTCCAAATCCAAATGACTGGAAGGTGAAAAAATTAAAAGAAGGGCAACGATGTACCAGGCAAATACTATGAATTCTTGAAATTCAGCAACCTCACCAGTTCATGCTCTGATAAAGACAGCCCATATACATTCTTCTTGGGAACTTGGTCTTTCTAAGTCTGCAAATTAAGTCTTGCTTTCTTTTGGCTTCATTTTCATCTGTTGAACGTTTGAATACCTGTTTCTGTTTGCTGTATTCTTTTTCAGGAACACCGCTTATAGGTGTGTTGTATCTCAGCTGTCCGTAGCCAGCAGTTTGGTCCTTTCTCTTTGACTTCCTCTGACACGGTGATTGTGAACCTTGTCCCCCATGGTGAACTCACTTTTGCAGCTTTACATTCTGGTGTGGGACCTAGGTCTGTGTAAAAGCTTCCGGGTGACTAATGTGCAGCTAGAGTTGAGAATCTCTGCTTTTCAGGGGAGCTTTGAAAAATACGGTGGCCAGGTTGGTTTCCTCCTGCTTACGATTCCAATTAAATTGGCTGCAGTGCAGCTTGGTCATGCAGATTTTTTTTTTTCAGCTTGCAGTTAAGACTAGTGTGCAGTAGGGTTGAGCAACCACTGCTGTAGGACACAGATCTGGGGATGAAAACAGAGGCAGCACATTTTCTTGGCCTTTCCTTCATCTTTGCTTTCTGTGTTCAATGATGTGGGAGTCAGGTCCTGGGGAAAGCTCCGTGGTACTGAGGCTCTCACATGCGCCTGGCCTTGGCACCCAGGAAACCACTTGAGGCAGTGGCTGTCCTCTTCCTGTGGTTTGTGGAGGTGCATTTTGGCTTTTGGTGCCCACTCTTGATTTGTTTGACCTTTCTGGGTGGTTTAGAGTTCAGGCTCCTTTGGGTTTTCTTGGACTTGGAGTGCTTCAGCGAGGGGAGCAGTGTGAAGCGGCTTTGTTGTGTCCTCTGTCATTGGAAGCCACCTGCATGGGTGTCGGAATGTCTTTGTATCATAAGTTGAATTCAAAAGAATGTTGGTGGGGACCAGAGGCAAATTCTGGTGCCGGTTCTTTTGTGTCTGTAAACATGACTCCTTCTGGGGGTGCTGACTCAGTCTCTTGATGGGATAGAACATTGGCTATGTGGGATGGAACCCCCTCTCCTCCTGCCACACCTTGATGCAGCTGTCTTATCCTCTGAGAAGCTGCAAAGTGTTTGTAGTCCGAGGGTGTCCGAGCTGACCACCGGCTTCGTCTCGAAGCTGCCATGCCTTTGGCGTGCTTTTAAATTTTCTGCTGTGGCTGCAGTGATGTTTCGAAAAGTGGATTTCCCTGTGCACCCTCCCTTGAGTTCCTCCACAGAATGAAAAAGCCTCCAGGGTGGGCACATTTGGAAGCTGGGGCATGCTGTTTTACAAAAACCTGCTTTGTATTTTCTAATGTTTCTCAAACATATTTGATCATAGCGCTCTTTCATTTTGGGGACTGTTAGGGAAATACGGGTGTGAAGGTTTACTGTTTCTGAATCCGTGGAACCACAAAAAGCCAAATCGTGTTTCCATGCAGGCACAAAGCCGAAGTGCCCACGCTTCCTTGCTCGACAGCACGAACCCAGCCTGCTGTGAAAGGAGCAGTGGCACTATGCATGCATGGCTGGTTTTCTTGCCAGTCTTTCTGTTCAACACCTGTAGCAGACTAAGTAGGATAATTGACATGACGGCTTTTCAATAGTCAGTCCTAATATTTATTGAACTTGTGATAAAGATGGAAAAAGTCCAGGGTGCACAGTTTCTCCTGTGGAGCTTGCTTGATTGACACCACTGAACAGGGGCCCTTCACTTTCTATTGTGGGGTCTTCAGAAGCACTCCTCAGCCTGTGATTCATGCCAGGATCTGCCCTGCTCTCTCTCTCTTTTTTTTTTTTTTCTGTTGCCCAGTCTAGAGTGCAGTGGCACGATCTTGGCTCACTGCAACCTCTACCTCTCAGGTTCAAGCGATTCTCCTGCCTTAGCCTCCCAGGTAGCTGGGACTACAGTCACATGCCACCATGCCCAGCTAATTTTTTTGTATTTTTAGTAGAGACGGGACTTCACCATGTGAGCCAGGATGGTCTCAATCTCCTGACCTTGTGATGCACCCACCTTGGCCTCCCAAAGTGCTGGGATTACAGGCGGCAGCCCCCGTGCCCTGCCTGCGCTGCTCTTTAGATGAATTATGTCATTTAGTCTTTGAAACAGTCTGTGAGGGGAGGTGCTGTTTGTCCCTTTTACAGATGAGGAAACTGAGGCAGAGAGTGGCAGCGTGCCTTGCCCAGCTTTATGTCCCCAGAATGGCGAATCTGGATTCAGCTGGGGTGGTTTGGCTTTCCAGGGTTGTGCTTTCCCATCAGAAGCCCACAGTCTGCCCCCTTCCTTGCCCAGGGTCAGCGAGGAGCCCACATCTGAGTGGTGCACCTTTTTTTCTTTATGTGGCCACCAGGGCACAGTCCCACACTGTGGTGGGTGGTGTCCCAGTGATGGTGCCGGTGGGATTTTACATTGAAAGAATTTGTTACTTACATTTCCCAAGAGAAGGGGACCCGCCACAGCCACGCAGCAGCAGTTTGGATTGGGAGGCAGAGCAGCAACGAGGGGATTTGGGAAAGACAAGGCCGCGGGGAACGATTTCAGATGGGCTGGTGTAACGCTTGCTGGCAGTCTTTGGGGCCTGGGGGTTGGGGGCTGTTCCTGGGTGTCTGGTGCCTGGTGCCTGCCCTGGGATCACAAAGGTCCAGGAAGTTGGCTTGGTGTGTGAATTTAATGCCGGAGGTGGTGGGAGGTGGGCTCTGGGGTGGTTGGTTTGCATAAGAAAGGCGAGCTCCCAGTGGGCCGTTTGCTGTCTCTAGGATTTGCCAGGCCTGGGAGGGGCAGTCTCTTCCTAGCCAGTGGGGCCACAAATGCAGGAGCATCAAGGATCCAGACAATAAAATATAGTTAATACAATTGACCCTGTGATGAATGGATGCCAAATAGACAATGATAGACTCTAGAATACACAGAGCCAGCCACGGAGGGCACAGAGGTGGGGCATGGAACTAGCAAACGGAGGTGGTGAATGGAGGTGGGGCAGGGAGCTGGCCCTTGGGCTTTTTACTCCCCTGGTCCTTCTTCAAGGTACTCTGGCTTTGGAGTTTGTGTAGGGGGCTTAGTTCTTCCTGCAGTGAGTGGGTCAGCTAGGACTTTTCTGCGGGCCGGCTGTGAAGTCACACCTGTGTAGTGGTTTGGGGATTTGGGTGAGCTTCCAGAAGCCACTGAGGCTGGTGACCAGCAAGTGACGTTAAGATCCTGGTTTTGGGGGAGCTGTGGGTCTCTGACCTGGGGAGTGTGACCTCTGTCCCAGCTGTGTCCAGGACGCAGTTTGGGTCTCGAAAGATTGATGGTCTGAAAACAATCCCTTTACTCTGATGGGCTGTCTGGCCCACGAAATGGGGCATAAGAGCACCGTTTTATCAAATTTAATGACGTAACACTTCTTATAAAAATGTGTGCTTTTTTTTTTTTCTTTTTAAAATTGTGGTTAAATACACATGCTATAAAAGGTACCATGTTAACTGGTTTGGAGAAGACAGCTCAGCAGCATCAAGATCATTCACATTGTTGTGAAGCCATCAGCAGCTCACTACCATCCCTCTCCAGAACTTTTTCATCTTCCCAAACAGAAACTCTGTCCCCATGAAGCACTGCCTCTTTACTTCCCCCTCCCCAGTCCCCGGCAACCCCCATTCTCCTTTCTGTCTCTATATGTTTGACTATGCTGGGGACCTTGTATGAGTGGAATCATACAGTGTTTGTCCTTTGTGCCTGGCATGATTTCCTTAGGGTTCACTCAGACGTAATACTCTTGATCTTTTACAGAAGGTAGACAGATTTCTACATCTGGCTACAGTGATTGGAGTTTAAAAAATGTAGCCCATGTTTATATGTTTCAAATCCTGTTGCACGGATAAATATAGGGTGTCTTCTTAAGTGTGCATGCGAGTCACACGGGAGAAATGAGGCAGGGTGCATGGAAGCTGGCAGAGTGCATGGAAGCCAGGTGACTTGTTCCTCACCAGGAGGAAACCCTGTCTCCGAGGTCAGCTGTGGCTTCTCTACCCAGGTGTCTGTTGAACCCAGAGTGGTGTCACACCTCAGGATTGGTCCTTCAAATTCTGTGCAGTGAAAGGGTAGAGTGAGCAAGTTTTCGCCCCTCTGGCAAGCACTCTTGACATAGGATTGCTGTTACTCTGAATTTGAGCTCCTGTGGATTATCCACCTGTAGGTTTTCTGCCATCCAGGAATCTTAGGTGTGTGCCTGCATGTATGGAGAATGGAGAATAAGGATGGTGAGGGAATTGGGAATTGGGGCTTGTGTGGAGGGAAGTAATAAGTTTGAGAAGAAATGGGTGCTTGTGCCAGGAACCAAAACAAGTGCACTTGTGTGCGCCCCCCCCCCCACACACACACATAGAGGCAGCTGACAGCATTGTCAGGGGTGTGGACTTGTGAGCTCACCTGTACTGAACAAGGACACAGTTTGCCAGGCTGGGGACTGGCACTTGTGAGCTTGGGCTGAGCTACTGGGATGGCTGAAGGCTGTGTCTTGCGGGAATGGCGTTCTTGAGAGCTGTGTAAGTTAGTATCTATGAGATGAGCTCATGTTATGAGGGTGTCCTCCTCTAGAAGACCAGGGCCCTATGGTGATGTGTCTCTCAGTGGGGTCTCTGGACCATTGGCATCAGATCACCTGGGAGCTTGTTAAAAATGCAGACATGGTCAGATGCAGTGGTTCATGCCTGTAATCTCAGCACTTTGAGGAAGTCCAAGATGGGAGGATTACTTGAGCTAAGGAGTTTGAGACCAGCCTGAGCAACATAGTGGGATCCCATCTCTAAAAAAATTTAAGAAATAGCCAGTTGTGATGGCTCGTGCCTGTGATCCCCGCTACTTGGGAGGCTGAAGTGAGAGGATCGCTTGAGCTGGGAGGTTGAGGCTGGAGTGAGGCACGATTGTGGCACTGCACTCCAGTGTTGATGACAGAGCTAGACCCTGTCTCAAACAAACACACAAACAAAACAAAAAAAAGGCAAACTCTTGGGCCTGCCCCAGCCCTGCTGAATCAGAAATTTTGAGCTGGTCTCAGCAATCTGTGCCTCTCGAATGCATGTAAAAGTTGAGATCCACTGGCGTGATTCCTGTAGAGGGCCTGGGACAGGAGGAGACAGGCAGAAGCCACCAGCATTGAAGCTGCCTATCACTCCACCACAAGGAGACTGAGACGTGATGGACCCCTTCCTCCAGCCCTCCTCTTGCCTTTCTCTACCTTAGGGACTAGGAGAGATGGCTGGGCAGTCCCCAGGATGCCTAGTGATGGGGGTGAGGACAAAAAAGGATAGGAAGGGGATGGGGCAGCAGGAGGGATCCCCTACCATGGAGGACAAAGACCTCACCCCCAAGTGTCCCTCGCATCCATGGAGTGCCAGCTCAGTTCTCAGTGCAGACAGGCAGAAGAACAGCGGTTTGGGGAGGGCAGGAAAGAATCAGCTGCCAGTGTTGTAGTGGAGATGGATTTCAGAGCCAGATTAAGGGTCCCAGTGTAGACTGCAATTGGGATGCATGAGAACATCCACAAAACCCTGGAATAGGAAGGCACCCAGTGCCCTGATTCCTCCTCAGCTCCTATTCCAGGAGCCACACAGGACAGTTGACCCAACACTTCTGCCACCTGAAGAACACCTGTGTTCCTCCATCTCTGAGACCACAGAGGAACTTAGGGAGCTCAGAACCTCTCAAATCAAAAAGATACTGAGGCATCGGATAGCCATGCCATCCTGAAGTCAGGCTTCTTTGTGTGTACATTATTTGCCACAGCAACAAGTTTATAAGCACTTTGATAAAATTGCATGTGAGGGTTAAAATATTAAACTAAGTGTGTCAACTTGAAATAAACTATGAGGTATTGATTACTACTAGAGGAATAATGTAGTACTTGTGGTCCTGTCATGGTTTAGGTATGAATTTTAAAAAGAAAGCGTTCGTTCAGATTTTTGCACATTTCCTCGGCCCTTGGTCTCCATAGCTTTGTTTTGCTTTCCAAGCCTTAAATTAGCCACCTGCCAATTCCCTTACCTTGGATGTCTCTGGAGATATGAGGATGCCCAGGGTGTGCATTGTTCTGTAGCTGTACTGTCCAATAGATAAGCACTAATCACACCTGGCTATCTCATTTAAGTTAACTCAGCCTGAATAAAATGACAAACAGACCCTTGGCTGCACTAGCCAAAGCGAAGTGCTCAGTTGCCACATACCACGTGTAGCTGGAAGCCACACTGGACAGTGCAGATAGAGACGCTCTGCCTCATCACAGCAAGTTCTGTTGGGCAATGCTGCTTTACATTGCCTCCTCCTCAGCATTTCAACCAGTCATAAGTACTCACTGAGCACCTGCTCTGTGCTTAGGGGCTGCTAACTTGCTGGCTTATTAAATAAAACACATTGGGCATCTTCTCTGCCCTGGTGATAACTTAATTCCTTGGAATAGCTGCTTAGTAGAGTAACAGACATCCCTTCTTTGGCATGAGGGAGAGGCTTTATGTTTGTGAAGATAGAATGGAGCTGTATTGGGCAGGATATTATGCAGTGGGGAGTGGGGCGGTCATGCCTAGCAGAAGCGAGGCAGGGTGAGTCTGTTGGAGGACAGTGCTTGGAGAGGCAGGCGACCCCAGTGTGCACCCAGGAAGGAGGGCAAAAAGCTGAGCAGCTGGACTGGGGTTGGATGCAGCAGCCACGCAGCTGATTTGAAGAGCATGACACGAGAGGACACCGAGGAGTCGACAGGTTTTGGAGAAGATTCCCATCTAATAGTTTTAAAAAACGTTCTTGGACCGGCTGGGTGGCTCACGCCTATAATCCCCGCACTTTGCATGACCGAGGCGTGTGGATCACGAGATCAGGAGGTCGAGACCATCCTGGCTAATACAGTGAAACTCCGTCTCTACTGAAAATATAAAAAATTAGCCTGGCGTTCCCATTTTTGTGTTAGTACCATCGCACCACTGCACCCTAGCTTGGGCAACAGAGAGAGACTCCATCTCAGAAACAACAACAACAGCAAAAAACAAAACTTTAAATAGAACAACAGTCAGATTCAGATCCTTTGCCCAGTCTGACTTTGGGTTATTTGACCTTTTTTTTTTTTTTTTT
>NW_016107368.1:5520203-5528574 GCF_001604975.1 Cebus imitator
AGAAGGGAGGAAGTTAGAAGGGTGACACAAAGAGGCCTGCAGCTTGGTCTGTGATTGAGCACAGGCTCTTGAAAAGTTTCCTCTTTTGCCAGTGTGGTTTGGGATTTCCACAGCCTCTGTAAGCTATTCTGATTCTGCTTTACTTTTGCTATATATATAAGTGTGTGTATACATGTATTTATTTAAGAACGGAGGAAAAACATAATTACTTTTATTTGGAATCCATGTTTAACTTTCCCCTATATTAAAGAAGGACTGTTGGCTGGGCACGGTGGCTCACGCCTGTAATCCCAGCATGTTGGGAGGGTGAGGTGGGCGGATCGCAAGGTAAGGAGATCAGGACCATCCTGGCCAACATGGTGAAACCCCGTCTCTACTAAAAATACAAAAGTTAGCCCGGTGTGGTGGTGTGAGCCTTAGTCCCAGCTTCTTGGGAGACTGACGCAGGAGCATTTCTTGAATCCGGGAGGCAGAGGCTGCAGTGAGCCAAGATAGTGCCACTATACTCCAGCCTGGGTGACAGAGTAAGACTCTGTCTCAAAAAAAAAAAAAAAAAAAAAGGACTGTTTTTGCATGTGTTTAGGTTGTGGTAGCCACTTTTTTGTTGATATGGGATTGAGGTCTTGATTTATTTTTTTCCTGCAGGTCAGAGAGCACTAGGACATGCCCAGAGCCAGTTTTTGGGACCCTTTGTGGGGAAGGGACAGTGCTTGTCCTGTCCCCTGCTTCTTGGGGCTGACCGTCTGACATTTGGCTCTTGATTGAGGATGGGACACGAGTGTCCCCTCCACAATGCTGTGTTCACCCCCCTCCGGTGGAGGTCCCGTTTGTTGGCAGCGGTACTGCACACAAACTGTCTAAGGCTTGGCTGTCCTCAACAGTCTGTGGCTGGCTTCAATAGGAGCTATTTTCATATTTAGTGCATAAAACCTCCAGCTTACATTTTAATGCAGATCAATGAGCCACACCCTTGGTCCATGCCTGAGTGTCTGGGGCCACATAAATTATTCACTTCAGATCTTTCTTGGTGCCCATTAGTGGGGTCTCCGCCTCTTCCGCCTATAGCTCTGTCACCTTTGAACATATCGCCTGCTTGATCTATCTATCATGTGTATTTGTTTTGATCTGCTTTCCATCCCAGAGCAGACCTCTGCATTTCCTTTGTTGATATACCCCCAAATGCCTGGAAGCACCTGAGACAGAGCAGGTCTTTAGGAAGTTCCTGCTGAAAGAGTGAAATGCTAGGCTTCCCACCTGATCTCTGTTCCCTCTCCTCTTTCTGAATGTCTCCCATGGGCAGGGTAAAGCATTGTGTTCTTTTTTTCTTTTTCTTTTTTTCTTCGAGATGGAGTGTTGCTCTGTCACCTGGGATAGAGGGCAGTGGGGGGATCTCAGCTCGCTGAGACCTCTACCTCCCAGGTTCAAACAGTTCTCTGCCTCAGCCTCCTGAGTAGGGGTAACTGCAGGCACCTGCCACCACACCTGGCTACTTTTTGTATTTTTAGTAGAGAGGAGGGGGTTTCACCGTCTTGGCTAGGCTGGTCTTGAACTCCTACTCGTCATCTGCCCCCCCTTGGCATCCCAAAGTGCTGGGATTACAGGCATGAGCCACCTTGCCTGACCAGCATTGTGCCCTTGTTCTTTTATTTTCCAGAAAGGGTCTGGTTCTGTCACCCAGGCTGGAGTACGGTAATGCAATCATAGCTCACTCGAACTGCAGCCTCGAACTCCTGTTCACAGTGGTCTTCTCACCTCAACCTCCCGAGTAGCTGGGACTACAGGCACGTGCCATCATGCCCAGCTAATTTTTAAATTTTTTCTAGAGACAGTGTCTCCCTATGTTGCCAGGGCTGATGTTTAACTCCTGGGCTCTAGTGGTCCTCCCACCTCGACCTCTCAAAGTGCTGAGATTACAGGCATGAGCCACTACGTCTGGCCATCGTGTTTATTCTTATGCACAAGTAAGGGCTTAAAGTTAAAGTAAAAATGCTTTTTTTTTTTCTTAATGAATATGGAATTCATTGAGGTTTTGATTCATTTCTAATTTTTTATGTTACTCAAAAAAGGAATAATACCTCCCCAAACTTCGTTTTACAGCATGGCTTGAGTGGGATATGTGCGCTGGCTTCTGAGGGGTCAGGGGAGCCTGCTGGGGCAGGTGTGGGATGGCGTTGGGGGCTGCTCCAAATTTTCCCTTCTAAACTGCTCAAATGTTTCTGAAAGTACAGGTTCAGTACATGTTGGTGTCAGTTGTCGGTTCTATTCTCCCTCGAGTCCACCCCAGTGGTTGGCACTCCATGAAGGTGGGCTGGGACACCTTCCCAGGGAGGCACAGGAGGGAGAGTGTGAGATCGGCCAGACTGGGTGAAACCCTCCCCACTCCAGCCCCTACCCTGCAGGATAAAGGAGCAGAGTGGGCTGGAGAAGCAGCTGCTGGTAGACTTTATATCGCCAGCCGCCAGAAGGGGAGGTTTTCCAGGAGGCTTAGAGCTGGATGGGTGTCGTAGGAACTGAGGCACACAATTCATAAGAAGGAAAAAAAAAAAAAAAACCTAAATGAGGCTGAATGATCCTCTGAGAGTTTTGAAGAATGTTAATACTGAAAGTGAGGTTGAGGCACAGGATTCATGGTGGGCAGGTTGTAAACCTGATGTTTCCCTTGGATTCAGATGGTCCAGTGCTCAGAGACAGCAAGGAATTTGTGGGTTCTCCTGAACCGTCGTTTTTACAGGCGTCGGCCTTTGCTTTGATGTGAATTTATCCTGAATGAATTCTGTATTTAAAGAAAGAACAGTCAAGAAAGCAGAGTCTTGTACATATCCAAGCATACCATATTTTACGTTTGAGCTCAGGAATTCTGGTCGCCTGAGCATCCACTGTTTGAAAGCAAGGGGATTGTGCATAAAAACCCAATTATTGTCAGTAGTAATTACAAATGTTTATTGAGTGGCCATTTAATAGCCAATATTATTATCCTGGCAGTATGAAGAACTATATTCATCGTGTAGTATTTGTCCTTAAAGATTTCTAATCTACTGGGGAAGCTGCGCTGTATATGTTAAAACATGATGCAAATAAAATCCTAGGCAGTCTGGCTGTGTTGAGGGGAGTGGTCTGGAAATAAGGTCACGGAGTGCTAGCTGTGGAGAGGGGCAGGGAAGATCTCAGAGAGGGACACTTAATCTGTGGGCCTGTGAGGGCGGGGTTGGGGGGCTGTTGGAGGGGATTATTGCTGAATTTTGCCTTATTTTGCTTTTTTAACTTCAGTCATCTGTAGTAAAAGGAGATTTTGTTATATCTAAGCCAGCCTTTTAGAATTGACCACCAGTTATGTGCACAGGACATTTGCAGGCTCTTCCTGTCCCTTTTATTTTAACAACAGAATTCTTAAAATTAAGAGATAGAATCCACAAGGCATACAATCCAGCCTTTTGGAGTGTACAATTCACCAGTTTTTAGGACATTCACAGAATCATACAACCATCACTACTATGGAATTGCAGAAAATTTTATCACTTGCATCTGTTTTGACAACATATTCCATTGTGCCATAGGAGACTGCCTCTCTTTAGCCATTTTTGACCTACTAAAATGGCAGGTTCCTATGTTCAAACCTCATTTACCTACTGTCAAACACTTGTCTTAAAAACCCTTCTCTGAAAGCTAGCATTAGATTTTTCCTCCACCTTTTTTTAATCCATTGGAAAGTATTTAGGGCTAGGGAACCACATGTGCTAAGAACCATTAAAGGGACTTTATAGGCCACCTAGGGTTAGAGGTGGCTTCAGATCTTTGCAAGTCTGTTAAGTGGGAGAATTTGACTTCTGGCCCTGTGCCCTTCAGCTTCTAAGGGGAACAGTTAGGATCACTGGGTGGAGGTTATTGGGACACCAATTTCAGTTTGATGCAAGAATGAGCTTTCTACTTATAAAGCTGCCTCGCTCTCCAGCTCTGTGCAGTGTCCAGGTGTCACTGGGTGAGCTTGGATGGAGGCAGAAGCATGCCCTGCACTGTGGCCTCCCTTGGGAGTGCCTTGCTGGCCTGTCTGGCTTCTGCTTGCTTGTCCAAGTGCTCTGGCGAGCGTGCGCCCATGCCTCTCACTGCCCTATGCAACTCTACACCGGCTACGCTGGTTTTGCCCAATGTGGGGAGCACCCTTGCTGTGCTCAGCCTGCAGAAGCGGGATCTGTGCCTGCTGTGGGTGCCCACATCCTCCTAGGCAAGCTTTTCAGGGTTTCTAGCCCGACTTTTCCCTTTAAGCATGAATGACGTTCTCTAAAGATTTGGCTTTGGGAGGCTGAGGCAGGCAGATCACAAGATCCAGGAGTTCGAGACCAGTCTGGCCAACATAGTGAAACCCTGTCTTGCTAAAAATACAAAAAATTAGCCGTGTGTGGTGGCGGATGCCTGTAATCCCAGCTACTCAGGAGGCTCAGGCAGGAGAATCGCATGAACCCGGGAGGAGGAGGTTGCAGTGAGCTGAGATCTCCCCATTGCACTCCAGCCCGGGCAACAGTGCAAGACTCCATATAAAAAAAAAAAAAAAGAAAAAAAAAGAAGATTCAGGGTGTGGCCCAGTGGTGCCCTCTCAGCTTGGACACACAAGCCCCCTTGATCGCTGCGTAGTGTGTCAGCATCCATACCTCCAGTCTGGGTCCTTTTTTTGTGACGTGAATTGTACTTCCCCATGAACTCCAGCCTCTTTCTTGGCATTGTCTCTGCACTTACCTTCTTCCTGCACATGTCTGGGGTTGAGATTATTTTTCCTAAGTTGATTTTTAGATGGTATTGACCAAAATGTTTAGAACTAAGAAAGTTATAGACCCAGCGTAAGGGGGGAAATGTTCTACTTCTAAAAAGTAGAACAGAGAGCCTGTTTGAAGAGAGAATTTGAAATCCATGCCAGACCCAAAATGGCTGAGCTGAAGTATTACTCTTAAATTGTTTAAAGGAGTGGGAAGAGTGCACTGGGGTCGGGAGGAAATTAATGACCTTCAACAAATTGTTGGTGATGGAAAACAGATAAGCAACACGTGAATAAACACAAGAAATTAATTTTAGAGCTGCTGGGAAGGAGTAAAACTGAGGAATAAGGAAGGAAAAGCACAGCATCTATGAGGACAGGGAATGTTTTCACTTGATGGGAGAACTTCAACCATCTAGGGAAGCCTTTTTGAAAGATCTTGAGAGATCCTACCATGTTAGTGGCCAACTTCACTTTTCCTCCTCCTTTACCCGTTTCTTGGGGGAAAATGGTGGTTAAGTATTTTTATACAATAAGGCTTCAGATTCTAAGAGTATATTGTCAAGATTTTTGCTTAAATTTCCTGAAAAAAAAGTACGTCTATAAAATCCCAGTGTCAGGACCTGGAAATGGGTCCCAAACACGTTGCCATCCATTTGGATGCTTTGCTAGCAATCTGAATAAAAACCATACATAACGCACCCAGATGGGAGTGGCTGCCTAATATTTCAAATTCTTTCTACTTGAGAGTTATCTGACTTTGAGGAGGATCTTTGAAGTCCGGGGGAAGTTGCCAGGTGGGGAAGCGGAGGAGTTCTGAGGGTAAAGGTGAGGGGCAGGGTGGCAGCCCAGGCTTTCCCTCAGGGCTCCCTGCAGGGAGTGCATCAGGGCTGGCCTGGCTGTGACAGGCAGGGCATTGGATAAGCAAAATGCTCGGCGAGATTAAAGAATTAACCGATGTAAAAGTCAGGGGTGTGTCGCCTGAACAAAATCAGCTAACAATTTGGAATCCACGTAAGATTACTCATGACTTAGAATTTCTAATTCCATTCCAGGGTTTTTGGCTCCTTGCAAGAACGTAGAAGGTGCCAGAAAGATTAGTGGGGGAGGAAACAAATTTCCGTGATTAGGTCAAGACAGCCTTGGCTGCTAGGAGCAGAATCACCCTTCCCTCCCTTCTTCCTTGTTACTTTTCCGCATGGAATCAGTTGCAGCCAAGATGTGACTTCATGTACATCCCAGGGCCTCTGCTGACAGATGCTGTAACACAGTTAGGAAAGAGGTGTTGAGAATTGTGCAACTCTCGTTTCTAGATCCTGCCAGAGCCTACGCCAGCAGTCTGCTCTTTGCCTAGTCTGCCCCTCTTTTCTCCAAACGGAAATGGAAACTGGAAACACACTAACTCCTCCCCAGGGGTACCAGGGAAGGAGAGGATTCCAGTTAAAAGGGGGCCGTTGTTGGTGTTAAGGGGGCTGCATGTGGTAGTCACAGCCCTGAGTTCCCTTCCCAGTCCTCTGCCAGGTGGAGGCCGCTGCATCTAGGAGTCCTCATATGGAGAATGGTGACCCTGACCACCTGCTGAGCTTGGGTTGAGACTTCAGGAGCCATAAACGCCAGGTAGCAAGATGAGGCACGGAGTCACCCTTGCTGTTCTTGGGAAGATGGTCCCTTTATTCAAATGGCTAATTCCTGATCCTAGAAGCAGACACTGGAAGATGCCAGATACTACATCAGAGGGATGGAAATATTCTGACATGGGTGATGGAGCCACCTACAGATATGAAAGGTGACAAATGTACTCTTCAATGGTAATGCTGAGTGGACCGGTGCCGTTCCATCCAGAATCTAGGAAAGCAGCTGGAATGCCAAGCCCTCTGTGAGTTTGCCCTGCTGACCTCCTTTGTACTTGTGTTTAGGTGCTCAGGAGCAGGAAGGGCCCAGGTGACCCCTAGTCATGACACATCTACATCGGTCATGGCAATCATAGCTGCCTTTGCCAGTGGTTGGTTGTTGATGACTGCACATCCTGGTTCTGGCCAATGAGATGTAAGGGGAGAGGGGCTTCTTTTCCAGGCAGAGGAGTTTTAGGGAAAAGCCTCTCCCCTGCCTCGCTGTGCTTTTTGGGCAGTAGCTGGTGTGATCCCTGGAGCGGCCACTGTGCCCACAAGGTGACTGGAAGGAGGGTGGAAAGCTCATCCAGAACCTGGTGCGAGGGAAAGAGAACCCGGGGCCTCAGCGATGTTGTGAACCACTTCCCTGCAGCTCTCTTGTTAAGGGAAGACCCGTATGGTTAAGAGTTTTCTTTCACAGTACAGCCCAAAATATCCTCACAGCTAGAAATGAAGGAAATTGCATTACAGGGTATCTCTTGGGAATCTAGTCTCATTCTAGTGTTCAATTTGTTGAACTAAATTGAGGCCTCGTGGAGGCTTAAACTCTCTACACATAACATTTGAAATATGGCCACGTTATGCTTGACTAGAAATATGCTACCAACCAAGTAACAGGATGGCCCGTGGGCCGAAGGGAGGCTCCTTTGTACCTGAGTTCGTAGCTTACATACAGTGTAAGGTGCCCAGACAGTGGAGCGTGGCCCAGCAAGCACATGGGGGTGTTGGAACACAGCGGGTGGGGGGTACCCGGCAGCAGTGGTCAGCCTTGGGGAATAACAGCCTGAGAGTTTTTTTTGGTTGGTCAGAAGATTCTGGTTTTGACATTAAAAAAATATGCTTAATATTCATGCAGTTGACCATTGGGACCATTTTTCAGCATACAGCTGGGTGGCATTAAGGGACATTCATAGTGTTGGACAGCCGTCACTACCATCCACCTCTGGAACTTTTCATCTTGCAAAGTTGAGACTCTGTCCCCATTAAACACAACTCCCCACTCCTCCCTTCCCCCGGGCCCTGGAATCCACCCCTCTACTTTCTGTCTCTATGACTTTGACTGCTGTAGCTGCCTCATAAGTGAAAGTTTTTTGAAAAACAGATTTTTTTTAACTGTCAAGATTGTCGAATGTATAGACTGGCTAGAACAGAGGAGGTTTGGGGGATAGTTTAGAGAATAAACCTATTAGAGGTTGAAGTAGTTCCTTCCCATGCCAACTATGGGTACCTGGGTATGTCCCAACTGATGTCAAAGTTTTATTAGCGGTGGATCCTGGGGCAGCTATTGGTAATTCTGTCTTCTGCTTGGGCAGTTACAGCTGCTGAGTCTTAAGAAGAACTGGCAAATTCTTAGCTGATATAACATAGAATTCTTTGCTGTTTTCGTTGATTAGCAAAGCAAAATCTTTCTGTCTCTTCTCTGGACCAAAGACAGAAAAAAAATCAAATTTTGGAAAGACTGAAAGTGTGATTCATTCCAAAGAATAAAAATCTGCTCAAGCGGTATCTACTGTGAATCACTGTTAGTGTTGTATTTGAAGGCTTTGTATCAGATATTGCTATCTGATTGACTTTTGCAGTTATTTTCAATGTTAGTAACTATAGTCGATGTTTCTTTTAAAAACAGTGTACCATTGTATACTCTTTGCTGGCCTATTTTGTAAGTATTCTTATCAATTTTTATGATCTTAAGATTAGCTAAAGATGAAATTTTCTTTCTTTCTTTCTTTCTTTCTTT
>NW_016107368.1:5529641-5540725 GCF_001604975.1 Cebus imitator
AAATAAATAAATAAATAAATAAATTATTGTTAACTATAATTTTGCTATAGTACTATCAAATAGGAAATTTTACCTGTGCAGAAAGGTTACAGAAACTGTTCCATATACCCTTTAACTCGGCTTCCCTTAATGTTAATATCTTTTTCTTTTGAGACGGAGTTTCAAAAGCACTCCTTGCTGGAGTGCAGTGGCTCGATCTCCGCTCACTGCAACCTCTGCCTCCGGGTTCAAGCGATTCTTCTTCCTCATCCTCCGGAATAGCGAGGACTACAGGCACAGGCCACCATGCCCAGCTAGTTTTTTTTTTTTAATTGTTTTTATTAGAGACAGGGTTTTACTATGTTAGCCAGGATGTCTCGATCTCCTAACCTTGTGATCCGCCCACCTCAGCCTCCCAAAGTGCTGGGATTACAGGCATGAGCCACTGACTGCACTCGGCCTAATGATAATATCTTAAGTAATACATTTTATCAAAACTAGAACGTTCACCTTGGTATGATACTAGTGATACTATTAAGCAAGCTGCAGATCTTGTTTGGATCTTACCAGTTTTCTCACTAATGTCTGTTTTGTGGGATTCAGGATCCCGCATTGCATTTAGTTCACCTGTCTTTCTAATTTGTTTCTAGTTTGTGACAGCTCCTCAGTATTGCCTTGTTTTCCTGACCTTGGCACTTTGGAGGAGTACTGCCATAAATTTTGTGGAATGTCCTTTAATTTGGGTTTGTGTGTTTTCTTTTGCTTAGACTCAGGTAATACCTACTGGGCAGGAAGACAGCGGATACAATGTTGTGTTGCAGCAGGAAGCACATGGGGTGGGGATATTTACCTTGATCACTGGGTTAAGGTGCTATTTGCCAGCTTTCTCCAGGGTAAAGCTGCTATTTTTCCTGTCTTAATTGGTATGTATCGTGCGGGAAGATACTTTTCACTGTGTGAGTAAGCTGTTTCTCATCATGTTCTTCTCCACTAACTCCAGCCTCCATCTGTGGTTTTTGCTTGCAGTAATAATGATTGCAGCTTTTATCTCAAGTGGCTTTGTACTTCACCATCTCTTCTGAATGTACTAATTGGAATTCTTCCGTCCCTACTGCCCTGTTTATTTATTGAATTATTTATTCAAGCTTATTTTAAAAGTACAGTCATGTGCCACACAGGGATGTTTTAGTCAGCAACAGACCACATATACAATGGTGGTCTCCTAAGATTATATCGAATTTTTACGGCACTTTTCTGTGTTAGATATGTACATACACAAGTACTTACAGTATTGCAGTGCCTACAGTATTCAGTACAGTCACGTGCTGTACAGGGTTAGCGCAGGTGTATAGTAAGCTCTGCCATCCGGGTCTGTGTAAGTACTGTATACTCTGTGATGCTCACACAGCAACAGAATGGGCTGAAGACGCATTTCTCAGAACATATCCCTGTCCTTAGGTGATGCATGACTATAGTTTGTTCTGGTGCATTGTTTTCAAAAAGAGCCTGTGTGCAGAACACTGCATTTTGTACGTTTTCAAAGGAACAGGTGGTGGGGTAGTGTGCAGATGTGGAAATGGCCCTGGCAAGGGCCAGATCCTTTCCTTTGTCCCAGGTATTTGTTTGGAAGCATCATTTGTAGTGAATGAGTAATAGTGTTCTTAAGCATTTTCTATTGTTCTAAGTCGTTTCCATCATTCTGTATTATTAAAAGTATTACATATTTGGCTGGGTGCAGTGGCTCATGCCTGTAATCCCAGCACTTTGGGAGGCTGAGGTGGTTGGATAACCTTAGGTCAGCCATTAGAGATCAGCCTGGCCAACATGGTGAAACCCCATCTTTACCAAAAATACAAAAATTAGCTGGGCTTGGTGGTGTATGCCTATAATCCCAGCTACTTAGGAGGCTGAGGCAGGAGAATCACTTGAACCCAGAAGGTGGAGGTTGCAGTGAGCTGAAATCGGGCCACTGTACTCTAGCCCAGGCAACAGAGGGACTCTGTCTCCAAAAAAAAAAGTATTCAGGTCATTAATATATTAATATTACTTAATAATATTTAAATAATTTATAATAATAATATTTAAATACATTTAAATAATAATTATAATAATATTTTATGTATTTAATGAAAACCAGTTTTCAATACGCTGTCTCTCTTTGTGTAGTCTGGATATTAACCCATTATTAGGTGTATGATTTGCAAATATTTTCTCTCATTGCCTTGGTTGTCTTTTCACTGTTGGTTGTTGTTTCCTTTGATGGACAGATGTTTTCAGGTTTGATGTAGTCCAGCTTCTCTGTTTTTTGCTTCTGTTGCCTATGTTTTTGGTGTCATATCTCAAAGTCATTACTTAAGTGTAGATTCCCATATGGGAAGTTAATAGGTTCCAAAGATAATTTGGGAAGGCAGATATGAATAATACTAGCAACAGGCCCAGATATTTTGGAATTGTTTGATAAGTCTGGCCAGACTGCCTTTAGCACACAATCATCAATTCACTCTCCAGTCTGAAATGTCTGGAATTGCCTATTTCATATCACCATTGCCAGCACTGGGCACTAACATTTAAGTTTCTTTTCTGCTAAATTAACAGGTTAAAAGTAAAGATAATCAGAATGCTTATAAAATAGCAAATGATTTGAAGAAAAATACAGTATATCTTTAGGTTTTTTTTGAGAAGGAGTTTTGTTCTTTTTGTCCAGGCTGGAGTGCAGTGGTGTGATCTCAACTCACTGCAACCTCCACCTCCAAGTTCAAGCGATTCTCCTGCTCAGCCTCTCAAGTAGCTGGGATTACAGGCATGTGCCACCATGCCAGCGAATTCTGTATTTTTAGTAGAGATGGGGTTTCTCCATATTGGTCAGGCTGGTCTCGAACTCCCGACCTCAGGTGATCTGCCCACCTCGGCCTTCCAAAGTGCTGGGATTATAGGCGTGAGCCACTGTGCCCAGCCTGTCTTTACTTTTGAAAGACATAACGTTTTCCAAGTTATTAAAATCTGTAGGTGGAACAGGAGGAAAAACCAGATCCTTCATACAGTTAAACATGGGAGACTGGGGCTGGGTGAGGTGGCTCATACCTGTAATCCCAGCACTGTGGGAGGCCGAGGTGGGAGGATTACCTGAGGCCAGGAGTTTGAGAGCAGCCTGGATAACATGGCAAGACCCCGTCTCTACAAAAAATTAAAAAAAAATTAGTTAGGTGTGGTGGTGCATGCCTGTGGTGCCCGCTACTCGGGAGGTTGAGTCAGGAGGATTGCTTGAGCCCAGGAGGTTGAGGCTCCAGCCTTGGCAACACAACAAGACCCTGTCTCCAAAATCAAACCAAACCATGCAAGCCTGAGAGGAGAGGCAGGTTTGGTCTTCATTTCTGGTTTCCCAGCTAGTGGTGATAGATTAAAAATGCTCCTCTTTCCAATAAGAAGAGAATGCAGGGGGGTGTGCATCATGCACTCCACTCCTGAGATGCACAGATTAGACTCTTGTTACCCCGACTGAGGAAATGCACCCAGGCTACAAGGTCCAAGACAGATCAATGGAGAAGGAAAAGCAATTAGCAAGCAATTTTAATTTTCTCATCAGAAAGAAATTATATAGGTTGTTTTTGGCAAAGCGGCATGTTGCCTTAGGCCCTGTGGACTCTGGTGCTTTGCAAATTAAAGGGGTTTGGGGTCATTGTGGTTTCTTTTTAAAGTCCTCTATTGGCTCGATGCTGACAACAGCCGGATCTTCCAGGATGTACTAATTTGGGGTGATGGAAGGGAAACCTTCCCTCATGGTCAGTGGGCTTTTTAACTGTCCAAGGTGCCAGTTTTATGGGTTTTCATAATGAAAATATAAGGTGTTTACATTTCAAGGAATTTGAGTCACTTTTCTTAATTGGCACCCTCCACTCGAAATCTTAGTGCTGTTTCCTTTGGCTCTATTCAGTGTTTAAAATCTCAGTGGAGATCATTTTGGGTAATCTCTTAAATATGATATTAATTTTATTTGTTATTAATATAAATTTTGAATTACCAATAGAGGGATGCTGAATTTATTTTAAATGTCTTTCTTTGGGACTGATGCTGTTTATTTCTCCCTGGTAATGGTGTGTTTCTTGATTTTATGTAAACATCCCCCAACCCCCATAGTGTAAGTACCTGGTACCCACCTACCTCCTGGGGTTGAGGATTAAATGAGTTAATAAAGTCCTTAGAACCAGCGCTTGACTTGCAGAAAGTGCTAGATTGGTGTTTGTTTTTAACTGATAACTAAGCCTGCTTGTTAGAAATCATTGAAATGTTATGTTTTTACCATTACATTTTAAAAGGCCTTCTGAGTTTGCATGATCAGGAGATGTTTTGATTGATGTTTTCTGTCAATCAGTTGCTACTAAACATCTCAAGCTGGATTTGCTGTGGGTGCCCTATTCACATATTTAAATGCAAACTTGTCCCCTTTTCTCCTTTGGAGCCCTTCCTAGCATAGATAGTGTCCCCACCACTCACCATGGGACCAAGATGGAAACCAGGGATTGCTTTCAACTCCCCCCTCCCCCCATTGATAGTACAGCTGTGTCACCTGTGCCCACTCTCTAATCCAACTTCTCATTATAGGGTTTTGTGGCATTTGCAGTTCCCAAAGGAAGTTCTTTCCCACTAGAGTTAGTGTCATCACAAGCCCTGATGTTTTCCTGAAGACCAGAGACTCACCTTCTTTCCCTTTATTCTGGTCCCTTATCCTGTGCCCACCTAGAGGCAGTACATGTAGGGTGGTTCCGGGTGTGGGGTGGCCAAGCTGACCTGGGGTGGGGTAGCACTCCATACACGCTTCAGCTGGGTAACCTGAAGACCCTGTGAGGCAGGAAGTTCATTGAGTCAATTCACTGCATTCTTGGGTCCATTAGGAAGAGAAATGCTCCTGTTAAGTATCAGGTATCCTGAGAAGATGCATTCTGTTTAAGGAGTGGATTTTGGAGGATAGATCTCAGGAATTTGGGAAAAAGACATTGCACTGAGTAGGAAGCGCTGAGTCTCCTGGCAGAGGAGGCCTTCCTGTAGCTGCTCAGGGTGTGGCTTTCTCAGAAAGATGACTTAATTGAGTCAATTTTGATCCCTTTTTTTACATCACTTTTTTTCATTGTGCAGATCCCACTTCAGTGATCACGAAAGAAACTTAGGGGTTAATGAGGCAGTCACCCAGATTCCCTTGCCCCAGGAACTCAGGAGAAGCAGCGCTTCATTTCCTTTTGCTGGTGGATTTTGGACGAATCTGTGTCCATTTGTGTTTGGGAATGACATTCCCATGTATGTTGCCTCCCAAGTCACCAGGAGGGGTCTGGGGGCTGCATGTCATTGTACCGGGGGAAAAATTATGTGTGGAGCCCCTGAGAATGTAAAGGCGAAGGGGCTTTTCACCAGGAATAAATGGCTTCCTGTTTATCATTTAAGACAATTAGGCAGGTTTTTTATTTTCACGGATTTCTTATACTGCTATGAGACAGCCCCCAACAGTTTATCTCCCCCAATTAAAAAAGAAATAGATGAAATCCAATGGGGAGTTAGTGCTTAATGGGGACGGAGTTTCGGTTTTGCAAGATGTAAAGCGTGCTGGGGAGGGAAGGTGGTGATGCTGCACAGCGGAGCGAATGTTCCCACTGCCACTCAACTGTCCATGTAAAAGTGGTGAATATGCCGGGCGCAGTGGCTCATGCCTGTAATCCCAGCACTTTGGAAGGCCGAGGAAAGCGGATCATGAAGCCAGCAGTTCAAGACCAACCTGCCCAACATGGTAAAACCCCGTCTCTACTAAAAATACAAAAATTAGCTGGGTATGGTGGTGCATTCCTGTAATCCCAGCTACTCTGGAGGCTGAAGCAGGAGAATTGCTTGAACCAGGGCCCAGAAGGTGGAGGTTGCAGTGAGCCGAAATCATGCAACTGCACTCCAGCCTGGGCTACAGAGCAAGGCTCTGTCTCAAAAAAAAAAAAAAAGTGGTGAAGATGGCAACTTTTATGGTACTGTATACCACAATTAGTAAAATATGAAAGCCTGAATGCACTGAGTTCGAGGTGCTCTAAAGCTGGAGCCTGGACCTGGGTAGTCCTTGGTGCTTCTCAGACTGTCCGTGGTACAGAACTATGTAGCGGGTTTTCCCTCCAGCAACTGCAAACCAAAAGTATCTAAAATGCAATGAAAAAAATGAATAGAAAATAAAGACCAAAAAGGATAGATGAAATCCCCTTAATAATGCAAAGGTCATTGACCATGACTTAAGAAAATCGCAACGAAATGAACAAAACCAAAGGGGTTTTCTTGAACTCCATGGATGAATGGGGAATGAATGCTGGAGGTGGCTCTTGTGATGTCAGAGAACTGAGGGGCGGTGTCTTCTGGCTGCAGCTCAGTTTTCCCTTGGTGACCGGAGCTAAGACTGTCTACCTGTCATGGAGTTTTGGTGGCAGCATGACCACATGCCACTAAGAAAGGTGCTCTGGGTTTCCTGGGAGCTGAGACTGCAGAACCATCCTTTAAGGTTTCTTTTCTCTCAAATGCACAGACTTTCCCCCGAGGTTGCTGTGCAGAGATCTTATTCTGTGGGTCAGGGGAGATTTTCTTTATGAACGGGGCAGTTCGTTGTCGCAGACATCCTACCAGACACAGAATTGTCCAATCCTGCTCTGTCGCGCATCCCCTCTGGGCGACTTGCATGACTGCTGTGAATGCACGCTGGTCTCCCTCTCAGCCCTGCCAGCTCCTCCTGCAGGCAGAGTTGTGGTCACAGCCTGGACCTCAGGAGCTTCAGGGATGCTGACGCCTCTCAGGGTTTTGGTGTGGTTTAAAAACCCTCTGAGTTTAACTTTATTATGCCTGCTCAGCAATTATTAGTTTTTTTTTTCCCCCAAAGAATTCTCTTTAAGGGGTGTTTTTGCCTCTTTATTAATAATAGTTTCTTAAAACCACCAATTCAGGGTTGCACATAAATGTAGTCTGTAATTTTCTGCATTTTCTTTAATATGTAATCTTCCACTGGGATCAAGAATTTCCCAGCACGGGCTCTGCCCTTAGCGCTTCAAAAAAAAAAATGTTGATTGGCTTCCTCTCTTAGTTTTCGGGTTTTCAGATTTGTTTTAGTTTCTATTTTCTCTTCTGAAAAGTGTGATTTCCCTCCACTGAAAAGTGCGGTGTGTCTTTGGTGTGTGGTATATATTGTATGTGGTGTGATGTTTGTGTGTTGTGTTTTAGTTTCTATTTTCTCTTCTGAAAAGCGTGATATTTGTTTCAATTTCTATTTTCTCTTTTGAAAAGTGTGATTTCCCTCCCCCACCCCCATTTATATACCATGTAGTGGAAGGGTTTGTGGTCTTTTAAAAACAAATTTTGGAGTATGTGTGTGGTGTATATGTGTGTTATGTGTGTTTATGTGTGTTGTGTGGCATGTGTGTATATGTGTTGGGTGTGGCATGTGTGATGTTTGTGTATGTGTTGTGTGTTTGTATGTGGTGTGTTGTGTGCTGTGTGTGGTATGTGTTGTGTGTATTGTGTCTGTGTATGTTGTGTCGGTAGTGTGATGTTTGTGTTGTGTATGTGGTACGTGTTGTATCTTTGTTGTGTGTGGTATGTGTTGTGTGTAGTGTGTGTTGGTTGTGTGTTGTGTTGTCTGTTGTGTCTTTGTGTGGTGTGTGATGTTTGTATAGGTTATATTTTTGTCTATGTGTGTGGTATGTGTTGTGTGTCGTGTGTATGGTGTGTGATAGTTTTGTATGTTTTGTGTGTGTGTGTGATGTTTATATATATGTGTTGTGTGTGTGATATGGTGACATGTAGTATGTGTGGTGTGTCTCTGGTGTGTGGAATATATTGTGTGTGCTGTATTTATGTGATGTGTGATGTTTGTGAATGTGTTGTGTGTTTGGTATGTGTTGTATGTGGTGTGTGTATGTGTTGAGTGGTGTTTGTGTTTGTGTGGTGTATATGTCTTATGTGGTGTTTGTGGATGTATTGTGTGTTGGTATGTGTTGTGTGTGTGATATTTGTGTATGTGTTGTGTGTGGGGTGTGTGGTATATGTTGTGTGCGGTTTGTGTGGTGTATGAGATTTGTGTATGTGCTGTGGGTGTGGTATATGTTGTATGTCTTTGTGTGTGGAGTGTGATGTTTGTGTATATGTTATGTTTTTGTGCGTATGTTGTGTGTTGTGTGGTATGTGTTGTGTGTGTTGTATGTTGTGTGGCATGTGACGTTGTGTATGTCTTGTGTGTAGTGTATATGCCATGTGAGTGATGTGCGTGTGCACAGCTGTATTCTACAGCTGTGCACCTTGGAGCCGTTTCAGGTAGTAAGCCAGTCTGAAGGCAGTAATGAGTGATGAGCAGTTTGTTTTTTCCCTTTTTGGAGGCTTTGCTTCATTAACTTGGAACCAGAGGTCCCTAAGGCCATGGGTGGCAGAATCGAGGAGCCCTCCAAGGCCAGCAGCGGAGCATAGGAGCCAGGGCTCTGGGGTGGAGATGGGATCTTGTCAGCCTGGAAGGGACATCCCGTACGTCTTGCTGCCCCCAACTGGGCGCTGGCCAGCTGCTCCGAGCGCCAAGGCACCCCAACAATGGGCCTGGAGCCTGGAGCCTGACTCCATCCACAAGGCTTGGCCACCCTCTGCCTGATCTCTCCAGGCTGTGACTGGTGGCTTTTTTTTTCTCCAGGGTGATGGCCTGTTTGTTGTGGCCCAGTTCCTACCACTCCCTACCTGAGCCTCTGGGCCTTCCAGTCCTTTATGGACTGAGCCCGCCTGACCAGAACATTCTTGGGCTCTTGGTGCTAGGAGGGCAGCAGGCCTCTCCCGGGGGACTTGTGGCATCCCCAGGCTGGGTGAACAAGGCAGAATGGAGGTGGGGAGCTCTGAGGTTCTGATCTGAGAAACCTCCTCACCCTGGGATCTTTCCATGATCCCTTGCGTCAAATTTGGCTTTGTGGTTAAAAAAGGGTGACCTGTCAGGGCAGCGACTTTTACCTTGTGGGATGTTTCATTTGTTTCTTTGAGTATCTAAAGCTGCTCTCCTTGAAAAATATTTCAGCTGTCCACTGACTGTATTTTTGGTAATTAAATGGATTTTGTTTTGTGAGTGCAGCAATATCCCTTTAAATACGTAAAATAAGCATGGGCATTTTATTGCCCTAGACGCTCTCCACGACCTCATTCTGAGGTATTTTTATGAGCTCCTAGTAAACCCGGTTGCAAGCCATGGCATTTGTTTTTGTTCCTCTTTGTCTACAGAGTTGTCGAATGCTCACCGGGAAGGGGTGGGCAGTTGTCCCTTTGGGGACATTGAGAATGTGGGGAAACCACTTCCCATTTGCTGACTTAGGGGCTGGTTGAGGAGAAAACCTTTGTTCTTCCCTTTATAGAAAATATTTAGGTTGGGGTTGTTTGTTCCAGAAGTGTCTGCCTTGAAAATGCTCCGTGGAAGAATCTGGAGATGTAAGAAGGGCTTAATTTTTGACTGGAGAAGAAAAAAAACTATGAATCGAGCTCTTGGGGCCACAAGCCACTCCAGCAGCCTCATTTCCATTTATTTTTGGGGCTTGTGTTGCAGAAGTGAGTTGAGTGCTTGATGGAAGAGCTGGAGCAGGTCACCCTTCCCAGGCTTTCTTGGGCGGGGAAGCCAGCGGGTTGGGGTGTGGGCATGTGAGACCCCCCCCCGCCCCGGCCCCTGCCACTGCCATGCATCATCTATCTGGATTCCTCCTCGGCCTACTGCCGTCAGGGGCACAGAAAACAATCTGATTGCTCTCTTGATGTGGCAGTTTTAACTTTCCAGGTATGCACACTTTAGGGGAAAATGTGTATTTTTTTTATTTGCTTTTTGTTAACTATATGTTTTTTTTTTTCTTTATCTTTTTATCATAGTAAAATATGCATATCATGAAATGTACCATAATAACTATTGTTCACTGGCATTAAATACATTCACATTGTTTTGCAACCATCACCACCATCCATAGAAGTCATTTTATTATCCCCAAATAGAAACTCTGCACCCATTGAAAAACACCCTGCCATCTCCTCCCCTAGACCCTGGAAGCCACCGTTCTACCTTCTGTTTCTTTGCATTTGACCACTCTAGGGACCTTGTGGAAGTGGAACATGCAGTCTGTGTCCTTCTGTGACTGGCCCAGTTGCTTTAGCATGCCTTTGAGGCTCATCTGCGTTGCAGCATGTGTCAGTTTCATTCCTGAGAATCTGGTTTTTAAATGGTCATTTGTTTTGCCAGGGCAGATAAAATGTTTACATATTAACTCCATGCTGATGAAGTGGTTTCCTCTTACAATGAGCTCAACAGTGTCCCTTTCTTGTTGCCTCAGTTGAGACTTAAGGAAAACCCGTGGCTCTCCAGTTGATTCTCAGGGAGGGCCCCATGGGGTCTGGTGGGGGTAGGGGGCAGGGTCGCCCAAGGAGGGCCCTGGGTGTTACGGAGATCCTTGGCAGTTCAGGAGGTCTCAGTGCATAAACAGCAGCGACCACCCAGCTCCCCATCGGGAACTGCTTTTGAGGTCTGTTTTCAGTAGGGGCCTGAGGCGTGGGAAGGCCCTGGCTGTGAGTGGTAGGAGCAGGGTGGGCTTGGTGGAGAGGTGATGGAGGGCCTGGGATTTGGGTTTCCTGAAGGGAAAGAAGGGAGAAGACCCTGGCAGGGCAGGGGAAGTTTACTTAGTTTTGTGATAACGTAAGCATAGAAATTGAGCTTTGGCTGAGAAATGGGATATTTCTACTATGAGGAAAGAATAAAGAAAACTTGAGAAAAACTTTAAAAATCATTGTTTCTTGTTCCTTCCTCTTCTTTGTTGTGAGTACGCATCTCTTACTTGCTGATGGGGAGCCCTTTTGAGTTATTAAATATTTCATTTCCATGAGCCCCTGTTTCTGCATCTGAAAAATGGGTATGTTCCCCATTGTGTGGATTAAACGTTGGGACTGGTTGAATGAACCGAGGGAGGTATTCTGTGCAAATGGCCTCTTCAAGTGCCTCTGGCTCTCTTGGCCTGCTGCTCTGGAATTGAGGGTAGGCTCCCCCCTTACCAACACCTGGCAAAGGTACTACTGACTTTACTCATGCAGGAGCTATGGAAAAA